>NC_142594.1:41205023-41508053 GCF_965207765.1 Zootoca vivipara
AGAAACTCGTCCCACAGCATGCCTCTCCTCGCAATCCAAGACACCTGGACGAATTCTGGAAGGCCCAGCCCGTTCCCCAGGCCCACCTCGATGGCCCTTTCCCGAGCCCAATGGACTATGCTATGCCCGGCTATCCAGACCCGCACGATCCGAGAACCTGAAAATAAAGAACGACAACCGGGGATCAGCCAGGCCAACGCGTCGATGCTACGTACGGATATACCTTTTGTACGCATTCGATTTCCACCTCCCCAAGTCCTGAATTCTCTTGGATGAAAGGCCCAAATGCATGGCTGACGTAGCTGCGCCAATCCTAAAAGAGTGAGCAGAGAATTGATTGGGATTATAACCGCAGGAGGCAATGGCCTTGCGCAGAACCCTGGTAAATTGGTGGCGGGTGAGCCTGGCGCCATCCTGGTGGATAAGCAATGGGCCTGGGCCGGGGGGCCGGAGATAAAGAAACCGTCTGGTATCTTTCACCGGACATGGACCTGTGGTATCAGTGGCGGGGAGCTTAATAGTCGCGCCCCTACCCCTCTGGTCCGTTTTGGAGCAGCGTATGAGCACCTGCATTTGGGAGTCGGCCAGAGACACGTCCTGCATGAGTATGCCGCGTGTGATGCCCAGGGGGGAGTCCTCGCATACTACCTCGCCCACTCTGAGCGCTCCAAAGTACGCTATAGAAAAAGCTGCGGAGAATAGGCGCGCCTCAAATTTGGACCAACAGAGGGACCTCAACTGCCTGTGTACCTGAACCAACATGTCAAAGGTAATGGGTCGCCTAGGGTCGCTGGCAGGGGGCTGAAGCCTGCGCCAGCCCTCCATAGCTCTACGCAAATGGAAATTGTCACACGGGTCTGTAAAATAGAGTGATTTTGAAAAGAATGTGATGGCTGCTGTGTGAATGTTGAGAGTCTTTGGTGCGCGCCCCAGGTTCCTCAAGTGCACCACATACTGCATGACCTCCTCCGGGGTAGGAGGGCCCAGAAGGGAAGCAGTGGACTCTTTCTGCCTGAACTTAGTGAAGTCTGACCAAGCCCGTTTATACGAGCTCAGTGTAGACGGGGCAACGGAAGCTAATACTCCCTTTAGGATCTCTCGCTCCCAAGGTTCCATAGGTGTTCCGGGAACGGCTCTGGCGACTGGCTTGCCTCCGGTGCCAACGATCGGAAGCGATCCATCTGGAAGCGAGACAGAGCATCTGCGATGTTATTATTGACCCCTGGCACAAATTTGGCAGAAAAATGCATATTCAACTGCAAACTGAGTAATACGAAGTGGCGTAGGAGGGAAGACACCCTCCTCGACCGCGTGGATTGCCGAGTTAGGACGCTGACCACCGCTTGGTTGTCGGTTCTGAAGCAGACCCGTCGGTTCCTGAATTCTTCGGACCATAAGTGCACGGCTACTACTATGGGAAAAAATTCTAAGAATGTTAGGTCGCGTGTGATGTCTGTACCCTGCCACCTGGCCGGCCAACGCTGCGAGCACCATTTACCTCTGAAGTAGACCCCGAAACCTAAAGCACCTGCCGCGTCGGATTGCACTTGGAAATCAGCCCGCAGCAACATGGTGTCCTGCCATAATGACACCCCGTTATAGTTCTCAAGAAACACCAGCCAGGATTCAAGGTCGGCCTTGACCCCGCGGGGGAGCCGCTTCCTATGAAAAGGTTTGTTTAGGCCTACTGTGAGCCTAGCTAAGCGCCGGCAGAATGGGCGACCAGGTGAAATAACCCTGCAGGCAAAGTTGAGGTGTCCTAGCAGTGATTGCATTTGCCTAAGGGTAAGTTTTTTAAGGGGAATGAGTTGCCTAATGGTCTCCTTGAGGGCAAGTAGTTTTTCTGAAGGCAGGCGTGAAGTTTGTGCAACCGTGTCCAGTTCTATGCCTAAGTACGTAAGGCATGAGACGGGGCCTTCGGTTTTCTCAGCAGCCAATGGTACCCCTAATTCCTCTGCGAGAGCTGAGAAGGCCCGCATAAGGCCTGCACACTCGGAACTGCGAGCCCCAGCCACGAAGAGAAAGTCATCCAGATAATGCGAGACCCCTGGAAGACCTGTCCTAAAGCGCAGGGCCCAGTCCAGGAATGTGCTAAAGGTCTCAAACGCGGCGCATGCCACGGAGCAACCCATCGGCATGGCCTTGTCGATAAAATATGCCTCATTGAATCTGAAACCCAACCATTTATAGTCTCGCGGGTGAACTGGGAGTAGGCGAAATGCTGATTCGATGTCACATTTAGCCATTAACGCCCCTTTGCCAAATTGCCTTACCAACTTCACCGCCTGATCGAATGAGGCATATTTTACCGTGCACAGCTCCTGGGGTATTCCATCATTGACTGACCTGCCTATCGGGTGGGAGAGATTGTGTATGAGCCTGAATTCCCCGGGCGCCTTCTTAGGGACTATTCCTAATGGGGAGATGTGGAGATCAGGTATTGGTGGCGACGCGAACGGGCCAGCCACACGTCCTGCTGAGATTTCCTTGTTAATTTTCTTAATGGCTATATCTGGTCGTTCCCGAATGGATTTTTGATTGGGGGGTTCACCCGTGCTAGGTGGGGTACGCACGGGAATACGGAAACCTGTAGAAAACCCTTCCCAAAGGTATTTAGCTGCATCTCGATTGGGGTAACAGTCAAGCAGTAATTTCAGAGGGTGAAGCTTTACCGGAGAGTGGGCCAGAGCAAGTGATCTATTAATATTTATTAGTCCCCGAGATTGATCCGTGGGGGGCACCTGAGGTATTTCTGGGGCCCTGGTGCGAGTTGCCCCTGGCGCCCCGAAAGGACTGCTTCCCTTTAAAACACGAAACCCCCGGGTGCTGACCCAAACACTTTTCGCATTCGTGGGAGTACTTACAGTTGGGTCGCTGGCAAAGGCCCTTATTATATTCCCAGCAAACCCTGCGTCGCGGGTCCCTCTTGGGTTCAAACCTGGCGGACCTAGGTGGATCCGTCTGCTTCCTTTCTACATATGGGACTACGTGATTGCTCCAAAAATGCTGGTGGCGCTGATCCCACCTGGTTTTTGGGTTTTGCGAAGCATTCCTACGGAAGTCTTCATCATAATTCAACGCCGCCGCCTCCCCGGCCATCCTGTAGGCCATCCTAACATCGGCTATGTAGGCCATAAGGTGCATTGCCCTTTTCGGATAAGCAGCTGTTATCACTGCGATCCAAATATGCATTCCATCCAGCCAATTTTCGAAGGTGCGGTCAGCCCGTGGTGTCCTATGTCTGCGCCTGCCATACTCCTTTCTCTTTTCGCCCTTTCCCAGCGTATGGGACAATGGTAAAAGGGTGAAAATGTCTATAAAATCGCCATTCAAGATTTTTTCCCTTGTTTTATTTGATAAATGGGATCCTAGAATGATATCTGTGTCTGTATTGGTGGAATACTTTGAGTCTGGTATCAAGGCACCGTCCCTCCATTCCAAGGTCCCCTTGAATCCCTTACGATGGGCACTGGCTCTCCTCTTATGCACCCACAAGGGAAGACCCATTTGATCTTCCGCAATCCCCCAATAATCCTCCATTGGGATCTCCCCATCCGAATCGGAAGACGTACCTGAGTCATAGGAGTCGTCATCCCTAGCTCTCTTACGCTTGTTGGTTTTCTTCTTCGCCTTTCCGCTCCGCTGACGGCCTTCTTCGTCCCGCGACGCCGCTTCGCCACTTCTTGCCGGCCTGGAGTTGTCATAGTCCCCTGATGTATCGGAACCCCCAGCTTCCCGTTGCACCACTGGTTGAGCGGGCTGGGCCCCCTGGAGACCTGCAATAGACTGTGTGGACTGCCCGGGCGAGCCTGTTGTTTGAGCCCCGGCCCCCTGACTTTGGGCGTTGGGAGCATTGGAGCGCGCCTTCTGCCCCCGTGTCCGTGGGGCCTGGCTCGCATAGCTACCACGCTCGGAGCTAGAACTGGCAAATAAGGAGGCAGAGGTGCCCGGCGACCCGCCCTCCGAAAAGCAAGTGTCTAGGATGCAATCCTGAGACTCGGCAGGCTCCTCCTGCGACGCACGAGGATCATCCTGTGTGGCCTCGGCCGTGGGAGCCAGGGATTTTGCAATGGCCGCCAGTTGTTTGCACACATCCAGCTGGGTTTTCTGAAGTGTGGAAACCACACGTGCCAAGGCCTCCGTCTTGTCCTGTGCCGCAGGATTCTTTGGGGGGGCCGTACCTCGCACACGCTTGGGTGCCATTATCAGAATGCGGCTCAACCAAGTTATGAATTTAGCTAATTACCTGCACTGGGTTATTAATCGCTGTATCACTATTATTATTATTATTATTATTATTTGCAATTTACTTATTTATTTATTATTACTCCTTATTTATTATTTCCCTATATATTACTAATTATATATTTATGTATTTATTCTATTTTATTTATTTATTTATGACTAATGTTGTAGATAACTCAGATGCGCAAATATAACAGCTGCCCCACCAACTGCTATGCCTCACAACAGGGGGACGAAGGAGCTATTTATATAGCCAGAAAGTTAAATCCCAAAGTAACTCCGGTCTGCAAAACTTTCAGCCCTCAGCTGAACAGATCACTATAATGTTTCCGCACTCAGCTAATGCTTGGTAGGGGGTTGGACTGGATGGCCCTCATGGTCTATTCCAACTCTATGATTCTATGCTTCTAAGGCTCTAATTAGCTGTCCTAGAGACCACTGGCCAGCACTCAGCTAACGCTTGGCGAGGGGTTAGACTGGAAGGCCCCTGCGGTCTCCTCCAACTCTATGTTTCTATGACTCTATGATTCGAGTTAGTTGGCCAAGGCGCTGGCCGCAAAATGCAACAGGTCACCAATCAACTTTAAATGCTCCCTATAAATCGTTAACTAGCTTATTATCTCTTGAACATTAACTACCCTATGATAAACTCAATTGTTTACTATGAATATTATTGATGAAGTCCAGTTATTAATAAAGTCCAGCCAGCCGATAGGGTGCACTAGCTCACCAAATGCCACAGAATTATATAGCCAATAGGGTGCACTAGTTCACCTAATGCCACAGAACTATATGGCCGTAAATATAGCCAGGCAGCACAAGTGGCCACTCTCAAGATGGCCGCTGAAGAAGGGACAGGGTTTACCCACACCTAAAATGGCTGCTGAAGAGGAGACAGGGTTTTCCCACCTAAAATGGCTGCCGGGACAGGGTTTGGCCGCACCCAAAATGGCTGCCGGCAGGAGCACTACACGTGGCCACACTCAAGATGGCGGCTGAAGAAGGGAGAGGGCTTGCCCACAACCAAAATGGCTGCCGGACAGGGTACACGTGGCCGGCAAAACAACAAGCGCGGATAACTAACCAGAACCCAAGCAAAGCAACATCAACAAGGTACACGTGGCCGGCAAAACAGGAAGCCCAGATAACAAAGCACAACCCTAGCAAAATAATAACAACCCTAAACAGAACACCCTCCACCCGTTTCAAAGGGGATAAGGCAAGGAACCTCCAAGATTTACGACGGTGGGGGGGGCCACGTTCACTCACCCAGCTTCACTGCGATGTATATATAGGTCCAAGGCACGAGGGTGGGGAAAGGGGGGGCAGCCGCCTCCACTCCTAGCCTAGACCCACCCAGCGATCTTGATAGCAAGAAAAAACAAAAGTAAGCAAGGCTCCGCGGTGGATGGGGTGCTCCGGTAGCCTCAGCGCTCCCACGGTGTCCAAGCTGTGTTTCGGAGCTGCAGCTGGTGAGCGGACCAAGAACGATCCGCTGTTCGGAGGAAAGAAGCTTGTGCCCTCGGCGCGGCTCCGCGATGTTCCCCGCACTGCTTCCCGAGCCTGCGGGTCGCTGGCCGCTTCTCCGCACCCGGAAGTGAAGCAGCGGAGAACAGCTGATGGGCGGCTTCGCTCTTAAGCGAGGACGAAAACAGCGAGGCACAGCAGGCAAACTAACCGCCACGAGGCTAGCTGAGAGCAAGCTAGCTGCAACACGATGCCCCGAAGGAAAATGAGAACGAAAAACAACTGCAGCACCAAAGGAGGAAACGGCAAAAAACAACTGCAGCAGCGCTGAACTGTTCGCTCCGGCGAACAAGGGAGTAAAGAGGTTGGCTTCCCGCCTGCGGGGAGCTTTAAATCTGCTGGCTCCGCCCCGACCGTTCTCATTGGCGGGTCGGGGATGACGCAGGCGGGAAGCCACCATCGCGTAGGGGCTGAACTCGCAGCCCCTACGCGGTGGTGCAGTCGGTCGGCCCACAACGCCACTTCCGTCGCAGGCGCGGAAGTGGCTTTCCCAGGGATCCCAAGCATGGTGATTCTGCTCACAAAATGCTTACTGATGGAAAGGCATTATGAGATGCTTGCTTTAGATTCCCCATTTTCCCTGAAGTCTCATACGCCCCTTGAAAATTTGCCCAAGCATATTGGAGATCTTCCAGAATAACATGAGAAGTCATGGAGGGGGCTGTGGAGGGAAAGGAAAAGGTGAAGAAAAATATTCTCACTCCCTTTCATCTGCAGGAGCTTCTGTTGGATGAAAGGCTTTGAGCATGGCTAGCATTGGATACAACCTCCAGGTTTTGTTTTGTTTTTTTTGATACAATTCAAAATGAGTTCTAGGGAGTTCCCTAAAATATGTTACTTGTATTTAAAGGACTCTTCTGAAGTTTCCTATTAGGTTTTACCCATTTTTTCTTTGTTTGTTTATGGGTTTTTTTTTACTTGCTCTTCACCATAAGGCCCCAGGGCAGGTTACAGCAATATAATATACAGATACAAGAAACAGATAAAATAGTGACAATTATAAAAATAAGAAAAGCTGTTCTAATCAGAATACAACAGTACAATGGTAATTATAGAATGCATTTATCCACTCTGATTTTTTTTAAATTCCTTCCCTCAGCTGTTTTTGCTTTCCTCATGGTACATATTTATTTTCTGAAATGCATGATCTATTCACAAATATCCATGTGGGTTTCCATGTGGACTGCAGGCAGCACACTGGAACACACTTTCTTGATTTCCATCTAGAAAACATTTGAATATTTACATGCCTTAGCAAAAGTAGATTTTCTTAAAATGTAAAAACTTGTCTAAATAATTTGCAGGGTCTACTTTTTTCCTAGCCTGCAAATTGCAGATTAACTTCATTTGATTTAAAGCACAGTGGATGATAAGAGGGTCAGAAAGGGGTGCCTAACGTTAGCAGTGTACATAAAGAAGCCAGCTATAAAGGGAACACAATCTTCCTTTGCTGTACAGTACTCTATGTTCTGTCAGACATTACCAGTTCCAGACATGAAATCAATAACCGATCATATATATCGATCATTCCAACGTATAGCAGCATTTACTTTGGATTCAAGCACAATCTGTTTTCCATACTTCTGTTTATTAGTTTGAAAAGTGCTTAGAGCTCTAGAATACTGTATATACTTGAGTATAAGTCGACCCAAATATAAGCCGAGGCACCTAATTTTACCCCCCAAAACTGGGAAAACTTATTGACTCGAGTATAAGCCAGTTCACCACACCACACACCAGCAGAGGAGGAAGGAGCAGCCCAAAAGGGCTGCTTTCTGGTTGCTCGTTCCTCCTCCGCTGACAGTGGCAAAGGGAGAGGAAGAGGAAGGAGCAGCCTGAAAGGGCTGCTTTCTGGCTGCTCATTCCTCCGCCTCTGCCTCTGCTGCTCGCAAGAGCAGGCATAGGAGCCGCGGTTGGGAAAGGCACCACGGTTCCTGTGCATGCCCTTGAGTATAAGCCGAGGGGGGCTTTGTCAGCATAAGAAATGTGCTGGAAAAAGTTGGCTTATACTCGAGTATATATGGGTACTTTACAACTTCCTACTTGAACTTTTCAAAAAAATAGTGTAGAAACCTTCCACGAACACTTCTGAATGTCAAGGTGGTTGTGCTGTCCTCTTGCACCAAAAAAGTGGAAGCGGTTTTTTTGTGTCACTTCTTGGTTTGTGACAGCGCGGCACAGATTCAAAGGGCAACAGTAATCAAGGAAGCAGACTGATTTTCAGGCACGCAGTCATTAGGCGACCATTTCACAGTCAGCACAAACAATGGCACAAGCATGCTCTGTGCTCCTTCCTTTTGATTCACATCCAATTTGGCCAAAGTCATGGTTCCCCAATGAAGTTAAGTACCAGTAGCAGAGTCACTGCCAATCAGTACTAGGGTTGCCATATGTCCGGAATTTCCTGGACATACCCGGAATACTGTGGTCAGAAGCAGTGTCCGGCTGTGTCATTTTTGCCAATTGTCCTTAAAAATATCTCTAAAACGTCTTTTTTTGCTCAACAAATTTTCCGTCTGGTGGGCTGGGTAGACCAATGGACTGACTGAAGTTGTATTTACACCATACAATTAAAGCTACAATCGTAGCTTTCCCAAAAGATTCCTGGGAGCTGTAGTTTGTTAAGGGTGCTAAAAAGTGTTAGGAGGTGTTTATTCCTGTCACAGAGCTATAATTCCCAGAATTCCCTGGGAAGTCCGGTCCACTTCCCTGTAGGGCAGGGTTGCGGACAGACCGCGTGGCCTCTCACACGCCGTGGGAACTGAGCTTAGCTCCCGCGTCATTGGAGATCCCTTGACTGCGTCATGGACTCCAGCCAGCCAATCCGGGTGGCCGGGGTGCATGGCTTGGCTGATTTAAGCTGCTGCATGGCTTGTTTGTCCGGCTTCCGCAGATCTCCCACCTGCCTGCCCTCTTTTGATGTGTCTGCTTTATTGGCCTTGCTATGGACCTCGGTTGGTCGCTGTTGAGGGGCCTGGTAGGAATTTTTCCACCTGGCAAATTGGCACTCGTTATTTGGTTTTCGCCTACCTCATAGCAATCGTCACAACTTTTGTAAGGTTTGGCGGTTAGGCATTGGTAAAGCCTTGTTTGGGGGAGGGGAGGTGTGACCATCACCTGCCCCTCCATGTAAAAGGGTATTCTGTTAAAGGAATCAAGGGGTCGTGGTTCCTGTCTGAAGCCCGGGTGGTAGCTAGGGCCATGGCATGACCTTGCCAGTGACCCTGGGGGAGCTCTAGTTGATGTGCATCAGCAGTGCTCCCCCTATTGAGCTTGTTGACCCTTACCAGACTCCCTGAATGGGGGCAGGAGTCACATATGCTTGGTTCAATTCCAGTGCCTAAGCCAATACCACTCACATTCTGTAACCAATAAAGTTGTGGCCTAAATTTGCCCATTTAACCTAAAATACTGAGTCCTGGTGTATTATTCAACATAGGGGATTGATTGTTTAACCATTCTGTGAAGCAGAGGTGCCAGCTTCTCCAGAGGAGAATGCGCACACACAATGTTGTACTGTGTCCTGATGTCTCATGCATGACGTCCTCTGAAAATTGAGGGTGCCCAGCCTCCTCACAAAAATACATTCAGAGGGCTTAAACTGCCTTGGCCCCTAGGAGTCGACTCGGCACCCCTGCTGTGAACTGTAGCTCTGGGAGGGAAATAGGGGTCTCCTGACAACTCTCAGGACCAGGGCTGGCCCACCCATGACAGCTGAAGCAGGTGGTTTGGCTGGCACAAGCCACAAATGTGGTGCCACAGTGGGTGCCCTGCTGCCTCCACCACTGGCGACTTCCAGTGAGATCTTGCTGAAATCTCATGAGAGCTGCATGAGTTTTCACAAGAGCTTGCAAGATCTGGCCAGAACCCACTACTGCTGCTTGCTCTGCACCCTTAACAAACTACCGAATTCCTTGGAGGAAGCCAAAGTGGTATCATCAGAATATGTAGCAGCTTCCTGTGTCCCTTCCTAAAATGCTTTGCATAATCTGAGTGATTGTTGACATGGGGCCTTCAGCACATTCCAGGCAAAGTCTAAATCTGCTCTCACCACCATCTTTGGTGTCACCACAGTGGCACAAGCAGTGGCGGAGCTTCATGCTCCGCCACTGGGGGCGGAGAGCAGGTATGCTGCCCCCAGGGACGTGGCACGCGTTCTGGGGGCAGGGCGTGATGCGCGTTTGGGGGGGCGGGGTGAACCGTGTGCAGGGGCGGGGCGTGCATTTTGGGGGTGGGGCGTGCAGCGGCGATGGCGTCCCTGGGATTGCGCCGCTTGGGGTGGCCCGCCCCCACCGCCCCTATCTTCCTATGCCCCTGGGCACAAGTCTGAGAGCAAACAAAGACTTTATGCAGATAAGGGTTAAAGAAGAAATACTGGCATGACTTCCTTACATGCAGGGGCATAGGGAGAGGGGGCGATGGGAGTGTACTGCCCCAGGCAGTGCGATCCCGGTAGGGTGCCATCGCGGCTGTCCCTGCCCCCAGAACGTGCGCCATGCCCCTGCAGGCGGCGCGCCCGCCCCTGCCTGCTCTCTGCCCCCAGTGCCGGAGCATGAAGCTCCGCCACTGCTTACATGAATATAGCAAGGAAAGATTTAGCAACTGTGTGCTGGTGAGGGATTTTAAAACTGGATTGTTTGTAGCACATCCCATTTCGGTGCTTTGCTACTGTTTTGTCTAATGAATGGTTTTGCTTAAAAACCCCTCAATTATATGGAGAGAGTTTATACATTTCCAGTCCTAAGCAAAACCAGCGTTGATAAGAGCAGAATGGTTCCTGGTGCATCAAACACGATAAATAAAAAATCTGAAACAAATCAACACAACCCGCACATCTGCTGGGGTATGCCATATGGAGAAAATAAAGGCACAAACTCAATTTGGAAAGAAGAACAAATTCCTTTGCAAACCACTTCTTATATTGTTTAACTATCTCGTGCATCTTGTTTACACATGGTTATTTTGGGAGTAAAAAGCAGGGCCTTCATGTTTATTGCTCATGTGAATGACAGAACATTCGATTTGCGTCTCCGTCCTGGGAGAGGCTCTGAGACTGAATGACTGTGCTGGTAAGGAGAGAGGTAGAAGGTTGTTATATAGTTATAGAAAGATGTTTGCATGAAATACAGGAAACTACTTGATTGGCATTTCACGAAACCAAGCAGCCGCCATCCTGGAATGTAAACTTGAATTTGCTAATTGCATTCAAATCATTCTACAGTATACCTATTGTGGCAGATTTTCAAATGTTGCATTTAAAATGTAACTTAGGCCTGCTTGACTTACAATTTGACAAGCCAAGGATACCCCATCAGCCCCATGCTTCCTCCACCCCCTAAGTCTCCCAGGACCTTGTAAAACCACTGTTTTACTGCTTGATTGAGCCTGCAAATTATATACTGTACTATATATTTCCCACCACTCTTCTTTCATGGGGAAAGGACAAAAAGAAAATACCACCCAAAACTGAGATGGGGCTGGGAGAGATTTCTGAGAATTTTTTTTGTGGGGGGGAGGCAAAAGGCTTGGTTTAATTTACTTTGCAGTCAATAAATCCCCATGAAAACCATGCTCCGTAGCATTATTATGGTGATCTGGTGCAGGAAGAGTAACATAGTTGGCAGGAGTGCAGAAGGTTTTGGAGTTGGGAGAGTCTTGCTGGTTGTAATCAGTAGCCAGCAAGGTGTTTTTTAAAAGTGTTAGTGAAAAAACAGGACCCTTCATGAGCCAACTGTTAGAAGGTAGTTTGCCCCACCCTGAGATTTTGTGTACAATTGTGTACAATCGAAGCAACACATATGGGTATTCTAGATGTTGATGGACTACAACTCCCACCATCCCTGCCTTTGGCCATGCTGGCTGGGGTTTATGGGAGCTGGAGTCCGACAGCATCTTGAGGGCCATAGGTAGGGTTGCCAGACTCAATAGAGGACAGGACTTCTGTGCCTTTAATTGCCCTGATCTCTTTTGAGTCTGGAAACCTTAAAGAGAAACCAGCACACCGTTTGCTTGGAAATTAAACAAAGGGTTTAAGGTTTCCAGACTCAAAAGAGAGCAGGGCACAGAAGTCCTGTCCTCTATTGAGTCTGGCAACCCTAGCCATAGGTTCCCTGCCCCCTGGACTACTCTGACTAGCAGTGGCTCTCCAGGAACTCAGACGGGATCTCTTCCACCCCTACCTGGATATGCTGGGGACTGAGCCTGGGTCCTTCTGCATGCAAGACAGATGTTCATTGAGCTACAGCCATTCCTGGTTTGAAATGGGCTAGTCATGGTGACTTGTGTAACCAAGGGACTTGTATCATGCCATTTGCAGATTTTGACATCTTAGCAACGGAAGTGGTGGTGCCATTTCGGATTGCTTTCTTATATACCCAGTTGTATGTTTTCTGTCCTTTTCCTAAATAAACCTTCTTTAAGAATTCTACTGTCAGGGGCTGGCCAGAACTGGAGGAAGGTCTCTGTGTCTCTGATTTCATTAGGCAGTTAGCCGTTGAGCTTGTGACATCTACTGTGTTTTGTTTTGGGAAGTCAGTAGCCAAAGACCTCAGAAAAATCTATTATTATCTACCAATATCTATGTATTTGTTTTCTAAGCTCCTTGATATAATCATCTGCAGGAGTATATTATAAAGCAATACTTTTATTGAGTTTTCTTCAATTACACAAACAATGAAACTAAATAATAGTTCCAGGGAAGCGGTGTCATATATCACGTAATAAACACCGTTGTTAAACGAATGGAAGATAAAAGAAATACAGTGAAAATACTGTATAGCTAAAGAACAAGAGGCCAGGATATTATCATAAGTTTTGAATTTCCCTAGATCGATGTAGATTGTTACTATTGATGTATGAAATGAAGTTCCACCAAATTGCATAAAAGGCCTGTGGTCATTCTTTACCTTTGCATGACTCTCAAATTATGCACAATCATCTCAGATGTAGCAATGCCCCATGTTTTGTACCATAAGGAAAGCTTCAAATCTTCCAAAATTTTTGCTCAACCAAAAGTATTTTAATGGTCTACAACAACAACAACAAAAACAACCACCACCACCAAAAGTTCCTTGTCTTTAAGACCCACATTTATATTCTCAAATAAAGATAAAAATGACAACTGTGGTCTTTTAAAATGTCAATAATTACCTTATATATCTTAGTCCAGACCTCTTTGACTAGTGGGCACCCCAATCACAGCTACTAATAAATACCCTGCACTGTAAAATATGAAGTTGAAAAGCATGCTTTTAGGTAAGCCCCATTCTTAACTTCTATATTATCCTGCCATTTTAAAGATATCCCCAGAGTTGGTTTGAGGTCCACATCCTATCTATTTTTCAGGTATGCACCACTAAAAATGTGTGAAGGCAAACACACTGACAATGCAAGTGTACAAGTCAGAGAACCGTGACTGGATGCAGCTCTTTGTCGAGCAGATACTCAGGAACATAGGAAGTGGCCTTATACTGAATCAGAACATTAGCCCTTCTGTCCCAGTGGCAATGGCTCCCCAGAGTTTCAGACAGGAGTCCTAACCTGGGGAATGAACCTGCAACTTTCTGCATGCAAAGTCCCCCGCAGAGGACCATGAGGTCCACGAATAATAACAGCTTAAGGGTCCCAGGCCCTAAAGAAGCCAGATTATCCTCCACAAGGGCCAGGGCCTTTTCAGTGATGGCACCGACCTGGTGAAATGCTCTGTCCCATGAGACTAGGGCCCTGTGGGACTTGATCTCCTTCTGCAGGGCCTGTAAAACAGAGTTATTCCCCCTGGCCTGATCCCCCATTCCCTTTTCCCTTCCCTTTTTTTTATGAAGAAACCCTTCTGGGTCCCCACATTAAAACTCTTCCCTGGTCTCCTTGCTGGCCTTAGCTGGACTAACTTGACCAGTTATCCCTGGCGATGCTACATTGATCGATGTTGTATTTTATGCTGTTTTTAAAGTCATTTTTAATCAATGTTTTATATTTGTCGTTAGCCGCGCTGAGCCCGGTTTTATTATTATTATTATCAAAGCAGTTGCTCTTCCCCTGAGCAATTTTTCCCCATAATGACATTATACAGTGACCCTAGGGATGGGGAAGAGGTTGGTCCCATGGCAGCCCTTGGTTCATGGCTGAGAGAAGAATAAGGAAGTATAAATAGAAATAGATTCTACTGTCTCTTTTATCAGAAACCTTATTATCTGACACCCTACTCCACCATTCACTGTATTTCTCTCATATTGATTGCCGTTACCCTCTGACTGCTGCTGAAAGCCCTTTCTCTCTCTTAGGTTTGTAAACTATTGCGCCACATCGGGACCCGTCCTTAGCCAGCTGTCAGAAGATGGCTCGCCAGCAGCTACCGGGGCTCTGCGTACGATAGAAGCAACACATATGTGCAGCTTCCAGCAGCTCAGCAACTAAGGATTGCAGATTTGTGAATTTGCAACTGTTTGCTCTGCACAGCCACCAGCTGCACACTTAACAGCTTATCTCCTTGTCAGCAAAGCAAAAGAAGAAGGAACAGAGTAGAGAAATGACTCACACCATTCCTTCGAGGATTTGATTGTTTGGAAGCCACTGCATTATCTGCTAGCAGAGGTTTACTTGAAGCTAGAAGAAGGCACCATTGAATTTGCTCGAGGCCTTTCCAGAGGGCCAGTTCATAAGTATCATGTGCTGCACATTTGTTGCTCATTTGTTGCAATGGAGCTCTTTGTTTTTCTCGAAGGAATCCGTTCTGTTTCAAGTCACACTGCACCTTTCAAGCACTACAACTACTGTACACACCCTCCAACATTTCTCTGACGAAAATACGGACAGCCTATTTATTATTATTATTATTATTATTATTATTAACACCCCACCCATCTGACTGGGTTGCCCCAGCCGCTCTGGGCGGCTTCCAACATATATAGGAACATAATAAAACATAAAGCATTTAAAAAACTTCCCTATACAAGGTTGCCCTCAGGTGTCTTCTAAAAGTTGTATAGTGTTACTTACTGTATGCCCTTGGCTCAGGGGTCACAGAACTCCATATCCTTCAACATTTCTCCGATGAAAATAGGGACATCCTAAGGAAAAGCGGGGCATTCTGGGATCACATCAGAAACCGTGACGACTTCTGTAAACAGGGAAACGTGGAGGGGCTGCAACTAGCATGTGTTGTCTGCAAGGAAACTGTGATTAATTCTGTAGCTAGCAGGGCCGTTAACTGATCATATTAACTGGAGATGCCAAGAGTTGAAATTGGAACATTCTGTATGGGTCCTCTTGCCAATGACATGGCATCGGTGGTGCAGTTAGGTCAGGGGTCCTCAGACTACGGCCCGGGGGCCGGATGCGGCCCAATTGGCCTCCCAATCCGGCCCGCGACAACCGCCGCCGCCCGCCGCCCGCTCTTACGGCGCGCAGCGCAGCAGCGCTCTTCCGGGTCGGGAAAAAAGTGCCGAAAATCCTTTGTGCGCATGCGTATGGGCCTCTCCCGACCCGGAAGAGGTCATTTCTGGTGCACTTCCGGGTCGGGGGAGGCCCATACGCATGCGCACAACGGATTTTGGGCGCTTTTTCCACCCTGGAAGCACGCCGCCGCACCAGTAAGCACTCCCCCGCCCGCCGACCCGCACAGGCGCGCGCTCCCCCGTCCTCCGGCCCGCCGCAATTGGCGCGGTGGGAACCGGCCCAAACGCCGGTAAGTCTGGGGACCCCTGAGTTAGGTGGTTTAAAACTTGGGACCTCATGGCCTTGCAGTTGCAGATGGTAATATATATTTCTTCACATACTTCAGAATGCAATACAACAGCCCTCCTGGCTCTGGGGGCATTCTTACACAGTTCTGAGTGGGGTTCTGGACTTCTACCCCAAAATCCTGCTCAGAGGGCAGGGATGGGGAAGAGATTTGATTCTTTCTGCATTTTAATGAGAAATGACCTAATTGGTACTTCAGAATCTAGTAATTCTAATATGCAAACCCAAACACAGCAACCCTTTAGAATTTGTACTTCTCAGAATTGCCCAATGTAGTTCTCCAGCCAAGTAATGAGTACCAGTATGCGTGCAATAAGGGAATGTGCATATTCATCAGCATTACATACAGCAATATTGCACTGAAATACAGCTTTTTTAAAAAATAAAAATTTGCAAGCTTCTGCAGAAATGTGGAGAACTGAATTTAAAATCGGGAGAAAAATAAAAACTGAAACTGACATTGACAGGTTCATCCATCCCTGCCTAATAGCACCACTGTATGCTAGGCATACATACACGAGCATGTGAAGAGTTCAGTGAGCATTAGCAAAGGTCTAAATCGGCATGAACAAAAAGTCCATATGAAAGGTCTGAAAGAGAGGCAAAAGCCAACTGGAAAATGATGCTGATTTTTTGACAGAGATGAAAATGAAAAGCAGGAAGGACTTTCGGCTCAACCCTTGCATTCACCCATATTTATCTGACTGAAGCATCTTTGAAAGGCTTTAGAAAGCCCTTGTCATGTCTCTCAGCTTCATTTTCTGAAGTGGCGGGTAGGAAATCCAGCTTGCTCATATTTTAATGCAGATTTAAAGTACTGCTTTCGATCACAATGAAATTGACTCTTAATTCAGCCTGCTAGGGATTGGTCAAATGAAAACTCTGGACCTCTCCCCCCCGTTCAAGCTCAGAAGATTTGGATTTGGGAGCTCATTTCCGTATCTATTTGTGTTTTCCCACTGGCTTGCAAGCAGGCTTGTTGCAGCATGTGGAGCTCATTTATTGCTTATATTCTCTTCCCTCTCTGCTCCAAAGGACATTCAGCAGTGTATTAATTAGCTAGCACTCTAGCTCAGCAGCCTGCTACATTCACCTTGTGCACCGCTGGACTCCTGCTGAAGTCCCAAGCACCTCTTCTCCAGCCAGAGATGTATATTTCATGAGTGAATGGCATATAAACGTGCTCCATGCTACCAACTCCTGTTTCCAGGTGCTAATGCTGCCTGAAGAGCTTGTCAGTCTCAATAAGGGTGTGCATGTATGGGGAGAAAAGGGAAGAAAGGGTGGGCAGACGCTGGACCGAAGAACCAGTTTGTCCGCAAAGCATATAAAAAAAGGAAAGACTGCCATGTTGGAGCAGACTAAGGTCTATCTGGTCCAGCATCGTTTCCAACAGCAGCCATTCAGGCACCACTAGAAGATCACAAGGACAATAAGAGGGTGGTGGCCTTTCCCTGTTTGTCTTCAGCTAGGGTGGCCATGACGTGACACTCCTCTGTTGGAAGGGCTGCCATAGAATAGACCTTATTAGGAAGGTTGTCTGGTCCAATTCAGGATGAAAGAACCATCAGGCAGTCCAAAGTACAATGCCTCCTAAATTTTCTTGGCTATTCTCTGCCATTTTCCTATGGTAGCAGTTGCTATTTTACCCACAGATATACAAAATGGTGGCTGGGCTTTCAACTCAGAAGCCTTTTGGGATAACAATAGTAACAATAGAGTTGTGCTTCTCCTAGTGTTGAGCCACCTCCCCAATAAGCTGTTATAGTATTCCTCTACTGGATGACTCCTCTCAGTTCACCCCTCAAATAAGTTGGATAAGAGGCTATTCTTGCTTACTCAGCTCTGGAGTTGTTAGTCATAGACCTCCACCATGACACACATAAAATGAAATGTGTGTCTGTCATGCATGCCATTGCTTATGTGGTCCCACTGAACACAATACAGATTAAGTTCACCACAGAATGTGACCAGAGACAGAATGAGGTCTTTGCCTTGGACTGTCGTTTTGTCATTCTGTCTGTGCAGTTCTGGGAGAATTTTTAAGGTAACCTTGTTTTAAGGAATGTTACAGCTGGACTAATTTTGCTTCCCTCAGTAAGAATGGCCATGTGTTGGAGGGAAAACGTCAGGCAACAAAATTGTATCCATCCACCAATTTTATTTTCTTTAAAGAAGTCATGGCTGGAATAAGCAATAGGCATTTATTGCCGCAGGCTGTTGCAACAGAGCAAAATGTATAAAATAATACAAGCCTCAGGGTGGGGGGGGGAGACATAAGAATAAATCAAAACCCATATGTTTATGTATTCATCATTATCCTCGCCTCCTCCTTCTTCTTCTTCTTCTTCTTCTTCTTCTTCTTCTTCTTCTTCTTCTTCTTCTTCTTCTTCTTCTTCTTCTTCTTCTTCTTCTTCTATCCTGTACTTTATGCATTTTGCTGTCTATAGTGGATCAACAACTATAGTGGATCAACAACAAATTGTGATCGCTTGACTAACATAAAAAGAAAATGCGTAAGAGACTTCCCATTTTGGTAATGCCAAAATTGATGGATTACTTTGTTTACTTATGTGTTTTCCCTGGCTCCTGTCCCTTCCACCTGGTGGGCCCCCTCTTATATTCAGAGGCCAGGAATTGATTTGGTAATATGGTGCCCTGAGCGAAGACAAAAATTGGCACCCCCTAAATATTCTTTATTTTCACGCTCTCCTCCTTCTTGCCTTCCATTCTGTGCCTCCTCAGCTTGCCATCCCCTCAGTTCAGTGCCCTGAAATGCCCTCACTCCCCTAAAGCCAGCATTGCTGAGGCCCTCTTAGGCTTACCTCCTTAGGGAGGGGTAGCAGCACTCCAAGAGTGACTGGGAGTTGTCATTTTCATTTGCCACAATGCCCTTGTGTCATTACATAACTCTGGGGTATTGGAGAAATGACAGGTGTGTGTGTGTGTGTGTGTGTGTGTGTGTGCAACACAATTTTGCTCAACTCTGAAAGGGAAGCTCACTTTTTGATAATCTACTGACCTGAACCTAGACATTCCAAACATATCAACTCTCTCTGTTTACCAACAACAACACCAGGTGCCATAGAAAAGCACTAGACATATCAAGAGATCCAACGCACCCTGGTCACCATTTCTTTCAGCTCCTGCCATTGGGACGGAGATATAGAACTATGCAGGCGAGAATGAGCCGTCTCAGGAACAGTTTCTTCTCTAGAGCGATTCTGGCCTTAAATGGAAAGCCTGGACTTTGAAGTCATCTTATTTTACTTGTTATTTGTATTATATTTACTGTTTTTAATTAGGTTTTGTAATTTTGGATTATGCAGAATGCTTTATCTGAGTGGATGTAGCAACCGAGTAATTTCGTTGTTCCCGCAAGGGGACAATGACAATAAAGATATCTTATCTTATCTTATCTGTTTTCTGGATCATGACACCCCCCCCCCAATGAGTAGGGCTGGTGGAGAATTATGAATTGTTACCGAGCTCTGCAACAACAAAACCCTGCACGGATAAACTTTTCTCTGGGTTATATCTTTCAATATACATCTCTGTGCATGTGAGGGCTGGGTGGGAGGTTTGTTTTTTCTAACTCACACATGCTGGTGGGTTTTTCTTTGGCTTTAGAAAACCCAGGCACTGATTCCCCCAAGTCTGTTTACAAAGATGCTCCAGGTCTAGCAGCAAGTCCCCTTTGGCTCTCCTCCTGAAGCAGTCTGCGTGCCAGGTGTTCACTTCACATCCTCAGCCATACTGGAATACATTAATGCAAACACTATATCAAAACATAGCCAAATTAATGATCAGTGCCAGGATGTACAGACCAAACTCCTTATTACTGGCTGCACCGAGACGTTTGTGCTTTGTGTCTGTTATCTCGCTCTCCACATTATTAGAGAATCAGATACCAATAGCTAATTAGCTGCTTTAATTATTGGTTGGTGTTTGCATAAATTATGCTGAGATGCCCAAGTCTGTCTTGCTTTACTCAACATAATATGTCAGGAGGATGCTTCGGGTTGTAAGATAATGAGATAACTGAGGCTGTGTTTTCTGTACACTTCATTACTGCAGGCTTCAGCCCAAAGAGGCTCCTGACATTGGAGAATTTATCCCCAGTTTAACACAAGCCAATTGAAGCCTGCAACAACTGTTCATCACTCTCTGATCCTTTTACTGCTATTGCTTAGCAAGTGGTTTTCTAGAGGGAAATGGGGGATAACTGAGTGGATGGGATTCTTCCTGAAGAATACTCATGTCTCCTGATGGACTAAGATTGGCCCAACTAACTTCCCTTGGCTAAAATTGAGCACACCGGACTTGCTCTCAGAACCCAACGAGAACCCATTTCTCATGCCAAAAGCGGGTGCCATGTCTCACTGCTGGTGCATCTGTACCACCCCAATTCATTATTGCTCATTTTAATTGTTTATTCCAATTTACATCTCAAAGAGTCCATTGTTTAGCCCAATATCAAAGCAAGATAGGAAAATGCAAAGTGTTAAATCTGTATGCTATATTTTTAAAAACCCTCTCTCTTATTTGCACGATTGGTGCAACTGAATCCATTTCCTCTGCCTCCAGTTCTTTCTCATCTTAATAGTCTTAGTAATACTAATACATTCAGCAGGATCTAGTGGTAAAGTTTTTCCTGGACTGTGCCATTTCAAGGCGTAAAGGGAAGAGAGGGCAGCATAGTCCTCATGCACACAAAAAAATCATTGAATATAGGAAAGTAGCACATCAGGGGAAGGGCTAGAATGCATCATCATAATATATATTTTATTATTATTATGCCAGCATTTCATCAACCCCTATGCAACCCTGCAACCTGAATTGGCATTGTTCAGGAAATGTTCCAGTCTGTTTCTGGGACCAATCCAAAGTGATGGTATTAGGCTTTAAAATACTAAGCAGCCTGGCACCAAGCTACCTGAAAGGTCACTTCCTCCTGTGTATAACTGCCTAGACCCTGAGATGTTCATTGGAGTCCCCTTTTCAGATCAAGCAGATAGTTACAAAGCAGAGGGTCTTCTCAGTGGTGGCACCTTGGTCATGGAACACCTCATGACTACATTTAGGTTCCTTTTATTCTCTCAGGCCCTTTACTATTTCTTTTGCTGTTGGGGTAGATTTCTGCTGGGTTTTAAGTACTGCTGCATCGCTTATGCTGGTTTCTAACATTTAAAAATCATTTTAAATTGATTTAGAAATGTTTTAAATGTACTAATTAAGGTATTAATTGTACATTGATTGAACTTGGTGCGACCTGCTCAATGGGCTTTGTTGATTGGGCAGCCAACACATGTTTGAAATAAATAAATAGGTTAAGAAATCAAGGTCAACTCATTAGATTTCACCTCATTTGGGTCATCTTTTACCTCATGTCTGGCTCATATTTTGCACACAGGCATGGTCAAAGAGGTTAAGAACTCAAATCAGCCCATCAGTTTTTACCTCACATCTGCCTGAAACTAGCCCTAGTTTGGGTCAGGACTCTGGCTGAGATTTGCCTGTTGTGACCTATGCAGGCCTCTTCTCAGTGATGTGGAGAAGCCTTGTGGGATCTCAAAGTCAGTTTCAGTCCAATGAAGCAAAACTACTCATGTGTGAAGAATTAAAAATCAATAATACAGCTGCTCTTGAGGCTTGTTGTGTGAGCAATGACCAATGTGCGCTGGAACTGAAGCAAAACCATTAATTTCCTGTGAAGCTGACGTGAATCTATTGCTGGCAAAACCTTTAGTCATATAGCTATTCAAAATTATTTTGATATAAAATGCACAGCAATGGTGAAAGTAAAAGGCTAAATGCTGGGAACAAAATGTTGGAGCAGTGAAGTGGGTATGAAAGTTAATAAGATTAGGTTTTTAAAAAGTTATCTTCCTTAAGAAGTTATCTCCCTCCTTTATACACTGCTGGTGCCAGTCACAAGAGCTGTCTGTAAGCAACACCATCCTAACTCCCTCACAATCCTCCACACATGGACACCTCATTGAAGAAAATATTTGCTGAGCAGGAGCTGTCAGAAGCACCCTAGAATCTGTTCCACAGCAGGGATCTATAGCAGCATTCTCAGAAGCCTCCCCAATCCCTCCCCATCCTTCTTTGTGGGAAGCCGTGATGATAAATAGCTATAAAACCAATTTAAGATATATGAGACATCTCCCTTTCTCTCCCTCTCCCTCTCTCTTTCACACACATGCACATACACATCAGATAACAAACCACCAGATAACAAATGTAGAATGCTTGAATTTATCTAATCTAAAATTACCAACCAAACAAGCCTCATAAAGAAATGTTGGACCCATGTACGAATTTGATATTCTTGAAGCGTAATTTTGTAGGATGCCTTAAGATGTTGCATTCAACCTGCTACCTTCAGTAACATTACCAGTTTATTTGTAACCATTGATTGCATTGTTTTATGGTAATGCCATAACTCTACAAAAGGTTCCACCAACCCACAAAACCTTAGATAAAGTAGTTGGTACAAAGGCCCTATATTGTTAACATCTGTTGTACTGTTGTTGTTTTTATGTAAACCACCCCTTGGTGGCATCTGGACTCAGCCAGTTCCCCCACTCAGGGTCTAAAACATTCTTACTGAATTTAAGGCAGTGCCTGCATATAACTTGGGCATAGAGCAGGTGTAAGGTTTTTCATATGGTTGCTATTTACATAAATTGTTGTGAGCATCAGTCCTGTAGAACGGGGCTGGCCAAGGTAGTAACCTCAAGATGTTTTGGACTGCAACTACCACCAGCTACCGGCCAATATGGCCTACAGTCAACGAGGGTGGGAGTTGCCGTTTGCAACATCAGCAGGACACACATTGGCTACCCCTACTGTAGAACATCTCAGAAATTTTCAGAACTGAATACCTGTGCTAGCATAGTGACACTAATACGCTACCCCAGGCATTCCCAAACTTCGGCCCTCCAGATGTTTTGGACTACAATTCCCATCATCCCTGACCACTGGTCCTGTTAGCTAGGGATCATGGGAGTTGTAGGTGAAAACATCTGGAGGGCCGCAGTTTGGGGGTGCCCCCTTTACACTCATCTCATGACACACTTGAAATTTTAAATCTATAGGAGGTTGGATGGCCATCTGTCATGGATGCTTTAGTTGAGATTCCTTCATTGCAAGGGATTGGACTTGCTTCCATTGTAGCATAATCACATCAATCACAGGTGATTACCATGTAGACAAGGAAGGGAGAGTAGAATCTAGAATGGGAAGCTGAAGCTAGACTGGTACTTTGAGATGACAGATAGATCTATGAAAACAAGGTTGTTTTTCATTCAAATAATTACAGAGATCCAATGGTTTATGTTGCATAGATTTTGGGTAGCTGAAAACATACAGAGCCTCATAGGATTAGATGTACAGTATATTGTGGAGCTCTGACAGGAAATCAGACTGTCCTCTACACAAACACACCACAGATAGCTTCAAAAACAGTGATAGTGATGTTTGATGTGACCTTGAAGGACCATCCTCTGTAGATGCAAAAGGCACTCTCCTGCTGATGCTGTTAAAATATATACAGCAGAATGGAACTGCAAGGTATAAGTGCCTCAGGTGGATTCAGAATATCAAAAGAAAGAGCAGGCTTTTGTACTTAAATAGAAACAACATTACCACAATAAACAGATGAATTAAACTCAGAGTTCATAAAGGGGGTGACACATGTCAGAAACATGTCAGAAATATGTGGAAATTTCCCTAGTGAGGAGGTAGAAATATTATTTTTTTTAAAAAAGGAAGGGAAGGGAAGGGAAGGGAGGGGGGGGAGACAATGAAGGTCATGACCTGACACATAATCAAGAAATGGAAATGTCTGAAAATTGATAAGGTTTCCATACCAGCTGGGATCCAACTTGCTGGAGCAGGGGGAGGAGGTAAAGAGAGATACAGAGGAAGAATTAATCATCTGAGTACCCTACAGATTTATGATCTGCATCCATAAAAGCAGCACCTGTGGATGCTGCACTTGGGAAATATTGAATAGTGCATAACTTTGCCTTATGCTCCCCTACTTAACATTTTATCATTTACATGCAAAGAGTGCAGCTTCACTTTTGGATTTGGTTCCCCAAACCAGTTGCTTCTGCTGCAACCCTCAGTCTGCTTGCAGGCAGAGACACAGATTCCAGCTGGGCTACTCTGAGGTAAAATTATTGGAAGACTTCATGACACCGCTTAGATTATATCTTTCTCTTTCATTGTTCTGTAGCTTAGAATTTATTCCTTATAATCAAGATTCCAGTTGAATTCAGACTGAGCATATTTGGAGTCATATTTCAAATGCAGATGCATATATATCAAATGCAGCTGCATAAAATATGCATTTAGGCATTTGATATCAGCCTTAACTGTAGAACAGTGGTGGGGAACCTGTGGCCCCTGAGATGCAATTGGACTAATGTTCCCACCATCCTAACTCTTGACCATGCTGGCAGGGGACAAGGGATGGCCACAAGTTCCCCATTCCTGCCTTACATACGATCAGACTAAAGACATGCCATTGTGTTTGCATAGTAGCCAACCTGATGCCTATGGGAAGCTTGCAAGCAGGGCAGGAGAGCAATAGTTCTCTCCTATCCATGCTTTCCAGCAACTGGCTTTTAGACAGACTCATCTGATATTGCAGGTGACATGTATCCATTGGGCCAGTATCTATTGAACTTATTGAATCCCCATTTAAAGACATTCAAGTTGGCAGTCATCTTGCTGGGCCAAATTAAGCCAATGGGATAGAGGTTCTTCGTCCTTGGACTAGACCAGTGTTTCCCAACCAGTGTGCCTCCAGATGTTTTGGGACTACAACTCCCATCATTCCTGACCACTGGTCTTGCTAGCTAGGGATGATGGGAGTTGTAGTCCCAAAACATCTGGAGGCACACTGGTTGGGAAACACTGGACTAGACACAGCTTCAGCAAAGGGGTGGCCTTATGTGCCTTTTGACCATACCTTGTGACCATGTCCTCTCCCTCCATAATCTGAAAGGAGACCTGCCAGTCTTCTAATTCCTGGAACATATGCTTTTACATGCCCACCTTCTGGAATATGCTGTGAACAGAAAACAGTCCTAAGCTTGATCTATTTCATCTGCATGCCTCCTGTGTAACTAGAAACGGAACAGAAAAAGGGAGAACTGGAGACTGTTTGCTGGTGATTAGATCAGGGTTAGCAAGCCTTCAGCTCTGAGTTTTATTCCCTGCATTGTCCCAATCTTGATGACCTTCAAAAAAATGCAAAAATATCTACTGAGTGCCTGGTTTGTTTGTTTTTTTTTAAAAAGGTATTGGTCCTGATGTCTCTCTGCAGATATTGCATTTCCTACTGCATTATTAAATTGTGTTCAGTCTGAGTTACTTGTTCAATTTGCTGCTGGCACACAGGAGCAGACGAACAGCCTGACTGGACTAGACCAAGGGTCCGCCTTCTTCTGCCATTCCCACCCGGGCAAGCCAGATGCTGCTAGAAAGTTCACAAGCAGGACAGCTTTACCTTGCTCTTGACCTTGGATATACAGGGCCATGCTTGCTCCCCAGTATTACCATTTCATCAATTTAAGGAAATTCTTGTCCCTGAGCATGCAGGGCACTTCCAAGAGGCATCTCACTGACCACTGTAGAAAGGAGGATCCTGATTAGATGGACCAATGATGTGACACAGTAAATGTAAAGGGACCCCAGACAATTAAGTCCAGTTGTGAACGACTCTGGGGTCGCGGCGCTCATCTCGCTTTAAAGGCCAAGGGAGCTGGAGTTTGTCCGCTTCCGCAGACAGTTTTTCTGGGTCATGTGGCCAGCATGACTAAGCTGCTTCTGGCGAAACCAGAGCAGGGCACGGAAACACTGTTTACCTTCCTGCTGGAGTGGTACCTATTTACCTACTTGCACTGCATGCTTTGAACTGCTAGGTTGGCAGGAGCTGCGGCCGAGCAACAGGAGCTCACCCTGTCGCAGGGATTCGAACCGCCGACCTTTCGATTGGCAAGCCTAAGCGGTACAGTGGTTTAACCCACAGCACCACCAATGCCCCGGCCTCCAAATGTGACACAGTAGAGCTCTTCTAAGCAGAAAACACACCATCCAGTACATTTTCAACCTACATCTGCCAGCTGCAGTAGGAACAGGAACTGCTGCACAAGTAAGAGCAACCCTGAATCATTCCCTGTATTTCTGTTGGGGGCTTTGTGTGCTACGGCACATGTAACCAAACTGGCACCACCTGTGCACAAACAGGAGTATCAGCAGGGGTGACCCTTTTGCTGCCCCAAGGCAAAGTACACATTGGCACCTCCAGATTTCACATAGGGAATCTGAGCAGATTGGCAGCTGATCTTACGTATGTCAACACTGGCAATGGGACAGCATCTTCCATTGTACGCAATGGCAGCCAGCTAGGTTAGAAAGTGCAGGCTAGCTTAGGGGACTCAAGGAATTATGTTTTGTGTCTGGGAGGGAGGGAGAGGAGAGAGAGAGAGAGAGAGAGAGAGAGAGAGAGAGAGAGAGAGAGAGAGAGAGAGAGAGAGAGAGAGATATGTCTGGCACTTCCCATCATCTGCCTGCTGGCAAGAATGGACCTATATAAAATATTTTCAGTAACTAAATACCAGTCTAGATCTTCTGGATCCTTTATGAAGCAATGATTTGACTTCACAACATGGTTCTGGTGATTCACTACACCACTTCAGTGTGCCAGGAAGCTGTATGGTTTAAGCCAGCCTATTTCCCAGGATCCACGGGTTGTTCACTACAGCAGATTACAACTTCATTTTATAAACAGGATGAACCAGAGCACCAAGTCACATTAAAATGGCAGCAGTGGTGCATTTAGGGCTGGGCCTCAAGGCCAAGGACTGGCACCCCACAGCTCAGCCTCAGAACACCAAGAAAGCAACAAATGATGATGGCAGTGCTAAACAGGTATCACACCAACTCCTGAATGTAAGGGTGTGACTCCATCAGGGCTGACACCGGTCATTGCAGTATATTATTTATTTATTTATTTATTTATTTAAAACAGCATATTATTATTATTATTATTAACATTCCATTAAAGTCAGGGGGTGGCAAGCACATACTTTGTCATTTTAATTTTTACATTTAAAATATGTTATATTTTCATACAACAAAATAGTGTTTATTCCTAAATAAATGTATGGAGCATCAGAAGCAAAATCCACCTTATTCCTGTAGTGCTATGAGTTTAAAATGTGAAGCTGGACATGCTTTTTTTTTAAGAAATAAAAAATAAATCAGGGTTGGAATAGTGTTTTTCATCTGCTTTTTTGCTCTAACGTATCAGGTAGGGGAGAGGGGAGAAGAGAAGCACAACGGTGTGCTTCACAGCAGCTGAAGTAATGTACATGGCTAGCTAACTCCTCCTTACCCCAGCCACCCTCCGTAAGACCATTATGTCCAGGGTCTAAAGTTATCCTGCTGCACCAATGCTCAACAGCAAACAAAGCAAGAAGGTGGCAGGCGCAGGAGCTGAACCTGACGGACTGTGCCTCCGATATATCCTTTGTGGTGCGCAGAAAAGAGAGGGAACCCTACAAAACAAAGGGCTTGTATATTTCATATGCCTGACAGGCAGTTGCATGGAAGGTACTCAAAGCACTAGTCAGGGAGAGAATAAAGGGAATAACGATTTAATTAGGAAAAGTCAGCATGGATTCACAAAAGGGAGTTCGTGCTTAACAAACGATAATGGGATTTCCGGAGCTGTAGTAAAAACTGCTGACAGAGGAAAGAGATAGTTGCAATTTACCTGGACTTTTATACATACCCTTTAAAGTGTGTGAAGGGACTTATTCTCTCCCTCCCCTCTCGTCCCTGCCAAGCTTGGTGGGAGCATGGGTGGAAAGTGTAAGAAGCCACAAGGAATTGTCTGTCTCCGACAGCCCCACCTTTGCAAAAGAAACCTTGTGGGAAGGCAAAGACAGTTTTGCTGCTGGACTCTGTCACTCACCATGGTAGAACTTCCTGGAGAAATGGTGTTGCCAGGCAGCTGCTCTCATCAATGAGGTGGCTTATTCTACATCGACAATATCTATATGCCACCCAAGAGCAAGGTTATCCGGGCGGCTTATAATAACAAGAGACACAATGCAATTTCCAATAGGAACAAACTGTGTGTGTGTGCGCGTGTGTGTGTGTCTGTATACATATATGGAGAGCAGAAAACCTTCAGCAGCAGAGAATAAAATCAGTGAATAACGAAAACTTCAAGCAACACCAAACAATCCTTCTGACCAATTTTAATATTAAAAACGTGAATATTCCCAAGTTTAAAAAAATTAGATTTGGAATCAGGGATCAATTTTTGCTCTGGAGCAATTTTATACCATCAGAAAATGGAAGTGGTACAAAATCATGATTCGAGTCCCTAATGTATTATAAATGCAGGTCCTGATCCAGCTAAAGCTAGTTGCAATAAACGCTGCAATTCTAGAGATGTCTTCTCAGAGTTAGGTGTCATTGAGGCTTACTCTCAGGCCAGGGTGAGGCTCATTACTATCTTGGAACCCACTTGTTAATCATGATTAATTTTAGCTGAACAGGCCTTGAAGTGAGACCCTCTCTCTTTCATCTCTGATCCTTCTCTTCTTCCTCCCATTCTTCTCCCAATTTTACTTTTCCTTTGGTCAATTTCCCCTACGTGGAAGCTTCATTTTAATAAACTTTCAGAATCTCTGCCAGATCAAGTCAAAGTTGTTTACAAAATCGTTGTTACAATGAAATCTCATTATAAACTGGGCTAACTGAGCTGTTAGACTGCTCAGATCGAAAGCTGTGGTTTTGGATATTCCAAACTCATAATTCAGCAGAATATATAAATCAGCCTGAAAACATAAGAGTACATTGTGCCTTTGCATTGTTGCATTTGGTGTTCATTTAGAGATATTGCATGAACTAATGCAAATATTAAAACATCTCCCCTAGTTTTCTGACGTGACTTTCATAACTTAGCATGTGAAGTAGGCACTAGTTCAGAGCCAGGCAGTGCTGTTCCAACTCTCCTCTTAAACATTTTTTGGGCATGTCATGATCATTCCAGGGGAGTTCTTCAAGGAAGCAAGAGTCTGCATGCCCCAGCTGGATTGGAGTGTTTTATGTGTGGCTCTTGGGAGTGGAGTATATATAGACTATTTAGTACTCAGGGACAGCCGTACCATTAGGCTGAGTGAGGAAACCACCTCAGGTGGCATATCCTAGAGGCAGACAGTGATGGTAAGGTATTGGAAAACACCATGTGTGTCTCTTGTCGTGCCCTGCACACTGGCAGACGAACGTGGGGGGTGGGAGGAGCTTCCACCCCAGGTGCCATCTGGGGGCGTGCCATCGTGGCCACCGCCGCCCCGGGACATGCACCGCTCACCGCGCAGCCCCGGGCCACACGCTGCGCACCCCTGTGACGCACGCCAGGCCCCACGATGAGCACCATGCCCCCCGCGACACATGCCAGCCAGGCCCCCGCCTGTTTGCCGCTCCGGGTGCCGGAGCATGTCACTCTGCCACTGGCCCTGCACCCTCCAAAACTAGCTTGAATGCTGCCCTCAAGGAGAGTGAAAGATGTTCCATCACCAGTGACAAAATATAATTTAGGTGCTGGTCTATTTGGTTTCTGTATGTGGAATGGTGGTGGAAGTGACGCCATTTTGTCTTCTGCTTCAGACAACAAAATGTCCTGGGCTGGCCCCATTAGTGCTTTGCACATAGCTGGCAGCCATGAACCAGGCATGTGTCAATCACTCACTTGAGAAACAGGGGATGGATGGTATCAGAAACAACAGTACTGGCTAATATGTGGGCACAGCATTTGTGCAGGCCTATGGTGCACGCATGCTTCTTTGGATCGAGGCCAATGAGAAAACAGCTAAAGCACCTATTAAACAGACAGAACTGGAAATTACATGCAATAATTAATCGTGTAAGCTCTGTTCTTAAGTGGACTAGATTGCTGCTCGTAGTCCAATAGCTATCTGGCATGAAGTCCTGCCCGGAATTTAGGAAATGATAATTGACTTCAAAGAGGGAAAGAACTTGCTTGAACATCAGAAAGAAATGACAAATGTGAGTTCAGCATGTAGGGCTGTGACTAGAGGAGAGTCTCAAGGATTAGTATTAGGATCAATTTTGTTCACTTTATATATCAAGCAAGAAGAAGCTGTAAGTGGATTATGCTCGCCGCCAACAGAAAAGTGCTAGGGCAGTCAAAACAAAGGAGGAGGGCGACCAAATTCAGAACAGAGGAGCGAGATAAGTAGCTTATGAAATTCAAAGTACGTAATGTAAGGTAATGAGTCTGGGAATGAAAAAATAAAATAAAAGCCCCAGCAAGGGGGGGGGATAGAATATACACTCAAGAGTAATATATTATGAAACATTAAGCATGAGTAGATCTGAGGTTAGGGGTGGATAAGGCTGTAGCTCCATTAGCAAAAATGCTGAATAGAGCAGTTGGGGGCGGGGCAGGGATAACTTTGCTCAACAATAACATAATGGCAGATGTAAACTGGGGTAGGTGTCTGTCTGCCTGTCTGTCTACCAGACTGCAGACAGAACATTTCTTATTTACATCCACCTATACATTATTGTTGTGAATCATGAACAGAACACAGTATAGGGATGCTATGACATGGTTAGAATGGGAGTGAAGAGTGAAAGCAATTCTTTGGACTGAACTGTTGGAAACCTCAAGGGAGGGAGGGAAAAACGCAAGATGAAAAGGAGAGAGGGCTGCCTTTCGCATTCCTGACGGGAAGAAGAGAGGATAGTTAGTACAAGGCAGCCTCAGCTAGTTACATATGAAAGGGCGCAGAGCCATGAACTTTAGCTAAGGGCCAGGCACCAGAGGAATTTTTTCCTCCCTCTACAAAACGAATGAACCAAGGAACTTAACAGAGGGCAACAACAATAGGCCCAACAGACACAAACCACTTTGAAAAGCAGACTTTAGAAAAGGGACCCCGTTGCGAGGTGCAGGTGCAGCTATTAACCTCACAGGAAAGGACACAGCAATAGATTTCTCGAGTCTGTCCATAATACCCATCCCCTAATGCTTCATAAGCCCATGTTAAACATCCATCATGAGCAAGGCAATCTCCCCGCCCCCCCCCCAACAATTGTAATAGGCATTAGGTGAGACCAAAACCTTCTAAAAATTCAAATCCTGCTCCTATCTAGCCTATGGTCCTGTTGACAAATTTTTATTCTTGGCAAATTGGTAAGGTTGAGGGAGAAAATCAATTCAGTTCACATTTAAAGGTGATTCACACTTTTTGAAACAACATGAGAACTGAAACACAACATCTGCACTTCCTTCAACATCTGCCCTTTTTCAAATCTCAAAGTCCAGTTGTCCAGCCAAGTACAAGTACAAGAATGCACATACTAGAGTTATTTCCACAAAGAAGTGTGTATATTAGTGAAAAGAACATGCATCCTTATTAGGGAAATTGCATACGAAAAGGTACATATTAAGAGAAATTTGCCGTATAGTGCTGGTGGATATCCATGAGGAGTTTAAAAAATAATAATTCCAAAGCGATGCAGAAATATGGAGTACTGCATCTAAGTATGGAAAAGTGAGAAACTGAAATCAACAGATCCACCCATCACTACAATTGGTGAAGCTTACAGTTTATTATGGAAACACAGCAACTTTGTGAATGACCGAAGGTAGTCAAGGGAGGTTGTAGTAGCTTAATTCATTTGTCTGCTTAAGTAATTTGCATGGCAACCCCTCTGAGATCTGAACTAACCATTGATAGACCGGCGATGCAGTAAAAAGCATACACAGGGTGTGGCATCACAAAATAATAATAATAATAATAATAATAATAATAATAATAATAATAATAATAATAAATTTGTATTCCACCCTCCCCAGCCGAAGCCGGGCTCAGAGCGGCTAACAACAAGTAAAAATAGCACAGTGTACATAAAATCACACAGTCAATTAATTAAAATACATTCCTTCATTGAGTGGCGGACCTAGCCGCTTGGGCACCCAGAGCAGCAGACATGCCATGCACCTGGAGGCGGGGCGAGCTGCCCATGGAGGATTTTGTAAACCCCCCCCCTCAGGGATGACACCCGGGGCAAGCCGCCCTCACTGCCCCCCTTCCTACACCCCTCCCTTCATTCTATGTAAGGAATAGCGTGCAAATGTAGCAAACATAGGTTTGCTCAGGTCTCATATTATTTTTTTTATAAATGGAGGTGCGCTCTAATGTTCCCAAGGTCTAGCACCATACCTAACCATTGGAGGAGTTGATTGGTCCCATAAGCTCTGACACTGCAGTCTCTTACTCTTAATGATGTCAACCTTATTTGAACTACTGAGTTCAATTTCATTTTTCTGGGTCTGAATGAAGACAATGGTTTATTGTCACAGTCCATGTGTTCATGGCATGTATTAAACATTGGTAAGATGACTGTGTTTGTTTGTTTGTTTTTACAAATTGTTGCTGCCGCAAAGGGTCACTGTGCTTGTTTGGCATGCACTGAAGCTTTAACTGAATTGTCACATCACTGGGGAAGGGCGTAGAGCATCTGCTTTGCATGAAGAAGATTCCAAGTTCAATCCCTGGGATCTCAGGTAAGGCTGAGAGACGCCCATGCCTGAAACTCTGGGGATCCACATTCCTGTACTTTTTGCACTTCATTGTCACTTGAACTTCTACATCATTTCACCTTTAAACTCATTTATCTACCAGCTGAGGATTACGCTTCATGCATTAGATGAAGTGGAACTCCAATCTGCAAAAGCTTGTGCAATTTGTTAACCTTTAAGGTGCCACAGTGCTCTTTGCCGCCTTTGACTTCTTTCCAAATCACTCTTCCATCAAACTCGCATCAAAATGGCTGCCCTTAAAGAGAGATCCTGCTAAACAGAAGCTAGGATCACAGGAGTAAAAAGGGAGCTAGATGGGAAGGAGGAAGGAAGGGATTTATTCTGTTGGACGTTTTTGACCTCACGGTGCTGAAATGGGGCCGGAACTTCCACAGTGTGTTCCTCTCATCCTTGAAATAAATGTTTGCCGAACTGTGAAAAACAAGCTATTGACCATATTTCTGTCAGAGCAGATTCATATTTGACTGTGCATTATCACCATGCATTTCGTCTTTGCACCAGAGGTTTCTGGATTTTAAAAGGAAAGAAAGAAGAAGCCTTTAGCAGATAGGACTAGACCAATTTCAGTTTTGCAAAATCTTGATCTGTCTCATCTGAGTCTGCCAATCAGCTTTGCAATACCAATTCCCATCAGCAGTGCTCACTGGGACATGCCTAATGATAGTCTAGCTTTCCCCTGGGTTTGGAGAGAGGTTTCTGAAACACAACTGTGCCCTACATAATGAGCAAGAGACATGGAGGGAATTATAGTCCTTAGTGAACCTCAAGTACAAACCAGGCTTGTTCCCTTCTATCATGTTCCAAGTCAGTCTAAATGCATTACGGACCGCAGAGTCACAAACTGTATTTGATTATTTATAACCATAAAATAAATGGAATAATTTGGGACTTCTGAATATCCCCCCTCCTCCTCCTTCGAAAGCAGATAAGGCATGGAACAGCAAACTCTCTTGTGGAAATGTATGATTAATGTGTGATGAATTTATAATACGATAGTATCTGACAGCCATTGAGATGCTGCTCAGAACTTGTGCCTTACAGTTCATCTCCTTATAAGAAATACAACTTGTTTTTATAAGGCAACCTGGATTAGCTAAATGTATACTCTTGAAAGGAAGATTTCACATTATCATCATCATCGTCACCATCATCATCACCATGAAGCCTTTGTTCCAAGCAATTTTCACTCCTCCAAATACAGATTTCTACAAAGCACCTGCTTATGATCAACTATCAAGACAAATATGGTATATCTTAGAATGTATTACCAGGCATTAGTCTGGCAAGATGAAAGAAAGGTATGGGGTTGACTGATGTAGCTATCAGTCAGAGGTTTCCCAGGATTACAGCTACCTATGTAACCTGGACAAAGCTACATCAAAGGCCTAATTAGGGGGATGCGAATGTCTAAGTAGACTATATAGGAATGACTCAGAGGCTATAATATCCTTTTCCCTTGTGATCCAGGGGTGCAGAAAATAAGGAGTGTATGGTATCAGTGCTCTCTGCCAGTTTTCTAGTGATGTACCATACTTTTCTGTCAAAAAGCCCCAAAAATGTTTATCTTATTTTCCAACATCAGGCAGAGCTTTTTCTAATTAGTTAGTCTTGATTCTACAGTTTAAAAAACAGTGACAAATGGAAAATTGGTCTCATCCCCTGTGTTCTTGGTTCTTAAAAAAAATCCAGTTCTTAATGCCCTTTTTCAAGAACTTCTAAGTATATAATAGTTTCATAGGAGTGGGCGCAGTTTTGATATTTTGCTCTTGAGGGGAAATGGGAGAAATATTCCCATCCTACCCCCTACAATTCAGACAAACACATTTCCCTGCACCTGCACTGACTGGGTGGGCAATGGGCAGATGTTACTAATAAAATTAACATAAACCATGAATTAGACCATTGGTTTCATAATCTCTTTTATCATCAACAATCCAAACACATCATAGACCTCTTCCAAAATCATGACATACATATTAAAGCAGTTATAAACACATACACTAAGCCAATACAGATGTAATGCTCTTGATGGTCTAACCATGGTTTTGGAGACTGGGGGCTTACATACTTTCTTCTTTATTTCCCCTCTCAAATGAATTCCCTTTCATAGTTTCCTTTAACATGGTGGTAGCTTTACATGTGCATTGGCTGTAACCATGGATTGGCCCCAGAACTGGGCTTTATAAGTAGGCTTGCAATCCCTGGTTACAAGGGAAGTGAAGGCTGAGAGCCTTTGAGAATCTACTGCACCATACTGGCATCACAAGTAGTTTGGACTACCACCATGTTCCGCTATGCACAGCCCGATGTTTTGAATTTCAAGAGAAATCACTGAAAACAACATCTATAATGTGTTTTGTGATTATAAAAAGAAAGAAAGATCAATACTACTGCACTGTGCCATGAATTGGCAAATGGAAAGGATCATAATTCAGCTCATTATGAAATGCCAGCCAGAACCATGGCCATGTTATTACTAAACTCTTCAGTTGTCCAGGCTGTTTTCCTGCTGGGTCAAAGCAGAGCATACACTTAAACCTAAAGCAAACCAGATCGATCATGACGACCCAGGCTGCCTTTGATAGACTTTTATGCAAGGAATAACAAAGTATTGTTTCACAACTGGACAAGCCCCATTTGGAAACCATCTGCACTTCCCTTCTTGCATTTGCAGAAGATGTTTTACAGTAAGCACACTACCTTTTTAATGCTGCTTCATTGGGGATTTTTATATGGGGTGGGGGGAAAGATAATACCCCTGCCTTTTAAGAGGAAGATAAAATGGTAGGATGAATACAACTCCTGTCTTTGAAACGTTTATGCTTTTAGGTATTAAGAAAAATACAATAAAGGAAAAACATACTTCCAGAAAGTAATAGAAGTTGCCAAAATGCACATTAATACCCTTTTTAAAAAGCAACTTGCAGCCGAACACCTCTGTTTAGTCTGCAGCTTAACACTCTATATTATCCATCACGCTGCTTAAGCATTATTCTTCCTTGTATCTGATGTGCCTTTTTTTGTGTCACATGTATTTCAGTGCCTTAATGGCTGTAATTTATGTGTGAGTTTTTCTTCCTGTTCTTTCTTATCCTGTACCTTGACTGCCAGTAATTGTGACAGTGTTGATAACACACAAAGGGAGTCCTGTAGGGTTTGATGGGAGACTTAGGGATTCTCAACCCTCTTTCGTTCCTTTTAAGGTTGTGCAGAGTTGCTGCGGCTGACAGTGTCTTGTTACGTTGCAACAGTGTGTGTGTGTGTGTGTGCGCACACACATTATTTTCTGAACCAATGACTCTCTAAAAGTCGACCTTTTTAATGCTTTTCCATGCAGGATTTCTGTTATAGAGGAGGTGTGGTAAGAAGCCTTTAAAGCAAAAGATAAAATGGTACAAAGAATATGCCTAAGTGCTGGAAATGGACTCTGCTGCTTGATATGGGTGCAAAGAGGCAGGCAATGGAAAAAGGTGAATTTAAAAGGGCTACAAAGGTGATGGTCCTTTGGAGATAGAGATTATTTCCTTTATTGCAAGAAATAATTAGCACATGGCTAATACCTCTTAACGGTCACTTTATTCCAGAAAGCTGCACAGAGGTATAACAGAAGAGAGGGAAATGAATTGTGTAAAACAGCTTTATTGGGATTACTTTGATCAAATCTATAGGGAGCTTTTTTAAAAAATAATAATAATTCTAAATTTTAAAAGATTTTTTTTCCCAGCTGATGACAGAACAGAATAATTTGCCTGGTTACAGATAATGTGATAGGAAAGGGAGACATAGATGATGTGAAAAGAAGAAGAAAACCCTCAGCACTGTGGATTTCAAAGGAGATAAATCACAATAGAAAAATAGCTTGTCACAGCTAGCTTCATCTGAAAGGGAATCCAAGTTGTAATGTTCTATTATTTGGTGTTAGTTTCTGCTGCTGAAAACAGCTAAACCCAAAATGTAATTCTTGGTTATGTACAGGTAATTACAAAACTCAAAGGAGACTTTATGGAAGGAAGAAAGGAAGGAAGGATAATCTGTAAATGGGAAGAGCAGATGCCAATCTGGGAAATCCTCTGTTTTGGGACTAGTGACCTCCCCACCCTATGTGCATGTATAAATAAACCCTCAGTGTCTCTGAGGATTCTAATTCGCACAGATATTTTCAATAATAAAACAAACCCTCAAACAACTTTTCCCATCTGTCCAGCCACACACTGCTCAAAAATATTTCAAAAACATTTCATTTGCTTCCCAGAAAGGGCCAGTCCTATTATTAGGTTGAGTGAACTAGCTTCCTCAGATGACAAATGCAGAGGGGCAGAAGCTGGTGGCGACGAAAGAGACAATAGATCACAGCATGGCCAGGGATCATGACGACTCAAGAGTGAGAAAGGCTGGGGTAGAGGGATCTGCGGTCCGCTTGATGTTGATGGACTACAACTCCCATCATTCCTGACCATTGACAATATTTCCTGGGGATGGTAGGAGATGGAATCCAACAATATATGAAGGACCACAGATTTTTGGTCCTTGTGTAGTGTGAGACTAGTTTCAAATATCTGCTCAGCCATTAAGCTCACCTTTCTTGAGCTACTTGGAGGAAAATAAATGTGGGATACAAACGAAATGATGACAATATCTCAGGAATAAAATACATTGACAAAGGATCCCCCAGCTCCTTGCCAGTCAAGGGAGGAACAAATGCATTCTTCTTTGTTTAAACTTAGAGAATAGGCTATCTTTATACTGCAACATTGTATTCAGCAATGTCAATTAATGAGCCATTAAAATTGATTTCTTTGCACTAAATGGGGCTTCATTCACAAATATACCCTGCTGCAACAAGAGCCATTTAAGTTTTAAAACCACTTTGTTCTGAAGCTTAGACTAGCTGATGCCTTTCAGAATCCTCATTGGCTTTGTCAGTGTGTAACAATCTCATTTTTGCCACATGTTCCCTATAATCCAGACTGGCAACTGATGCTCACTCCGCCAGAAGTCCTGAATGTGTGGTGTTCTTTTGAAGGCATGAAGAGAGAAGCCATGGAACAAAATGAAGATGGATTGAAGAATTATTATTTGCCACCCATTTTCTTCCTTTCCTTTTCTGTGGCTCCCCCCACCAAAAAAGCAAAGCAAAACCCACAACCCCTTGGCTTTGCAGGGCTGTCCAATTTGCAAAGTAGACAGCGACTGTAAGGATGTTGTTGCACCTCACTTGTTACAACCTCACAGTGAAAGAAAATGTTGAAAAAACATTACTTTGCCAAAAAAAGAGGAAAGAAAATAAAGACCAGTAAGCAAATTTCTTATCAAATGATGCCTTTGGTGCTCAACAGGGCAAAACAAAGCACAAAAGACAAATGCAAAACTGCATGATCTGCAACACATGAAATGCTTTGGAGATCCTTCATTTCTACCTGTGATCTACTGCTTTCTCTTCCATTACTTCACACTGCCCCCTACAAGATGTAATGCTTGAAGTTACATATGAGGGTTAATTATTATTATTATTATTATTATTATTATTATTATTATTATTATTATTATTTTTAAAAAGCTCTCTTATACTCATTCACTCATTCACTCACTGACTCACACACACATCCTGAAGGATAATTTCCTGCCCAATTTCATAGGATTTCCTATTTCCTAGACCAATTCATTGAACTGGGAGGCACAGGACATTGCAATCCCCATGCTTTCCGTATGTTATCCTAGGATGGCTGGCACGTCCTTTCAAGTGACAGTTTGCAAGCTGTTCAGACATGATTGGCTTTTGCATGGTTTGGCACAATGACTGGATGGAGCCATAGTCACAGATAAGGGACTGTTGGATTTATTTTTTTATAGGAGGAAAAAACCCTATAATGATCCCATGGGTTGTGTGGGAAATCCAGTCTTCATGGACTCTAACATGAACTGAGCTAGTTACAGGTAGGTAGCCGTGTTGGTCTGAGTCGAAGCAAAATAAAAAAATTCCTTCAGTAGCACCTTAAAGACCAACTAAGTTTATATTTTGGTATGAGCTTTCGTGTGCATGCACACTTCTTCAGATCTGAAGAAGTGTGCATGCACACGAAAGCTCATACCAAAATATAAACTTAGTTGGTCTTTAAGGTGCTACTGAAGGAATGAACTGAGCTGTTCTGCAACCCTATCAGTGTTGGAGTTTAGTTATCCAGTGGCTTCTTTGAATATGTTGATGCACTTTTCAGTTCATTTTTTTTAAAAAAAAACCCTCAAAATGCATTTTAAAAACAAATACTTTGGGAGAAAATACATTTAGAAATGCTTATTTTGATAGAAAACTATACATTTGACCATGCATTTTTTTTAATTGCAGTTTAATGTGGAAAGAAGTAAAACAGATTTATGCGTGAGCATATGCAAAAGTGACACGGTCTAGAATAGGCATCCCCAAACTGCGACCCTCCAGATGTTTTCCCTAGCTAACAGGACCAGTGGTCAGGGAAGATGGGAATTGTAGTCCAAAACATCTGGAGGGCCGAAGTTTGGGGATGCCTGGTCTAGAAACTGACTGATTCGCCCAGCTCTAGAAACACCTCTTTCTCACTACTTGGGAGCACCATTATAAGACAATGAACTGTAGCCTATGCACTGGTATTCTACAGACTGGGTTACTGCAAAGCATTCTATGTGGAGCTGCCCTTAGACCTGAACTAGAAGTTCCAGCTAGGGCCGAATGCAGTGACTAGACTGCTGATGGGGGTGGGAGGCCAATGTTATGAGTCACCTCTGATAAAACATTTGCTCTGGGTGCCCATATGCTATCAGGTAAGATTCACAGTTCATGTATCAATACACAGTGGACTCAACAACTTGGCTCTAGGATACCTTTAAATGCCATCTGAACTCAAGTATTTCAGCTTAATCTCCAAGTTCATCCAGAAGAACACTGTTTCCCAATTTTCAGAAGCTTGATTGGTTCAACTAGAAGTTGGGCATTTAGTGGCACTAGTCCGTTGTCAAATACTCTTCCTGCAGAGCTATAGCAGGCATCCTCTCTGCTAAGATCGCCAGGCTTTTAAAAAATGATCTATTCATTTGGTCCTGTCCCCCCGCAAGACAAGCCAATTATTCTTATGATTTATTTATTTTTTTTGCTCGTTTTTACATATCTTATTTTTTCTTGCCTACGTTGCCTTGATGTTTTATGAGAGTGGGACAAGATATAAATACTTTTGTAAATAAATCAATTAACTACTTAAGAATTGTACAGATGTCTCATCTCACGCGACGGTGGGAACTCGCCCACAAGCTACTACTTCTACCACCCACAAGTAGTTCACAGCCACATAAGCGGTATTACTAGAATACACTATACCACATAGTAACACTTTGCTGAGTTGGTCTCACAAACACCCCTGAGGGTAGTACAACTAATTCAAGCAATCCATCTTATATCTGTCTGATGCCAGCTCCATATGTCACACCTGGCATCTGTTAGTCTTTCCTCTTGACAATAGATAGCTGTTTTTGGTTGCATTCCTCCCTTCATTTCAATAACCTTTGTTTCCTTGTGTTTATGGTTACCGAGGCAATAAGTGCTAAGTCGACACAGTTTCCTCTTTCTGTGTGGTCAAGACCAATTTATACACATGTGAAGCTTGTTGGGCATGGAGATGCATGTATGTGAGGCACACATGTCTCCTGCTGAAATTAATGGATGGTGAATGGATGGCTGAAGGCCAGGGGGGGAAGGGGAAGAGAAACCCACTGAACACTACACTGAATTCATCCTCCACCGGTCTGCAAACAGCTTTAGTCACAGAGAATGGACCATGATGTCTGTGATTGGAGTTGGAGTGGAAAAACTAAAAGAGAGTGTTGGACCACACCTTTAAATTAATGCAAATGGGCCCTACAACAAACTGTTGCCGTGTATCTTCATTAGCCAGCCAACCAGCTATGCCTTACTCTGGGATACTACTATCAAGATTATCAAGCGGTCCAGCTTGCTCTCCACATTCCCCTGGTTTCCCGATGCTCAGCAGTCCATGGTCTTTGGAGGCCACTGAGCATGTGCGGTCTTCATTGGGTTGTTTTATGGTCTTTCTTGCATGCATGCGTTCTTTTCTATGATTGGGGTTTATCCAAGCATTCTGATACCTCCTTCTTTGGCTCCAATCCTGTACCAAATCACCTACGTTTGCTATTAGAGGGAATGATCATTATATTTTGTTACACTTTTTAATCCCATACTTCCACTAAAGAGCATAAAGTGGTGCACATAGTTCTCTCCCCAACCTGTTTTATCTGCACAGCAACCCTATGAAGTCAGGTTGGGTGATGGGCCCAAGGTGAGCCAGCAAACTCTGTGGATGAGTGTGGATTTGAATCTGGACATAGCTGCCAAGTTTTCCCTTTTCTCGCGAGGAAGCCTATTCAGCATAATGGAAAATCCCTGAAAAAAAGGGATAACTTGGCAGCTATGAATCTGGATCCCCCTGGTCCTCTAACCACTATACAACACTACCCTATGATATACACAGAATGAAGCCACTGGGCACCTTGGAATTATCTATAATATATATTTGCAGGTTCTGTTAAGACCACACTGCTAACTTTACATTTGAACAGCAACACAACTTCCTCATCAGTTGACAGTAGGGTTGCCAGATCTCCAGGGCTGGCCTGAACTCTCCTGGTTTACCTGCACCCCTCCAGGTGGAAAGAGAAGCAATTGAATCTCCAGGTGGGCAAGAGTGCCTTAATTTATTATTGTTACGAAGAAGAAGACTTGCAAGCTTCAGCCCAATAGGAGCTGGCTGCAAAATATTGCATAGACTCTCTTGGGGTGGGAGGAAGTTAACCCTTCTACGCTTCGTCCTCCCTTCTCCCAATTAACCTCTGTCTCCAGGGCTCAGTGGTGGGAGGGAGCACAAAGGAAGAATCACCATGACATCATCAGGGGCTGCCCCCAAGTTCTCAGGTTTGGACCCTGAAATCACAGGATCTGGAATGCTCCTGAACTGGCAGCCCTAGTTGACAGTGCCCAAGTGGGTGTGGGTGTCATTAAGTATTAACTGCAAACTGAGAAATCTCTAGCATAAAACGCAGGGCATGACCACACCATACAGTTAAAACACACTTAACATGCACCTAAAGCTCATTCCCCCCAAAGAAATGTAGTTTACCCCTCACAGAGCAACAATTCACTTCACCTGTAACAAACTACAATTCCTAGAATTCTGAGGGGAAAGACACGTACTTGAAAAATGCTTTAAATGTTCATTGAATGTAAGGTGTGGTTTCAGTCAGGAATTTTCTTGACAGTAAAACAACATAACTTTACAGAGCTGTAGTGACAATTGTTAGTAAGAGTAGTACCAGTAGTAATAAACACCTAGGAGATTCAAAATACATACCCTCCAATACATACTATCCAAGAACTAGTATATTCCTCCCTTCCCAGCGCTATTCCTTCACATATATTTTTTTAAAAATCCATTTTCTTCAACAAGCAGGAGAATGGAGCACCTTAACTTAATACCATTACAGCTCTGACCTCTCTCCTGGTAATTATAAATGGTTTTGCATTATGAAAGAGGAGGTTGAGAATGGGATCCCAGAGTGCTTTTCTCTGTTCCTTATTATTTTTCTCTTTGAAAATGATTATTCCGTGCTTCATCTTGGGCAGTCTTCTGTCAAGGCAGAATAGCTCCACTACTTCTGCTGAATACATGTTAGTTACCCACCCACACTTGGAACAATCTCGTTCCTTGCTGGGTTTCTCTGAAATGGGAGGCAGCAGGGCCTCGCGAGGCAATAAGAACTCATGATCACAGGGGAAGGAAATTGTGCCAGGCTAGGATTCTTCCTGCTGTTCCTATATGATTTCCTAATTTCAAAATTGTGTGGGAAATAATGGAGAAAATATAGCATGAGAATTTCAACTATTCTCTGGTGCGATTTCCCCCCTTCGCCTGTTGCGTTTGAAATAGTCTATTAAACTTTTTCTTCTCAAAACTGGCACAAAAATAATCAAACTTTTGTTCTGGTTCCTCCTGTGCTTTTATATTTCAGTCCTTTTGTGCACAGGTTTGCTGCGACCCTCCAGACACAATTCAAGGTGTTATTTTTGTCTTATACATTCCTACATATCCAAGGAACGTTTACCCACTGTGTCAACCTCTGTGATTGCGATCTCAACAGGTAAACAGGATAAGTCTCTTTGAAAGTGTGTGTGTGTATTTATGTATTTATATAGTAAAGGCACTGGTTTCTTTCCAACTTTGGAATGGCCTTATCCCAGGATGTTGCTGCTTGGACACTATGCAAAACTTTCTTAATTTACTTTTTTATGTACCGGTATATCCCGCCTTTTTCTCCAAGGAGCTAAAGGCGGTGTACCTGTTTATTCCAACAACAACCCTGTAATTTAGATTATGGTGAGGGGCAGTGACTAGCCCTAGGTCACTGATTTGTAGAAGAGGTGCACTTCGTCGACAACAAATTGCCTTGTGGAAGCACCCACTGCCTCATTTGTTTCTGTAAAGCACAGCTCTAGAACATTTGGGTAAATGGAAGGTCCAATTTAAATATATTGTTGCAAACATGCGTTTTGGATGCAGTTGCTGCCTGAGGGCCTCAAATTGGACTAGGTGTTGGGAGACAGGAGCTTAATTTAACTTCCTCCCTACGTGCTACATTCCCAGTCCCAACAGACATGCAGTTAAGGTGTGTTCAGAGAGTAGGCTAAATGTGGGTAGGTTGGGGAGGGGCACAGCAGATGCAATCCTGCCCCCTCCCCATGTACATTGAACATGTCATCTGCTAAGGGCTTAAGTTGTCATGGAATCATAATAATTGGTGTTCAGGTGACAGGAAGGTCTGCTGAATTTACAGATATGCTCACACAGACAGATATGCATGTGACTCTTCATTAAAAATCATGCCTTGTTCTCACTTTTGAAAATATTCCCTCCTATCTTACCACAAGAAGCACTGCAAACAGTCAACAGGGGTGGGGGTGGGGATGGGGAGAATGACATATATATTTATTAGTCTTGCACTAACAAAGCTCAGCTCTACTGAAGTTGACACAAGTTGCTCTTCACAGAGCAATTACAGCACCTTCTAGGAATGCAAATCAGCAGCAAACATCCTATCTCCTCTAATTAAAGTACCCCCTGCCTAAGAACTAGTCATAGCCCCCCGCCGCCGCCGCCGCCCTTTCTTAAATATTGTTTTCCTGCAGGGGCTAGTTGAAAAGAAGAAACAACTCCCAAGGGCAAGAAGAAAGGATCGAGCTGAGGACTTATACAAAGTGCAGCTCAAGTACTTTAAAAAAGCGGATGAACTCAGACGCAGCCCAGAGTTATAGCATCTCCCATATAAACTTTGATGTCCTGTTTTCAATGCTTGACCTTACGGACCAATTTAAACTTCACGGTGTTTACTTGGAAGGGTTGTGACATATATGGTAGAGCAAAATTGGTTTCTGCTGTTCCACCCAGGCCAATAGGTTCAAATTCTAAGAAAAGGGGATTTCAACTAACTGTTAGGAAGAATTTCCTGCTGGTGCAATCTATTCAACAGCGGAACTGACTGCCTTGGAAAGGATGGACTCTCCTTTGACATAAATTTTTCAGAAGAGGCTGGAAGACTATTTTATCTATCATATATGCTGTAGCAAGGGATGAGGGAGAAATTCAGTTCAGTTTGCATTTAAAGCTGAATCTATCAAATCTGCATGTTCCGAAACAATATGGGAACACAAGCATCCTTTGAAATTCTCCCATATTTGAATTTTATGGTGCAGTTCTCCAGCCAGTGTTTACAAATATTAGGGGCAAGTGTGCATAAAAATGAAAATATTAATGAAAAGCATACAAAATGCATTACATTAGGGGAAATTCCTTGCAAAAATGTGTACATTAGTCAAAACTGCATATATAAAGGAAAAATTCACACTAAAATGCTGGAGAATTTTCATAAGCTTTTTAATGGCAAATTGTTGCAGAAATGTGGAGAACTGAATTTAAGACTGGGGATGGGGGGGGGGAATGAAAAACCAAGAGAACCAAAATTGTCAGATCCTTCCTTCCCTATGTGTATCAGCAGGTTTTCTGCCCTGGCAGGGGCTTTGAAGCCCCCATGAGTTCAATGGGGTATAAGGTTGCAGCTTCAGAGGCTCATTCTCCTCAAGGAACCCTGGGGCAGGCATCCCCAAACTGTGGCCCTCCAGATGTTTTGGCCTACAACTCCCATGATCCCTAGCTAACAGGACCAGTGGTCGGGGAAGATGGGAGTTGTAGTCCAAAACATCTGGAGGGCCGAAGTCTGGGGATGCTGCCCTGGGGAATGTAATCCTGGGAGAGAGGCTTTGTGTTGCCAATATACTGAAAATGCTCAGTAGTTTGCTAAGCAGCACTTCCCAGGGTTCTTTGATAAACTATATCAGTGGTATATTAAAAAAAGACCTAAAATGTCGTGTAGTATAAGCTTGTGATATCTATGGAGAGCAGGTCCCAGAATCAGTTGTAAGGAGTAGGACATTGTAAAGCAGAGGTCCAGTCTTGCAGGTAATAATAATAATTTATTTGTACCCCACCCATTTGGCTGGGTTTCTTTGGGGGTGGGGATTAAAATATTTATATTGGACTGACCTTGGGCTGTATCTCAGCCTAACCTACATCACAGACTTGTTGTTAGGATATAATGGGAAGGGTGGGGCTAGGGTTGTATCCTGTGCTGAGGCAGTCTGCTGTGTCCGCTGATGTGCTGGGCTCAGCTGAGGTGCTGAGGCGGCAGCGCCCCTCTGGAGCTGCCCCAGCACGCTGCTGGCTGTTTGGGGTTTGGGGAGGCAGGGGTGCCATTTCCAGCCAATCGTGGGCCTCTGTGCTTGCCACTGGGTGCGCGGCTGAGTCTGGTCCAGCCAGGCGCACTTTGCTGCACACTGGGCGCAAGAAGGGCGGCCAGAGGTGATCTCGGTGGCCCTGCAGGGAGACTCGGTGGGCCCCTCAGGCTGCCTGCTAGGGCAAGGCCATCCTGGGCTAGTGAGTCAGCCAACAAGGAAGGCCTGTCCACCTTGGCTCGGTGAGCGAAGCTGAGCATGGTGCTAAGGCTGGACTCCTTTCCCCCCTGAAGGGTGGTTTTGCACACACTTGTGGTCTCCTGGTTGAGGCATCCTGGCTCTGGCCCCTCTCGGAGAACCTCACTTTAGGAAACCCTTCCAGGAGCCACAGGGATCCTGAGCCCCACCCAGGAGCCCCTCTGCCCATGGCCCTGTCTGCTTCCAGCAGTCAGCAAGGGTGAGCGAAGGGCTGGGTTGGAGGTGTGGGTCCCCTTCAGGAGTTGCTCCAGCTGCCCTGATGGAAGTGGAGGGTGGCCAGCTAGGCTCTAGCCAGGCTCCCCCCACCCCCCAAAAATCTCACTCTTAGGCATTTGCTTCCTTTTCTGCCTTCCTTTTTGCATCTGTGAGGCTGCATCAGTTTCTCATATGCCTGGGTTTTCCTGGGCATTTTACCACTTACCGGAAATCCCCCCCCCTGCAATTTCTGAGGGCCTAATCCTGGATATGTCCAGGAAAACCCAGATGTATGGCATCCCTGGGTGGGGCAGAACTAGGTGTGCCACTTTGAGTTCCTTGGAGTAAAGTCAGGCTAAAGATGTAACAATAAAATAAATAAAACATAAATATAAATGAGGCACAGGAGCAGCATACAGAAGCCAGGAAAAAATCCATAGGTTTGGCCTATGAAAGCTGCTTTAGCTTGATAGGTCAAATACCTAATGGAAGGGGGGGGAATGTTAATTAAGTAACAAAACCTACAGCAACTGCACTCCTCATCTGAGAGCGCAAGAAACCCCAGAGGTGAATTTAGCATATATACCAGAAACTAGGTTGAATCTGTAAACTTTGATATTTTACCTTGTATGCTGCTTCAGTAACTTTTGCCTTTTGTGAAACAGTTTATAAATCTGCCCAAAAGAGAGAGAGTAAAATTTAACTAGTGCCAGAGAGAAAGGGGCTAACAGAACACCCTGGGGAAAGGAATGTCATATTCAAGAAAAACACTGTGAGAAAAATAAAAGGGCAATGAATCCAGAGGGAGAATCTCCTACTAGTGAGGTGCATGAGGAATCTCACTGTTCCTGGGAAAGCTGCCTATATTTAAACTCCCACATAACATTTGCATGTGCTGATGAGGCACTGCTCTGACTCACAGGCTCTCTTACCCTGCCCACTCCCTAAGCACAGGATCACACCGCAAGACACAGCTTGCGAGTCACTTTTTGTGCTACTGAAGCTTCAGGTGGTCCACTGAATTGGGCAGGCATTCAAAGCCAGTCCTGTATCTTTTATCAAGTGTAACTTCAAAAGCAACCTCTAAATGAACTCTGCTTTCTGCATACTCAAACGGTATGTCAGGATTCTAGGAATCTCAGGGCCACAAACTGGGAATCTCAGGGCCACAAATGAAAGCTAACCTTGGTGAACTACCTAGGACTTAAAGTCTTCAGTAGGCTGAGAAGGTATGCGGTCTCTTCCTATTTAGAAGACAACATGAAGGAATAGGCACATGAAACCTTGGCTTTTGCAATTTTGGCAGGCAGCATAAAACCCCCAGATTGGCCAGGCTGTGCACGTGGTGCCTTGCCCTTTGACCTTTTCTGGATTGATTGCATTTATATCCCACATTTTTCTCCAAGGAGCTCAAAGTAGCGTACAAAGTTCTTCTCCTGCTCCTCATTTAATCCCCACAACAAACTTGTGATGTAGGTTAGGCTGAGAGGCAATGATTGGTCCAAGGTGAGCTCCATGACGAGTGGGGATTTGAACCCTGGTCTACCAGATCCTAATCCAACATTCTAACCACTTTACCACACTGGATTAGTATCACAGTGTCCCTGTGATACTGTACTATTTGAGAAATTACTCTCACACATTTACCAGTGCATGTGGGGAGAAATGTTCACCCATCTCTATCTACCTCTTGTGTTTGCTGAGACAATAGAATAGAGAGTTGGGAGTGGAAAATCATATATGTCACTGTAAGGTAAAGGAATACAGTCTGTGTTCCAGCTGGAGTAATTCCAGTCCCGTTTTTACATAAAGCTCTAGAGCCCAGGCCCTGAGACAGCTGAAGAGATGGATTTCTGATGGGCTTTCCTTTTGCTTAAGGTCTTTTACAGTTGTTTTGAATAAAGTGGGTTTAGTCTCCATCCTTCAGGTAAGAAGTACATCTTACCTTGCACTCCTTGGAGCAAAGACACGCCACAAATAGAAATGAAAGTAATGCTCTTGCTTCCTGATTATCTTGGTCCCAACTTCTCCAGCCTGAGATTCAGACGTGGGGCAGTCCATGGGGGAAATTACAAGCAAATGAAGCAAAAATGAGAAGATAAGGAGACAAGCTAACAGAGCTCACTTTAAGGTTATGGAGTCCACAGTCCACACTGCTTGTGAAATAAAGGCACATCCTTCATGAACTACCATCAGCAAGATGACTTGGGGTGAGAGAGGGAGGGAGGGAGGGAGGGGAACTCCCAAACATTCATGGTTTGGCCTTCTAAAAAATAAAATAATCCCATAACATTGAGTTCGGCAACATTAAGTGCTTGATGGAAATCAGACGTTTTGATCTGAATGTTACACATGCAATATACCAGCTAATGAGAACCAGTGTCAATTCTGGAAAATGTTAGGCAGAATGACTTTTTTTATTCACTAACCCACCACTCCCCCCCCCCAGGAAGGCTGAGCATATGATTCCAATCACACAGTTATGACAGGTTGTATGCATGTAGGAGGTTTTCCCTTAAGTTTCCAAGAGGTCACTTACTAATGGCTTGTAGCCAAGAGCGCTGCTCTCTTCAAGACCAATTTAGCTGCCATTGAGAACATCCAATACTGTACTTTTTTTTTTTACTGACACTCAACAAGGAACAAGACTTTTGCCTTCAGCCTCTGTGAGAAATCTGCAATTCTGTAGCCAGCAGAACTAAAGAAAATAAGGAATTCAAGGCAAGTCTAAATTACAGTCATACCTCAGTTTAAGTACGCTTCGGTTTGAGTACTTTCGGTTTAAGTACTCTGAGGACCCGTCTGGAACGGATTCATCCACTTTCCATTACTTTCAATAGGAAAGTTCGCTTCAGGTTAAGTACTCCGCGGACCGTCTGGAATAGATTAATCCACTTTCCATTACTTTCAATGGGAAAGTTCACTTCACGTGAAGTACGGACTTCCAGAACCAATTACACTCATACTTCGGGTTAAGTATGCTTCAGGTTGAGTACTCTGCGGACCTGTCTGGAATGGATTAATCCACTTTCCATTACTTTCAATAGGAAAGTTCGCTTCAGGTTAAGTACGCTTCAGGTTAAGTACAGACTTCCGGAACCAGTTTGTGTACTTAAACCAAGGTACCACTATACTTCCTGAGACAGCATTTCCTTAGACCCAGTTTGGATTAGGGGTGTTAGGAGAGAGAAAGTACCTCCGGTGGGTGACGCATCAAGGTCCTTCTGCCACAGTTCATCCACTTTTAGTCTCCACCATGCACCTGTGGCTCTTAGAAGCTGTCAATTTGCATCAGAAAATTGTCAGTTTACATTAGAAAAAATTCTAGTGGCCTAGAAATAATCCAATATGCCATCCTTATTTTACGTGTGTTTAGTAAACATACAAAAAAATATTTGAAACTGCCAAACCTGTCTATTTGGCATCTATTCATTGTTACTAATGAACTTATGAAACAGAAAATGTTCGTTTGGAAATTTTTTTCATGGAAACTTTCCCGCCCCAGATCATTGCAAATTGCTACACACCCAGCCTAGCCATTCCTACTTCCTCCATCCAAAAATATCCTGGCCACACAGTAAACCACATGTCAGAAATCAAGCTGGCTACATTTTAACTTGAGCTCAAGTTTTGTATGTAAAGAAAAGTCTCTGTGAAAATTATTGAGCCAGTAAGCCAGTAAGCCCTGGCGGGTCAGCCGGGGGCAGGAACGATCCACAGGCATAATGCAGGAGTTCCGACAGCCCTTCCTGACGATTTATTACAACTCATGTCTTTGAGACACTGAGCACATATTCAGAGTCCAGCAGAGATGAAACGCAGACGGAACCAGGCTGAGGTTGTGTACTAAAAGCTACTTTATTAAGCATAAGGCAGAACAAAAGAAAACATGTCTCCTCTCACTGAGAGAAGTCCGAGGAAGAAAAAACAAATGGAAACAGAATACAGCAAACATCCACTCCCGTGATTCCAACAATCTTTGTTGGAATGCATAACACAGGCATGTGACCTGCACAGTGGGAGGAATAGAAACCTAACAAGCCCCAGCTACCTTGAAGTCTGATATGGTATAGCCCTGACAGAGGTGGACCACCTTGAGTAAGAAATTAGGTCTTTGTCGCTTGGATCACCTGAAGCACATATAGGAGCTTCTTGTAAGCTGCTGCTGCTGTATTATTCACCCCTGTCCTGGAGACTGAGAAGTCTTTGATACTAATACCTGCCCTACTCAGACAGGCCTCAAACACACATCAGAGCCCCATGGAACTGTGGTTTCCAGTCATCCAGTATAAAGGAAGATTTCATGGAGGTGGAACTATAAAATTGGCTTACCACTGCTGATTTATAAAAGGAAAATAACGGCAGGAGGAAATGAACTTCATAAAAATACCTCACATTATTTCTCCTGTGACTCATCATTAATCTAGCTGTGTCTGGACACATTAATAAAGTCTGAACATCACTCCTCTCCCCACCCCGCCCCCATCCAGCAAAATCCTAGGTAATGTTGTAAAAGAAAAACCTCCATAAGAGTTAGTTACCCTTATTAACATGGGCTATGGCTTCTTGACTTCCTCTTAGACACTGTAAAATGCAAACGTAAAAATTCAACATAGCAGATGTTTGAAACAATAACATATGGCTCATCTGGACGATGCCAGGCCATCTTTCAGAAGTAGGTTACTTACAGTGATGAGAGACTATGACAAGATGACTTGGGTTAGACCTGTGACCTCAGGGCTCTTGCCCTATTACCCCCCCTCCATCAGCCTCCCTCTCACCTAACACATCCTTAAGAGGCTCCAGCCACTGTTGAAAACACCAGAACATCTCAGCTGAGAAGCAGAAGCGGCTCTGATTTCCAGCTTCCCCACACTGTGCCATGTTCTTATCTCATCTCCTTGGCTTCTGAAGAAGTGTGCATGCACACGAAAGCTCATACCAAAATAAAAACTTAGTTGGTCTTTAAGGTGCTACTGAAGGAATTTTTTTATTTTACTTCGATCCAGACCAACACGGCTACCTACCTGTAACCTCCTTGGCTTGGACACAAGCAACAGTGTGGGGATGTGCTGAGGTAAGTGGAGAGAAATAGGAGCCATCAGTAGACCTTGAGTGTCTCCAAGAGCAAACAAGCTGAAGTCCCACTATGTCCTGAACTAAAAGTTTTTAAGATGAAAACCTACGAGCCCCTGTTGGATCAGACAAAGGCCCATCTATTCCGGCATCCTGTTTTACACAGTGGTCAACTGGATGTCTCTGAGAAGCCCACAAGGAGGGGCATGGTAGCAACAGCCCTCTTCCAATGTTGCTCCCCAGCAATTGCTATTGAGAGTCACACAGGCTCTGAACCTTAAGATTCTATAGTATCATCGTGCGCATATCCATTGATAGACTTGTCCTCTGTTAATTTATTTGAATCCAATTTTTAAAGCTATCTCCCTTGACCAGAATAATTCTCATACTTTTATGCAGAACGGACTTCTTGACTTGGGACTTGGAGGTACGGAAGCCACATAACCACCTCTGTGCAGTCCAAAAAACCATCAGGAGCACCTCTTCTCCCAGTGCTGAGGGCTATGCCAAGAGGAATTAGTCATGCAGTGCTGGCCTGTCCATTGCTTGGCTGGAACATCTGTCCCATTCATGTAACCACATGTCTTTGTCGGTGTTTTCCTACTTCTCTCCTTGCTAATGGCCCAATTCTATGAATCACCGTGTGGGAAGAGGACTCACACACCGCTGCTCTCACACTCTTATTAGAATCTGGCCGCAGCCTGGCTAAAGCCACTGGTTCTCCTATGCTGGCATTTCCTTTCTGACCTCACTTCAGTGCTGTATGAGGATATCTGGACAGCTCCAAAGGGTGTGGCGCAATGGCCCATGTTATGCAAACATCTGGGATCCAGGACATTGGCAGTAACTGTGTTATGTACATGGGGCATGGGAAACTGTCTTATACCAGGGCAACCTTTTTTTCTCACCTAGCCCAGAATTGTGTACTTTGGTTGCAGTGGCTCTGTGGGTTCTCAGGCAGGGGAGGACCATTCTCATCACCTCTTACCGAATCCTTTTTTTTATGGGAGATTCCAAGGAAGAGCTATAGCTTCATGGTGCAGCATCTGCCTGTCATGCAGAAGGTCCCAGGTTCACTGCCCGGCATCCCCAGGTAGGGCTGGGAGAGAATCTGGAGAGGTCTTGCTGGTCAGTTGAGGCATTACTGAGTGAGATGGACCAATAATGTGACTCTGCCTCAGGCAGCTTCCTATGTCTACTGAACCTGAGATGTTCTTCATGCAGTACATGTGCTCCACCAGTGGACCAAGACCATTTCCCTCCCTAAGTATGGGGTATCCTAGGGCTCCTGAGCCTTTTGCAAGTGTGGAGTAGTGGTTAGAGTGCTGGGCCATTCCCCACTTGGCAATGAACCTTATTGGGTGATGAACCTACCTCACAGTTTTGTTGGGAGGATAATATGGGGAGGGGGATAGTCATGGGTGTCACTTTAAACTCTGTGGAGGAAAGGTGGGGTGCAAATGCAATAATAAATGAATAAAATAAAAATAAGTTAAGAAGTTCAGGAGGACTCTATGGCAAGCATGGCAAGCCAAGACATTTTGACACCACAAAATGGCACCTCCCACTCCCCACCAGGGAAGAAGGGATGAGTGAAGATTTACATCAGGAATAATGGGGGGGGTAAGTATCTATATTGGGACACCCTGCGTCTGTGGATCCATCCACCTGAGGCGGTCGTCTCACCTTGCCTCATGAATGGGCCAGCTCTGATGGCAAGCACAGAATGCTATGAAGTTACAATGCTACAGCAAAAGCAAACATGTAGAGGCAATCCTTCTGTAGATTACAATGGCTTATATCCCCACATTCCCCTATATATTACTAACAGCATTTTTAACACACACACCATCTGGGTAACTCAAGCCAAACTGTTTGTTTTTATGCCAAATTGCCATTGGACCCACCCTGAAATTAAGAAAACATCTGAATATGTTTTAATGTAATGGTTGCCATAAATGAGATAGCAGTTCACCCATGTTCTGACAAGAATCAAGTTGATGTTTGACATAGAACAGAATCAAAAGCGGGAATGTCATGTCGAGACCCTGAACAGGCTCCAGTATCTTTAAGATCTTGTTTGTGTACGCACATGGCAATAAATCCCATTCAAATCCATAGATAAAACTGGTTCAATATGCAGAAGTTCAGGATGCAAGAACTGCATGGAAGGAAGAATTTCACTAGTATAACATAGAGGAGCAGCCGCCATCTCTGGGTTTGAAATCAGCAACTCTAAAGGGGAAAGAACCATCATTTATTCCATTGCTGTTTGTTACACATTATCTTAATAAACCAAACCAGTGAAAGATGGCTGCATGGCCACCAGTCAGTCCAGTAGATAAACAACAGACTCCTGATCAGCAACTGCAATGTTGTCTTTTCCAGCAGGCTGTCAAGCATTCTTCTCCTATCAGGGAAACTAAGAAAACAGAGCCTGTGCCAGATAGACGCAAAAGATTACACAACAACAGTGTAGTGAGGTTAGGGAACTGCCAGTTTTACTAGGGAGATAAGGAGCAAGGCTGAGATATTTATAGGAGCTTAGACATTTATATTGCCTTTTGAAAGAAATGTAATGATCCAAACCGTAAAGAGCACGAACATCATCAGTTTATTTCCTTTTTAGTTTAATGGGAGTTTGCAGCATAAATACATGTCAATAAAACACTTCTGTGGGAATGAGATGAGCAATAATCTCTCTGGGACAGGGACTGCCTCTTGACATACATCTGTTTTTGGAATTAGCAATGCATATCACAGTAAGAGAAACCAACGTTGCTATTCAACATCACAAGACAGTGTGGTGTAGTGGTTAAAGGAGGGATCCCGTTCTCTACTCAGCTGTAAAACTTGCTGAGTGAATTTGCAGCATTCACCATGTCTCTGCCTGATGACCTACTTGACAGGGTTGTTGTGGCGATAAAATGGAGGGTGGGGGAGGAGGATAAATGGGAAAATTTAATGAGTCAATAATGTCTATTTGGCACTTAATGACAGAATCCAGCAAATTCTATTGACAGCATTAGCGGAAGGAACAATGTGTAGCCCTGGCAAGTGGCAATAGTTGCTTGAAACCACCAACTGTGACCAATACAATTGATATATGAATATTCCACTTCCTTTGTGGTGAAGCCAGGCCACAAATATTATTTTGTGTATCTCATAACATTGGTTTCTGCTTACCAGAACCTGACTGCTAGAGCTCCAGTCTGGGGAGATAAAAACAACTTCTGAGTCAGTTGTGGAATTCTAGCAGCTCTTCATAGTTCAAGAGGGTCTCTGTGAAGGGAACTTTGAGGAATTTCCCCTCACCACTTGTCCCAAGTCTCCTTGGGCACCCTGAGCTCTGAACCTGGATCTCTTCACAACTGATAACATTGTGCGCACTAAAAATGGTGGAATCCCAGCACCACCACTCTCTACCCTCAAACCCTCCTCAATAGTTTTTCCATGAAGCCTTTGGCATGATTTTGACATCTCAGTTCAAATCCAGCCCTACTGTTGGGCAGAGTGATGCCGTTGTTGAGGGGACAGGAAGTGTCATTGAGGTGCTGGAAGAAAGAGGTGACCATTCATGATGTCCCTTTGTGAGAGCAAACTCTTAAATGAAGGTTTCTTGATATAGAGGCTACCCTGGAATGTTTAGAATTGGAAATCAATCAGAGCTCAGGGAAAGCGGTTCATCTCTCAGGCCTCTTTGTAGGGGGGGGGAACTGGTCCATGGGGCGTCACTTGACCACCCTCCATCTTCCCTCAGCCAGCTCCCATCTGTCTGCCTTCTTAGCTACAGTACGGACTTCTTCCTTCTCCTCCTGATTTTTAGTGTTGCCGTTGCAGAACTCAGTAGGGAGAGGGTGGGGACAAAACCAGAACCAGGGCTTATCCACACTTCTGCTTGTGTCATGCTTAGAAAGCACGGGGCTGAGCAGTTTTCCAGAGAAAACCCAAATTGTTGTTTGCCCCAACTGAGTGCTAAAGAGTGGTTTTGCTCGGGGGGTGGGCAGGAAGACAAGAGCAAGCATGGCTGAGCCTTTAGTTGGCTCTGCATGTCATTGGCTCTGGCTTTGGCCTTTGGTGGCTCTGGCTCCAACCACTGTGGGTATCTCTGCTTTCCACTCCACTAGTGGGCATCAGTCACCACAGCCGATGATGAAGGCTGTTGAAGAAGTGGTAGTTTGAGAAAGAATGACAGAAGCAGGGGAAGAGGGAAATGCATGCTAAAGGCTGGGAGTCCTGAAGGGAGCATGTGCTACTTAGTACGGGCATGTAAGCTGCTGCTTGTCTCTACACCCAAATCATACTTGTATGATATGTAAATAAAATAGCATACAAACACCATAAATCTCCAGTGACATCTTCTTCCAAGAAGCCAAACCCCTGGGACTTCTCACCATCTGGGAAATGGGTAGCAAATAACAATGTTTTGCTGTGGCATGAAGAACTCACCACAAGGTGGCTATTTAAGGCCACCGTCATGTGGCAAGTATTACATGTGTCACTGGCGTGTGTGTGCATGCGTGCGTGCATGCATGCATGTTGGAGCTTAACCTGGACCAAGTTGCTAAATAAGCAGTGATTATTTTTAACTTGCGGTTACAACTTTGACTTATTTCAGGTTGCCTTGTTTAGAAGTATAGTGTGAAGACAGCAGGCTTGGTGGAGTGGCATGCCTGCAGCTGCTTACTGTGATTGAAAAGAGCAGAAAGACTATCAACTAGACAGAACTCTGAACTCCAACCATGCTGACCATCACAACCTGCAGGTGATATTACCTGCTGGAGGTGTTCAGTCACTCAGGACTGAATTTTTCACTTTTAGCTAATACTGTTTGTCTTAGTGACCAAGCTGTAGGCAAAGGTTTTGTAAAGGACCTGTCTAGCAGGCATTCTTTTAAGATGTTAAGAAGAGGGACTTTCCCTGAAGCATTTGGCTGCAGAAAGAATAGCATATTCACTATGCCAAATATCCCACAGCAGTAAATCTGAGCCACGTTCCTTGAAAATATCAGACTCTGATTTCCTCTTCCAAAGAAAACACTGGACTGGGAGATCTAAGAAATGGACAACAAACACAGGTTGGCCTTCAGCCATTTGAGGTGATGTTTTGGACCTTGTTACCCAGCCAACCCTTCATGAGTAAGTGTGAAAAAGTCAACACAGCATAAAGACACAGGCCAAATGATGATTGCCTAACTCCTACATGTAGCCACATTGCAATAAATGAGGCGCACCTTAAATTTTTATCACATATTTTTGTTTCCAGCTGACATCAAGTAAGGAAAATTTCCCCTGCCCCCATGATATGTGGGAAGGTTTTGTTCACTCTTCTGCAGTGTGAGACATCAGTGCTGACCAGAGCAAGAAAGGAAAGAATCAATATATCATCTTATTTTATAAAATATTTCAGAATGCAAGTAAATAATAATAATAATAATAATAATAATAATAATAATAATAATAATAAAAAATACCAAAAGAAGAAGACTACAGCTCAGCCCTCATGATATACCGTATACAGAAGTGAAGGTACACACTTCCTGGTTCTACTCAGAATTGGACATGTCAAACCAAGCTACTTTCCACCCAAAATTGATGGTGGTTGCAGCGAGAAGACATAGTTCCTAGGCATGCAGTATCCTGATTTCCTGACATCAATGCATGTGACTTGCGGGTCCTGGAGAAATTATATTTGCCAGGGTTCCTCACAACAATCCTGTGAGATACATCAGGCTAAAAGAGTGTGACTTGTCTAAGGTCACCCAATGAGCTTCATGACTGAGTGCGGATTCGAGCCTGCCTCTCCCAAGTCTAAGTCTCTAACCACTACACTTCAACCACCACAACAAACTGCCTTTCTACCACAATTGTACGAGATCAACAAGAGCAGCCTTGGTGAGATCACGAAATTTCTCTTGCTACTAAGTTCCAGCAATTTAAAAACCAATAAATAAAGTGAACGAACAATATGAAGATTAAAATTATGTGCTTATATTTCCCAACTATAAGCCTTGGAAATAAAATGAATACCTGCTGACAAAGACTCCATTATTATAATCATGAATTAACTCATCACACAATAACAGGGCAAGGAAAGGGCTTTCAGAGGAGATCCAGGTTGTCTGAGTAGCTGATCCCTCTGACATTTTGTTCTAAGTTAGGCAAGGTAATGGAAGAAGTGAAGAAATATCTGCAGATGCCTGCCATATCCAGCTTCCCCCTGAGATTGCAACTTGGCAAAACAACAGCAGCAGCAACAACAACAGCAACAACTCACTCATCTCAGGGACAAATCTGCTATTAGACATGAAAGATGCATTATTCTGAAGGCTGTAGTTTGTGTGGTCCAGGATGAAGATTAAATTCAAAACAGTGTTTCCTCATACTATATTCAGCCAGAGTGACTGTAGTCCAGTTAAAATGCATGTGTATGTTACGGTATCTCAGAACTCCACCCTTGATGACTGAATGTACAGAACAACTCTATTGCAAAGTTTTGGATTTCATACAATATGAAAGTTCAGGGATGTTAACTCTGCAATTGCTCACTCATAATGCAAATTACCACTTTATGGTGCTATTCTCAAGGGATGTGGCCCTGTTCGGTGGTGCATCTCTCAGCTCATTCAGCCAAGATCTACCCAAACTTGGTACCTCTCCTCGCACCATCCATCCCTTCTTTCTTCCCTTCTTGGTGTGCCAAGATTTCCAGAGCTGATTAATCATAGTTTCCCATTATGTCTGAATGTCTAATTAGAAGAAACTAGGATCTGAAACCATGGTCTAAAGTAGGATTCAGATCATGGCTTGTTCCAGTCCTGAAAACCATAATAGGAAATTATGGTTAATCTAAGGTTTTCAACTGTAGTGCTACAAGGGGCAGCGTGAAGGAATCTGGGGACACAAGACTCATGCGTGTATGGGTTAAGAAGCTTATGTACCGGTATGTATATGGCTTCATCTGCACTATACATTTAAAGCACTATGGTGCCACTTTATGACAGTCATGGCTTCCCCCAAAGAATCCTGGGAACTGTAGTTTGTTAAGGCTGCAGAGAATTGTTAGGAGACATAGCATAGCTACAATTCCTAGAGTCCCTTGGGAAGAGGGATTGCTTGTTAAGCTACTCTGGGAATTGTAGCTCTGTGAGGGGAATGGGGCTCTCCTAACAAATCTCAGCACCCATAATAGGATTCACTGACTAGGGGGATGTCATTACTGTTTGAAGTGGAATAATGGTGCTTTAAATGTCTGCACTGGGATGCTGTTTTGGAGATCTATTCAAATCCCTCTGATATGTAACATTTTCCAACAATCAGTTAACACATTCCCTGGCCACTCATCAAGCTTTAAGTAATTTAAGCCATATCCTGATGTTCGACTGAAGTCATAGGAGGGAGCAGGATCCTTTGTGTTGTCCACCTATGCAACTGCACATGCACAGGGCTTATCACATGTAGTTGGGAACACGTGAAGTAAAGTTGAACATTCATATAGTATATACAGAATTCTAATTGGAGATGGCCAATAGGAACAGTGTGTGCAATGCCCCTCAATGCATTCAGTTCAATGTCTCAAGAGGGGTGTAATGTGGAGAAATGAAGGTATGTACATGCAATTGTGAATTGCACCAATATGAAGTGGCTCCATAGGAAAGAATCATTCCAGATGATGTAAAAGTGTGTCTGTGAAATGATGGCCCATTTCAGAAATGCAACTCAATCATTATTATTTTTTTTGTTTCAGAGCCAGCCCAAGTGATTGAGACTGAGCTTCGGAATCCTCATTCTCACATCCCTAAATCACTAGCCCACATAGAGGTTGCCTAATTTCCAGCTGCGTTGTCATGTCTGGGCTGAAATATTCAGATTGCTGTAGATCAGGAGCATGCTTGTTTGTTTTCATAGTAAAGAACAAATGTAACATTAAAAACCCTTGACTGCTTCATTGAGCAGCCTTGCCTGCCTCGTGCTGTAAACAGAAGTAGTTCCTATTGTGACTGGTTCTTGATTGAACTAATGATGCATACAGAATCATAATTCAGCAATGGGAATTAAATTATCAAACAGATTTTGGCTCTTGTCACTTATCATTACTTATGCGGGCAACAGCAAAAAAATAATAATAATCTGTGAGCATGCATGGATGTTTCTAATGAAATGTTCTTTGCACAGTTTACAGGTAGGTGGACAAACCTCTATGGGGGTAAATAAAGACAGAGAAGACAAGGAGGAGCTTTGTAACCAAATAGGAAGATGCGGAAGTATGCAAATGATAAATGTAAGCAAAGCTGCAGCTCTCAAAAGATCAAGTCTTCAGTGAATTGTGGAAATTATTTCTTCAAGCAGATTGCATCCATAGAGCATGGCCTTTCATTACTTTCACAATTTGTTACGTGATCTGAATCACACACCAGCTATTCTCAACTTAGTTTGGGGTGGAGGAAACTATGATGTGCCTCTGCCTGAAATGCCCAACATTACGAAGACCTCTTTTCTTGTGATATGTTTTATGGTGGGAAGTGCTTCAATAGTAAAACTGGGGGTTATTTAATTGCACTGCAACTTGTTCCAAGAACAAAGCACTGTAGGCCTAGAAAGGGGATTCCTAAAGAATGAGTCAGGATCTACCAACAGGACTTAGAGTACTGTGGATAGATCAAAATCAGACTGCTGGCAAAGAATATTTGGGGCTCATGGGATTAAAAGGAATTCATACCAAAACAGACCCCCCCCCTTAGGATTGATACTAACAAAATGCATGGCATTATCCAGCATGCCAAAAATGGTAGAATATGCATTGGATCGCAAAATGCCTCCAAATAAGAGATTATTTTCTCAGAAATGGAAGGATTTATTGCAGCAACCAGAGAGATCATGAAAAAAAAACAACACTAAACATATTGATGTAATCTGATCAAAGTGGTAAAAACAATACTATAGGATTAGCGCCACATTCTATGTAAGATTAGCGCCACATTCTATGTAAGATTATACGTTGAGGGACCCAGGTGGCGCTGTGAGTTAAACCACAGAGTCTAGGGCTTGCTGATCAGAAGGTCGGCGGTTCGAATCCCTGCAACGGGGTGAGCTCCCGTTGCTTGGTCCCAGTTCCTGCCCACCTAGCAGTTCGAAAGCACATCAAAGTGCAAGTAGATAAATAGGGACCGCTCCGGCGGGAAGGTAAACGGTGTTTCCGTGCGCTGCTCTGGTTCGCCAGAAGCAGCTTTGTCATGCTGGCCACATGACCTGGAAGCTGTCTGCGGACAAACACCGGCTCCCTCGGCCTATAGAGCGAGATGAGCGCCGCAACCCCAGAGTCGGACACGACTGGACCTGATGGTCAGGGGCCCCTTTACCTTTACCTATGTAAGATTGCTGTGTGTGGCTTTTAGATGTTGAGTTTGTGTAAGGTACAAGCATGGGGATTGGGTCCCAGGCACACTTTACTTGGGGTCTTACCCTGGCTGAAAGCCCAATTACCATGATTAATAGAATTGAAGTTAAACTGAAGCTCATGCTTATGGGTTTTGATGCAAATATATTAACGTTTTTCTATGGATCTATATGTGGCATCCCAATCTTGCTAGCACTGCTGGAGCCAATCAGGTTCTAACAGAACAAACAACATTCTGCATTGAGTGTTTCTGGACCAGACCATAGCTGCCAAGTTTTCCCTTTTCTCGCGAGGAAGCCTATTCAGCATAAGGGAATTTCCCTTAAAAAAAAGGGATAACTTGGCAGCTATGCACCAGACTTCCACTGCATATTTTGTGACTTTCTGCTAGGGTTCTCTCATCAAATTATACTTGCCCCAAACTTGGATCTTGGCATTCAGGTATTCTCCTTTCTTTCTATATATATATATACTTACACCAACACTTGGACACTGCGGGTCCAACATTTTCAAAACCAATGCTGAAGAGCATCAAGCTAAGCATATTATTGGTCAAAAAAGCCAACAGGGAACAAAATGAAAACCAACATGTTTACAGAATGTGGAAACCAAAAAAGGACGCTGAAATAATACAAAAGCACTATATGTTTTCTGGCTATGATAACTAAAGCCGAATTAGTGGAAGTGAGGGAGATAAAATAGAGGTTGTAGTTAATACAATGGTGTGAAATAGGTATTGTTAGAAGTTAATGATAATTTAATTAAGAAGTAAGATATAGATAGAATATAAAAGGATAAGATGTAAAAGATAGAGAAATAAGGTAATATTAAGTTAATAATTAGAAATTATATAAGATTTAGAGTTTACTCCAGATGATATGTAAAGAATCACAGAAGGAGGAGGAATGAGGAAGCCAATAGATTAGAAATTTTGTTTTGATATTTTTTGTATTTTTTGTATTTTTTGTGTTTTGTATTTTCTTTTTGTGTTTTGTATTTTTGTATGTTTTTGTTGTTTGAAAATCTTTAATAAATACATGATAACTAAAGCCATTTCGCTCACATGGCAAAGCTATCCCATTTGTTTTGCAAGTTAAATTAAAAACAGGTAACAGAGCTCAGAATAGTTGTCCAGTTGCTGGAACTATAGGGCAGATGTTTTGATGTGTTAAGGAGAACTGTAAAGAGTTCAGAAATCATTTTGAATCTGGGCAATTCCCCTTTCTGCCCTGTTAATGGAGAGATAAATACTGTATATTTGGCTGAGATAAACCTTAGCATTTTAGAAGGTGTACAGTCAAATTACAGCAAAGAACAATGTGTTCACAAAATGGAGCCCAGTTCCTATTATTACTGAATGCACACAGCTCATAACAGATGCAGAGAGCTTGATTTAAAACTGTGATCTGAGGGCATTTGTTTGTTTATTTAAAACTGCAGCCCACCTGATCATCCGCAAAGCTCACAGCAAACGATAGCTTCAGCTTCTAATAGGCATTTATAAAATATCCCAGAATGAAATAAAGCCAGAATGAAACAGATATGCAGATATGAGATGCAAAAACCCTTCTGTCATAATATTAAACTCCTGAGGGAAGACCCTACAGCCCTACCAAAATATTATTAGGCTTTAGCTTTTGTCAGGCTGCAATGAAAGCAAGCTCAACTGTTATTGGACAATCACGATAAGGCAATAGCCTTCTTCTGTTATTCGGTAACTTGAGCACTGAGTGTGTAAATAGGGTTATAAAAATGTGCCAGCTAGCCACACCCCTTAGATACATGTGTCACACACACACACACACACACATACACACACACACGATGAGTAGTTGGGTTATAATCAGCCTGCAAGTCATTTAGTGCTTCCCCCATGGGGCCAAAACCCCAATGAGCTCTTGGAGTGATACTGAACATTTACTGATCATGTGTGTCTAAATGGTCTTAAACTCTGAAGTGAAAAGGCTTAATATACACTTGTCTACCAAGGAAGTTGGCTTAGGAGTCACCATGTCTTCCTCAAAGGTAAACATGCTTTTCCTCAATTACGGTAAAAGAACATTTTTCAGCTGAGAGTGACAACCTGCACTACTCCCACATTGCATAAATATAACATGAGAAAGAGCCCTGAGCATTCAGCAATTTCTAGAAATATAGCATCTTCGCAGTATAAATGTCAGCAGGCAGTATCAATAGAGTTTCAACCACTTACATATTCTCTTGAATAAGAGAGGGCGAAACTCCAGCATGGAAACAAACTCCATGCATACAGCATAAATCTAGAGACCGCCATCTGAACACCATTCCGATGCTGCTAAGGATTTCTCATGCACACAGCATGCTTAATTTGCGAATTGCACATTTTATTTCATTTTCACCACAATGATCCTGCTCTGAGCTAGGCCACTATAATTCTCATTTGACAGATGGGAAGGTGAGTTTGACGGAAAGACTGACTTTCCACTAGCCACGTAGTAAATCCATGGATATTAACTTGAGTTTTCCCAAGTCCATTTTGCTAACCTCCGCTCCATTTTTGCCATTAGTCTTCAAAGCTGTTTGTCTTTGATGACTAACTATGCTTCTCTCTTAAAACAATGGGAATAAGGAGCTCTTTTCACATTAAAATTTGCCTGTACACCACTATGCTTGAATGTAGGGCCATTTATCCATAATGTAGGGAATGACACAAACATATGTGCCCTTCCTATAATGTGAAATTGCTTTGCCCCATAAATACTTTTCCACTTTGATCTGTGGAACTGGCAGTGGATTCCTCTTCAAATCCCCATTCAGCTACAGTTCATACTGAGTGACCTTTGGTCAGCTACTATCGCTCAACCTAACCTACCTCACAGGGTTGTTGTGAGAACAGCATGAAGGGGATGGAAAGCTATGTAGGCTTCCTTGAATTCCTTGAAGGCAAGGCAAGATATAAATGTAGTAAGCACTGAATAAATAACGGAAGAAGAAATCTCTACTTTTTACAGGTGTTTGCATGGAGAATTCTATTTAGTGTGAAGAGTTACAACAGCTGATGTGAATATCCCTTGTAAATCTAAAGTTCAATTTCTAAGTCTTTCTAGTCCGGGGGTCAGCAAACTTTTTCAGCAGGGGGCCGGTCCACTGTCCCTCAGACCTTGGGGGGGGCAGACTATATTTTTTTGGGGGGGGATGAACGAATTCCTACGCCCCACAAATAACCCAGAGATGCATTTTAAATAAAAGGACACATTCTACTCATGTAAAAACATGCTGATTCCCGGACCGTACACGGGCCAGATTTAGAAGGCGATTGGGCCGCATCCGGCCCCTGGGCCTTAGTTTGGGGACCCCTGTTCTAGTCTCTTTTTAGAAAACTCCCAGAGAAGAATATTCCAGAACTTCCCATGGCGTGTAACCCAAAAACTTGACCTGAATCACTCAAGTCAATGGACATTTTTCATTACCCATGGCAAATTAATGAACAGCAAATTAGTAAAATGCAAATGAGTAAAATGATGCATGGTGAATTATTCAAATTATCCGCCCTAATCTGTATTCAGAAGATGAGCGTACAAATTCAAATCCTTGTCATAGGACCCATATTGGATTTGATTCACAAATTTTAAAAGCCATATTTATTCAGCCTGATTCACAGATGATGTTGTTTGTCATTTACAACCTCCCCTCCTATAACAAGGCATATTCATAAATGAAGAGCCAGAAGTGCTAAATGAATTTTGAACACATGTAAGCAACAGATATGGAAAGCAGAGGATCTGCTTGCTTTATTTTTTATTTTTGGTCCTGTCCAAAGTGCTTATAGTAGGATGAGCTACATTGCCAAGGAAGCTGGTCAAACCATGCCCAATCCTGGCCTTCCTGGAACAGGCAGATTCCTGTGTGTTTATCAAGCTGCATGAATTAATGGGCCCTGTCCATCATACATTGAACAAAGCTCTGAATGCTTTCTGTCAGCTATCCTTGGTGAAAGACCTGCAGCCATTTGTCTCAGATGCACAGCCAGTGACTCAGGGGTGATCTCTGTCAAGTGCCAAATGGTGGCACTTGGCAGAGAGTGGACACGGTGGCCTCTTGCATTCCTTAGTTCTAGAAAAGAGGGAATTTCAGCAGGTGCAGCTTGCATGGCAATTCCGTCTTTGACACAACTCTTACAGGTGCAGGAGTACATGTAAGAAATTTTGCAAGTCACCATTCTAAGAGTGGAATTATACCTTTCTGTTACCTGCAGAAGTGATGGAGAGAGAAATTGGATGGCTCATCTAGCAACCTTTGCAACTTTGAGGCTGGGCTACTGTAATCTACTTTTATGTGAGGCTGCCCTTAATCAGAGCCATCCTAAGCATATGCAATGCTGGAGTGCAAAGATGTGCCTGGCACTCCTAGGTTGCCCAGAGTTGTCAACCTTTTTTTAGGGGGAAGGGACCCCAAAGCTGTTGACCTTTTTTTTTAGGGAGAGAACCTCCAAAGTTGTTGACCTTTTTTTAAGGAAATAGTTGTTTATCTTTAGAACGGTTGCAGGACGCAGGACTCACAGCGCCAACCAACGGGGGTCCCAGCACCCCATGCACAGAGGTGTGCGAAGGTGGGCGCGGTTTCCATGCTGGGGGGAATGTTGGATGGCACAGTCGCCGCACTGGAGCGCCCTGTAACGTGGGCGCTGCGCAACGCATCCTGATGCATGCACCAAGCTGCAGGTTCCCGGCACATGGGGTGCCAGCGCAAAATGATGGGGAATGCAAGCAGCAGCGGAGGAAAGTTCTCCAAAGGTGATCCACGTGCTCCTATTCATTGGGTTTTGTTGCTGCCATTGCCGCTGTTGGCACGTGGCAGATACCGTCCAGAGATGTTTCCTCTGCTGCCACTTGCATTCCCCATCATTCTGTGCTGGCACCCCACATTGGGCGGCACTAGGAGTGTGCACTGACATCAGAAAAGCCAGCAAAGGAACCTGCAGCTCAGCGCACACAACAGGATGCCCACAATGTTACATGGTGCTCTGGGTGCAGCCAAAACAGTTAGCCACCATGCAGCTGGGGCAAGAGTCGACAGCTGAGTGAAGCAGAGCGGTGGCTCGGCACAAGTTTGGGGGTAAGCGTTGGAGTCCGCAGAAGAGCCACCTGCGGCGCTCCGATGGGCTCTGCTCCGCTCAGCTGTCGGCAGCTCTTCCTAGGACTCCAACGCACAGCCCCAGACTCTCGGCCTGGCACCCCTGAGAGCCCAGCACCCAGGTGCCATGCACCCCTAGCGCCAACAGTTAAGACGGCCCTGCCCTTAATAGTTTGGGAGCTTCTAAAGGTGCAAGTTGCTCCAGGGAGGGAAGGAGGAAGGATTCAGCACAAGGACAAGGGAGATAGCCCTCCAACGTGCAGTATGTTTAGGCCCAGTGCATTTCACATTGCAAACCCTTCAGGGTCAACAGGCTTAGTCTCTTCAGGGAGGCTAAAAGAATTTTGTATACTATCTGATAGAGCTTGAGTCAATAGCTTTAAGGCTGAAAACTGGGAACTTAACAGCAGGACCAAGGTGCCTTACTTCCCCTACCACCCGGACAGTTTGTATGTGGAAAAAGAGAATGGTCCAATGAAGCTTGATGAAGATGTTGACCCAGTGTGCAACTGGGTTGTGTATGGATGATATATCACAATAAATAAAGTATGACTGCAATGAAGCAGGGCGGGGGGTGGACACCAGAGTTCTAGTCACCTTTTTATAGGCACATCTTTATATCACTTTTGGATTGCAAAGGGATGTTCTGATGGAAATTGGCACTCACTTTAAGAACATTAACCATAGCCATAAATTAGTCTTAATGAATGTAGGAGTTCATTTTATTTTATTACAATGGACTGTGTTGCCAAGCATGAAATTTCAATGGTGAAAAAGAAAGAAAGTCAAGGAAAATATAAGTAATCCAGTTGCAGCAGATTTAACCTAAATTTACAATAATTTACAATAAGACTAAAACCTTAACACTTAAGCATACCACACCAGAAGGAAAGAGAGATAGAAAATTGAAACTCAGGCTCCTTCTGGCCTATTCTTATAGTCAGCATGACATGAGTGAAAGAGATAACACAACCAGTTAAACCAGCTGTTCAGCTTCTCTGAAGGAATAATCCAAACATCAGGAACCTAGCAAGAACCCATCAGTTTCTAGCTGACAAGCGAGTTTCTGTTCTGTTTTCTAGGCAGAACAGAAACTTGCTTGTTAGCTAGAAAGTTCCATCTTGCACTAGTTTGTACCACACAGAGAAGCTTCCAGAATCCTCCTGAATCAATTAGAATAGGAAAAATCTTTACACATCAGTTCAGTATTTTCTGTACCAAGACATGCAAACCAACACTCCTCCCATTTTGTAGGTGCAGGAAGTATTGATATGCAAGACACCTATAGAAAAACATTGCATACACACCTTCCTTCTAGAAGAATAAATATCCTTCCCATCTCCTGCTCTGGCACACAAAAGGAGAAATAGCAAATGTCACCATGACAAGCATCTTTCTATGTTGCAAAATATATTTCCAAACCACTCCTATTACAAACAAGTATCTGTGCAACAGTGTTATTTTTTTTATTAATCTTTGTGTTTTTCTTGCAGCTAGAAGGGATTACTTGCAGATGCTCCCGTATTTATTTTTCTCCACTATCTTCAAAGAGCTGGCCTTAGGTTTATTATTTGTTCTTCAGACTGGGAGGTATATAGATAATTCTGTGAACGTGACCGGCAAAATAGATTCTTCTATCAGCTGCCTTTCTTCAAAGCACTGTTATTAGCTAAAACCTTTCCATCCTGCTGCAGCCAGATAATCTGTGACCATTTGGAAAACTCGGCATCCAATTCAAAGAGTCACATTCACAATGATACTGTTTTGCCTTGTGAAAGATACCACAGTTTTAAAAGAGAAAACCTTATGATCTCAGGAGGTGACTGCATATACCGATTCTGACCACTGGTCCACCTAACTCAGGATCATCTACAATGATTGGCAGCTGCCCTTTGGGCTTTCAGAAAGGAAACATTCTCATCTCTGCCTGGAGATACCAGCAATTGGACCTGGAAGCTACTGCATGCAAAGCAGATGCTTCACCACTAAGCAACAACCCTTCCCTGTGCTCTGTTAAAAACTAGCGCAATCCCATAGCAGGCATGGGAGATATATCCAGGAAACCAGCACATGAATTTCAATTCAGTCAGGAATCATCAAGCACAAGCCTCTTTACAGCAGGGGTGGAGAACCTCATACGCAGGGACTAAATGCAGGCTCCCGGCCTCCAATAAGAACATATGGGATTCCAAACTGCAATTCCCAGCAACTAGTATTCACAGTCATGCCCTCTATCTGGCCCTTGAGACTCCCCTCAGGCGACATCCATCCCAGACTCCGCCCTTCTCTTCTCAGCCTGAACCCCTCACCGGTCCTACTCTGCATCCTTCTCAAATACATTTGCTTGTCTGGGATGTGTCCTGGAACTGCGAAAATGCTTCTTGGTTGCCTGCAGCGCCAGAGAAAGCTGCTTGGGTGCCTGGGGTGGTGTGCCCAGGGGTGGGGTGAGGCGAGGGTGGGGTGAGCCTCCTCCCACTCAGCCACCCTACTGCTGGGGGGAGGCAGCGGGCGGACCATTTGGACAGCGCAGAGCCTGCGCGTGCCCAAGCCACCGTGTCTCTCCCAGGAGGAGAGCTGCCTTATACTGCAGGAGGAGAGCTGCAGCCCCACGGTGAGTGCTACCCAACATTTTGTCAAGCCCCCCCCCTCAGTGATGACACCTAGAGTGGCCCACACCCACCACACACCCCTTCCTCCACCCCTGGTTGCCTGCATGGAGGTTGAAGAGCTGTGGGTGTGCATGGAGGTAGAAATGGAAACATCTGGCTGGTGTGTGACTGGAATGTGGTCTACAGTGCACAGCTAAGAGTTCTGCCCCCCTTTTGGCTTTGGCCCTGCCCACCAAGTCTCTTCATGTGTTAGAAGTTTTCTTGCTTTAAAAAAAGAACTCCAAGCAACAGCACCAAAATGCTGAGGGCTGGCACAGAAAGAAAAATGTCTCATTTATATGAACAATTTATCTCAAGCAGAGTCACACACACACAAAAGGGGGGAGCAGAGTATATCTTTATGGCTGAAATATCTCAACAATGAGGCAATCAAATTTAGAACTAACTGTGAGCTGCTTCCCCGCGGTGGTGGCTATATATATGAATCAGCAATGAAATTAAGACTATAGTTCAGAAGAGTTTCACTGTGTTGTCCTATATCCTTGAAACATATTGTTCTAAAAGAGAACTGGGGGGGGGGGAGGCAGACAGTTAGTGGTATAGAAGATAGGGAGGGGAATGGTCAGCTATTCCTTCTGCGGTCCTTTATATACAACCTTTGCTTCTTCCTATTAATTACAAGAGAACCTTGTCACTTTCTCTATCCATTATAACTATTATCTTCTCTTGCCATATTCATTTTGTATGATTGATGCCTTGTGGCGCAAGCTCTTTCTGCATCCTCATCAGCTGCTTCCCTCCACATTCTTAAAGAAACAAATTCAAAGTAAAATAGATATACTTTCACCATTACTTATGGGAAGAACTCGTGCTTAACACATGAAAGGTCCCAGTGCCATGCTCCAGGGGGTGACCCCAGGGGCTAGGGTCCCAGTTACAGAGGTTATAAGCCTTTGCAACAGTGTCAGGGGTTCAACCAGAGGGGTCCATCAAGGGGTTCCTCAGCCTTGTATTCTGGGGGCCCTGCCTGCTCCTCAAGGTCCTTGACGTGTGGGCTGTATGGTTCTTTTTCTCTGAGGACTCCGTGTTTGGTACCAGGTCAGGGCTAGGCATGACACCCAGATTCAACCTCTGCCATCTCTAGGTGGGGCTGGATATGTCCCCTGTTTGAAGCACAGGAGCGTGGAGGGGACCTGTGGCCCTCCAGATGTTGTTGAACTCCCTAGTCCCACCAGGCCCAGACATCTCGGCCAGCGGTCAGAGATGATGGAAACCGTAGTCCTGCAACATCTGGGGGTCCACCCATGTTCCCCATCCCTGGTGCAGATCATACTGAGCTAGGTGGATGACTCAATATAAGGCAGCTTCCACTATAGTTCCTCTGTTAGCATAGCAAAAGGCATTGGGAATTCCCTGAAAAAAGAACCATTGTGTCACTTTGCTTTTTTAAAAAAAAAAAAAAAAGCTACCTTCATTTGTGTTTTGAGCTACCTTAAACCCATTTCCAGCTGTTTTTACCTCTGAAAATGACCTTGAGACATATGCAAAATGTGATCATTAGTAGAATTATTTGAGAGAAACCTGCACCAGTCATGCTGCCTTGGCTTATAGCAGGGATGAATTAGGTCAGGCATCCCCAAACTTCGCCCCTCCAGATGTTTTGAACTACAATTCCCATCTTCCCTGACCACTGGTCCTGTTAGCTTGGGATCATGGGAGTTGTAGGCCAAAACATCTGGAGGGCCGCAGTTTGGGGATGCCTGAATTAGGTGTTTTATTTCCCCCCATCCCACCCCTCAACACACATGATCTTAGAGTGTTAAAACACAATATTAAAAAAAAATAGAATAGACTTGAAAACACAGCCACCCTCCATAGATTGCATCTATGGCAAACTTAGGGCGACAATTCAATTTGTACTATAGCTCCCATCAGCCCTGAACATTATCCATCCTAGCCTGGCTGATGGGAGTTGGTGTTTAATGATATCTAGAGGGCCAGAAGTTTCTCAGTCCTGGTTAATACAAATGGTTCTTCCCATATGTGGCTTAAAGGGATCAAATCACTTACTGGATAATATTGCTCCAAATGTGGTAGCTAGTGAATCAGCTGCTGCTCCAGATAGAAGACTTATTATTAACAGGTTTGTTCCATTTTCTAGATTTATGTCCCTAAAGTTTCACTGTACTTCCTGCCCCCATATTAACCCTACAATGATATGGGGAATTATTGTTGGGATACAAAGATATATCAGGCTTTACCTTCAACCTGCTCAGGACCTGTGGTTTAAGTTTTCTTATTAGAAAGTATCACCCCAAGGCAAAAAAATGGAAGTGTGGAAAGCTGAATTTAGGATTGCAAAAATGAGAAGCTGAGACACTGAAATTGACAGTGGCTGTTGCTGCCTCAGAAATTTCATATGGCTTTATGATGTACAAATCTCTTCCTACTGATCACTAGACCGCTCCCTTAAATTGGAGTGTCTTTTTAGGAAATCTCTCCCACACGTACGTTCAGATGTAGCCCACAGCAAGAGAACTTGCTACACATCTTATGCATCAGGGATATCAAATTGTCTGGCATCCCCACTGAAAAACGTCAGCTCAACCAGAATCCATCACTACCTCCGGTGCACTGCCCTTCATTCTCCAGTACTTGACATGATCCATGACACCTGGCTTTTAATAAGGAAGGAATTGCGGAGGAGAGAGGGGTGATAGAGTAGTAGCAACCAGTGAGCCATCACCTTTGCCCTTTGAAGGGCACATGAATTGTGGCCTTGAAGATAAATCCATAATTTGTGGAGAGGATGCTGCAGAATCCACTCAGGGCCTAATAAGGCTCCCAGGTCTGGTCTCTGACACCCTTGCCGTACACGATGGAAGTATTGTTGTGCTCATTGACCATCACTAACTGGAAGTAAAAGCTGGTTCCGACCTAAATAATGGAATACATTTGCTGTGGGGGAAAGGGGAGGAAGGAATATGTTTTAAGTGAAATTATTTTAAATGACAAAGAGGGCTGACATAAAATCGCAGTGAAACTTAGCAAACCTGACTGCCTGATTTTTTGTCCATTGTTAGCTCTTGTTTAATCTATAGATTGGCCTGAGAAGCACTGGGGGGCCCAAAAGGTTTCAGAGAATCAACATTAATGTTTAATTTAACCTTAGCTATTTAACGTCTTTGATTGCTGAATGACGCTTCCATATTAAAAAGTTAAGTGGTTCACATACTGAAGAACTCCTCCCTGGATTCAATGGCTACAGTCTGTTCCTTTGGTTTTTACATATGTAAATGATGATTTGGCATGTCTGTGCTGACATGTTCCCTCTCCAAACACTTTCAGGGTTATAACCTTTCCTGTTTCAGGACTCCATCGTTTGATTTATCCCCTAATTTGATTCCAGCTCTGTTTTAAAGGCTCTCTTCACCTGACCATTCACTTCTTATTTTGTTTCTTTTTCTCGCCTCTTTATTGCTTGACCTTTGCTGGACCTTGTTTAAAAGACATATATTGCCCTTTACATTTGAAGGGGCCATCACATGCTCCGCCTCATACCTCTTACTAACTCTGAAAAAGAGCTGGCACTCAAGGGCCATTGGGTTTAATGCGACTGGGGTTGACTCACAGTACGGTGAGTTATGTCATTTAGGGATCAAGTGTGCCTTTCCACGAAGTCTTCTGATCATTTATATTAACACAATCGGTACTACTGGTGGTGCTGAAGCTCTAGCACAACTGCAGTTTGTGTACATTGCAGTGTGGAAGCAGTTTCTGATTGGTTTAGTATCCTCCTGGCAAAGTAAACCAATTAAAGTATGTTCAAGCTTGAACAGGAAGCGGACAATTGCGAGTAAAACACTACTGGAGAGTGGGCAGATTTAGCTATGGACAACTCTGTCAGTTTTTCCTTTCTCCTTATCTTAATATATACATTTTTGCATGCAACATTTGACTAACATACAGACCTTGGTTCTCAAACTTAACCTGTTCTGGAAGTCCGTTCCAAAACCAAAGCATTTCTAAACCAATGTGTGCTTTCCCATAGAAAACAATGCAGAATGAATTAACCCATTCCAGACATTTAAAGACAACCCCTAAAACAGCAATATAACATGAATTTTACTATCTAATGAGACCATTGATCCATGAAATGAAAGCAATAAACAATGTACTGCAGTCACACAATCAATCAATCAGTAGCTGAACTGGGTTCCACGCAGTCACAAAAACAAAACAAAAAGAGCCGCAAAAACAAAAACACAAAATAAATAGCAAAAACAGACAGGCCTCAGCGTAACACTCAAAATGGAAGTGTGGCACTCAATTCAGAAGAGTAACACTCAAGACGGAAGTGTGGCACTCTAAACAGAAGCATAACACTCAAAAAAGAGCACATCTGGCTTCCAAAAAAAGTTCGCAAACCAGAAAACTTACTTTCGGGTTTGCAGTGTTTGGGTTCCAAGTTGTTTGAGTACCAAGGCTTTTGAGAATCAAGGTACCACTATACACATGTACCTGTACAATTCAGCCATGCAAGATTCAGAGGGTTCTCTACAGACACAGACACACTTTTCCATCTTCCACCCAGCCAAGCAAGAGGCAGTATCACAGGCAAAATCACTTGAGGAAGATGTGGAATAGGATGGGTGAGAGTTGTGGCCTGAGGAGAGGGGGCACGGCCTGAGAGGGGGAGAGTCCTGAGGGCTGGAGGGAGAGATCTGGAGGACTGAGGTTCCCCACCCTTTCTCATACCTTTCTCTTTCCTTTTATACCTCATCAAACTTGTTCCTTTAATTATGCAGCTCTGACCAAGATCTGTACTATGAAATGACTGGAGAGCACAGAACTCATCAAAGCGCTAAGCTGATTCTACATTAATGGCATGCTACTTCCACCCATACTCACTTTCTCACACTGAACTTTTTTTTGTGGGATTTAGAAGTATTTTCTTCCTAAAGCTTCCATGCTTTAGAAAGGAATGGGTAGAGTTAGGACATCCTGTTTCAGACAGGGGCACTATTGTCTTCAAGGCAGAATGAGTGTAAATAAATCATTCCATTTAAGGTCTTTATGTAAGTCACCAGCCAAAAATGACAAATTTCACAGGCTGGTCAGGGTTAGATTGGCAAATTACACAGTCAGTCATGGGTTAAACAATAACAGAAGTTACAATGAAACATTTTCTTTTCTTTTTTAAAAAGAGCACAATGCTGATTACATTGTAACAAATGGCTCCCAGATGTTAAAATGTTTTTTAAATGGAAATGATGGGTTTTATATCCAGTTTAAGATGCATCTACAAAAGCAAAGCAAAAAGACCTTCTCCAGATAGTATCTGAAGAAAAGACCTTCTCCAGACTGTATCTGAAGAAGTGTGCATGCACACGAAAGCTCATACCAAAATAAAAACTTAGTTGGTCTTTAAGGTGCTACTGAAGGAATTTTTTTATTTTACTTCTCCAGATAGCGTATATAAAATGGTCACATAATCTACAGCCATTTCTTCGAGAAAATCAGTGTATCTCCACATATCCTCAGAGCTGATGAAGTGAAAAATCCCAAATTTTACAGATTTCACAGAAAATGCATTAACTGTAATCTTTTCACAGCAGACGCAAGAAACAGGATTTTTTCCCCAGACCTCTATGATTTTGTTATTTCTAAGCTGGTTTGTAATTTGTATGGTTTCCTTTTCCTTTTCTTTTTTAACACTGATTACAATACAATCTGCGCTTTAGCAGCCACTCACAATATAAATGGCTCATAGCCCAGTTTTCGGACCTAATATGCTTACTTGGCCCGCAATACAACATTAAAGAGTTCTGGCACAAAAGCAGGTTGGAAACATCCCTGCGATGTGAGTTAGATTCTCCATTGTCCCTGGGATAATAAACTGAGGCATGCAGAGGGCAATGGCCACATTTCCTCAGGATTTTAGTTATTTGCCATTATGGAGTCTGCCCAGTTTTTGTTATGTATACTCAACATGCTTTATTATTTATTGCTGTTATTATTTATATACTGCCACTTATGTACATGGTGTTATACAAAAAACCAGGAATGGCAGGTTTATAACCACAAGAGGTTTATAATCCAAAAATACACGTGTGCAAACAATAGGGGGGAGGGGGGAGATTGAAGCATGGCTAGGCAACGAAATAATATGTGATTACATACTTTGATTACACACATTTTTGCTTGGTTATAATAAGGCAGTCTTTTGTAACCTAGTGCTAGGTTGGACTAAAACTCCCATTAGCCCACACCAGCAATTTTCAGTTAAAGGCAGATATCTCTGAAAAACAAGAAGGGGACAAATTACTATTTAGGCTGTGCATTTAGCAATGAGTGAATTTCATTAAGGTCAAACATGATGTGCTTATGAATAAACACTCACACAATTGCACTGACTGTACAAATGAACATATTTGGATGGCAATGTAGTCAATCCTATTTTTCACTCCACATTCCAACAGGCTGTGGGACAAGGTGAGATATGGGACTGCGGGGCCCCTCCATTTGTGGGACTCCTGAACTGAGAGTCCAGCTCCATCAGGCTCCTCTCTCAACTATCATTTGAGCACCTAGAAAGAAACTCTGTGATCACTAAAAGCCAGCATGGGTTTCTAAAAAATAAGTCATGTCAGACTAATCTGATCTCATTTTTTGACAGAATTACAAGCCTGGTAGATGAAGGGAACACTGTGGATGTAGCCTATCTTGATTTCAGCAAGGCCTTTGACAAGGTGCACCATGATATTCTTGTAAAGAAGCTGGCAAAATGCGGGCTAGACAATGCTACCATTCAGTGGATCTGTAACTGGCTTACTGACCGAACCCAAAGGGTGCTCATCCTGGAGAGTAGTGACTAGTGGGGTGCCACAGGGTTCTGTCTTGGGCCCAGTCTTATTCAACATCTTTATCAATGACTTGGATGATGGGCTTGAGGGCATCCTGAGGAAGTTTGCAGACGACACCAAATTGGGAGGGGTGGCTCAGGATCACACTTCAGAATGACCTTAACAGATTAGACAACTGGGCCAAAGCAAACAAGATGAATTTTAACAAGGAGAAATGTAAATTACTACACTTGGGCAAAAAAAAAATGAAAGGCACAAATACAGCATGGGAGACACCTGGCTTGAGAGCAGTACATGTGAAAAGGATCTAGGAGTCTTGGTAGACCACAAACTTGACATGAGTCAACAGTGTGATGCAGCAGCTAAAAAGGCAATGCAATTCTGGGCTGCATCAATAGGAGTATAGCATCTAGGTCAAGGGAAGGAATAGTACCACTGTATTCTGCTCTGGTCAGACCTCATCTGGAGTACTGTGTCCAGTTCTGGGCACCACAGTTCAAGAAGGATACAGACAAGCTGGAACGTGTCCAGAAGAGGGCAACCAAAATGGCCAAAGGCCTGGAAACGATGCCTTATGAGGAACGGCTTAGGGAGCTGTGCATGTTTAGCCTGGAGAAGAGAAGGTTAAGGGGTGATATGATAGCCATGTTCAAATATATAAAAGGATGTCATATAGAGGAGGGAGAAAGGTTGTTTTCTGCTGCTCCAGAGAAGCAGACACGGAGCAATGGATTCAAACTACAAGAAAGAAGATTCCACCTAAACATTAGGGAGAACTTCCTGACAGTAAGAGCTGTTCGGCAGTGGAATTTGCTACCAAGGAGTGTGGTGGAGTCTCCTTCTTTGGAGGTCTTTAAGCAGAGGCTTGACAGGCATATGCCAAGAATGCTTTGATGGTGTTTCCTGCTTGGCAGGGGGTTGGACTGGATGGCCCTTGTGGTCTCTTCCAACTCTATGATTCTATGATTTACAGAAAACCTTTCACCAAGCTATGGGAGAGGGAGAAAGATGGGATTTAGAGGCGTCACCATCCAGTCTCCTGAAAAAGCAACTCCATCAAGTTCCTCTCTTTACTATCAGCTATGGTAGCCATCCTTTCAGACTGTAAGAGAGGATAAGAGGTAAGTTGTGGGACCTCTCCATCAGCTTTGCTGAAAGACCAGCAATCCTTTAGCTCTTCCTCACCTTGAACTCTTTCCAGTACAGCTGATCACTACATTAATCCTTTAACTAAGAAATAGTGCCTGAGTTTCAGTGTTTCATCTTCCCTCCCAATCCTCTTTCCCTTTTTTTTGTCATATAAGACACATTCACCTCATATTTAAAAGCACATTTATACTACTTTAACCACCATGGTTTTCCCCCAAAGAGTCCTGGGAACTCACAGAATTACAATTCCCAGCATCCTAAACAAACTACAGTTCCCAAGATTCCTTGGAGGAAGGCATTATTTAAACATATGGTGGTCATAGGGGGTGGGGGAGGCAACAACTCTCATTACTGAAATTTGTAAGCATTTCTTGGCTGAAGAGCAGGAGGACATGAAATAAATAAATACCTTAAAATTTTCAAAGCCCACTGCATAAACTGTGATGCTATTTCCAATAAAAAAATAATCTGTGTAACAGGCAGAAAATCAGTGATGAGCTCTAACAAATGACTTCTTGGCTACTATCCTATTGAAGAAACTGACTGTTAAATTACCTCTTTTGCGAGTGCTACCATGGCTCAGTTGGCAGCATGTTTTCACCTTTACCTGAGATGTCTGGATTCGAGTCTCCCAGTAGGATCCTTGCTCCTTGCCAACAATACAGCAATTAGAGCGAGGCTGTACTTTCGAGCCACCATCCTCCAGACGACAAGAGGAAAGGATGATCCTTAATGCTGGCTTTCCCGTCATAATAAATTAAGAGCCCTCATCTCTCAGCTAGCTTTTCCTCTACCTCGTATCAATAAAAGAAGAAAACTCTGAAACTCCAATAAACCAGCTAACTTGCTTTTTCCTTTCTAATTATTGTGAAGCACAAGAATTGCCCAAGAGATACTGTGTGTTTGTTAGCTTGAACTACTGCGCTTTTTCGCCCACTAACCTTCCCTTTGTATGTAGGAAATGGAAAGCGACCACGGCACCATTACTGGAACTGGGGGAAGGGGAATGTTACAGAAACTCCAAAGTTGGCAAAAGGTTCCGAATTTCGAAGATACAGGTCAACACAAAATGGAGGCTCTGTGGGTAAGTTGTTCCTTTGCCAAGAATATAGGCCATTACCTGTTATGGATAGGGTTGCACTCCCCCTAAAGGTGCAGGTAGAGTGGTACCTCGGATTAAGAACTTAATTCGTTCTGGAGGTCCGTTCTTAACCTGAGGTACCACTTTAGCTAATGGGGCCTGCCGCTGCCACCGCGCCGCCAGTGCACGATTTTTGTTCTCATCCTGAAGCAAAGTTCTTAACCTGAGGTACTATTTCTGGGTTAGTGGAGGCTGTAACCTGAAGCGTCTGTAACCTGAAGCACCTGTAACCCAAGGTACCACTGTACATAGCTTGGGGTGCTCCTCAATACCTATTTGTCAAGGGACCTCTGTGGTCAGGAGTGCCTTTTACCAGCTTTGTCTGGTATGCCAGCTACAGCCATATCTGGATCAGGATCACTTGACCACTGTAGTCCATGCATTCATGACCTTGAGACTGGATTACTGCAATGTGTTGTATATGGGGGCAGCTTGGATCCAGTCCACAAGCTCCAACTGGTGAAGAAACAGCAGCTAGACTGCATATGACACCTCTGCTAGAGCATTTCCACTGGCTGCCCATAGGCTACCAGGTCAGATTCAGTGTTATTGTGTTGATCTACAAAAGCTGTAAAGAACTAGCATCCAGGACACCTGAGCCTTTATATCCCAACTCGATCACTGAGATAATCCAGTGGAGCATTGTTGCCAATGTTACAGAGACTTCAACTCAACTCAAGTCAGTCATTTAGTGTTGCTGGTCCCATTATTATTATTATTATTATTATTATTATTATTATTATTATTATTATTAAACTAGTCACTTTAATGATTATCTGTATTGTTCTTAATGGGGCTGCAGTTCTAAATTTTGTGTGCCACCCTGATATTTTATGAAATGGCTCCATAGAAATACTTCTATAAATTAATAAAGCAAAGAAGCCGTTTGAGACTTTGGTGCAATTCCCCTTACCGAATTAGATTCACTTTGATTACTGGAATACCCTTGGAGATTACACTAAAATATTATAGACGTGGAAATATGGAGAATAGGTAGGATTTAAATATTCAACCAGCTTAGCTGAAATTCAAGGCTTGTGACTACTAAACTGCAAGCACTCACATTATCTCCAGACAACTTTACAATAAACTGTCAAGTGACAGCTTACCCCCCCCCCTTCACCACATTGTTACAGTCAGATGCTCTAGCATAGGGTTATGCTGGCCCCTTTGTCCCAAGTTTACCCTTCAGCCCCATCAGTGCTATGCAAATACAGATTAAGAGCAGTGAATAATGTGGAGCACCCTCTGATCTATAACTCAAAGCTTCATTCCCAGTTTCAAGGCAAGTGATATCTTTGCTGAGCTCTGGCTCTGTTATCTGTCTTAGCAGGCAGCAACTAACACAGTTGTCAATATATTCACTGCTGGATTCCTGGGGATGGGTTCTGGTTCAGGAATAGGGAAATCTGTTAATTTCATTTTATCCATTTCTCACTCTTCCAATCTTAAATGTACATTTTCAATTTGGGGTTTGTTTTGTTTTGTTTTAAAACCCTCATGAAATTTCACCAAGCGTTTAGTGCGAATTTTTCCTAGCGTACACATTTTTGTATGCAATTTTTCCTAAGCACATTTTTGCAAAGTGAACTTCCCTAATACAACACATGCCTTTTTGCATGCCATTTTTTACAAATGGATGAATTTTTAGCCACACTTTACCTGCGTGTGCAATTTTGTACACATTACTTGGCTGGAGAACTGCACTGCAAACTTCAAAAAATGGGGATTTCGAAGGACAGCTATGCTTCAATTTTCAAATTGTTTCAGAAGGGTCAAATTAGGTAGATTCACTTTTAAACGCAAGCTGAAGCAATTCGGGAGGGGTGCTTGCTGAAACAGCACGGCCCATGTCATAGGACTGGGCTATAACACTTCATGCATGGACTAAGTTTTATGTACAGTACAGGGTGGGGCCTCCACCTTACAGTCTTAATTGTATGGAGATTGCCACCTCTCCAAGAATGTCATCATTCTCCATTGCTCTTGCTGCATTTATTCCTCAGCCATATGTTGTAATAGCACTTGGGTAGTTCAGCAACAATCTCATTGAATGCCCATTAAATTCACTTGCCAAAGATTTCCTGTCACTGCCCACTCATTCTCCCAATCACCTTCTTCGTGTACTTGAAGAGCTGAAGAAGCTGCCATTCTTGTCACCACTTTCCGTTCTCTCTCTCTGTTCATTAGACTTGCTAAAACACCGCGAAAAAGAAAACAAGGATCTCTGCCTTTTCCAGCTCTCTTCTACCTGGCTCTGCCTTTTGCATTCCCCTGCTTCATTTATACCTGAATAATTAGATACTGTCTCGATTCTCTTATATTCTTATTTTCCCCCTCTGTGCATTTACCGAGCAGCAAGGATTGGCTTAATCGCAATCATTTTAAAAACCAAAGTGGCCATGAAGGTGCCAAAGCAAAGATGATGCTCTGTTCAACTGACAGAGCGTATCCTTCTTTGTTCATAATCAGAGCTATTTGAAATCCAGTATAATTTTCCTGCTGTTTTCATGCAATATCAGGAAGAGCCTTAAAAATCTCTAGGCAGTTTGTGCCACGGGCCCCACACACTCTGCTCTTCAGCTGCTTAATCTCTGAGTAGAAATTTATTCTGACATACAGTCCAAACCCTTTCGCAGATGGGCAGACCAGGCCCACCCAAGGCATTTTGCTGCCCAAGACAAATGAAAGGTGGTCTGCCCTCCCATTCTGTATACAAAAGCCAACCAGACAAACAGCTGGATTTTACGTCAACACCGGTAATGGGAGGATCAGTGTTTCCCAACCTTGTGCCTCCAGATGTTTTTGGACTACAATCCCCATCATTCCTGACCACTGGTCTTGCTAGCTAGGGATGGTGGGAGTTGTAGTCCCAAAACATCTGGAGGCACAAGGTTGGGAAACACTGCTCTACATTGCAACAGGCTAGCTGAGTGGCACAGGACAGATCACACAGAACACAAAGCTCTGTCTTCTGGCAACTTATAACACTCCCCCAACAGTGGCTGCCTCACTCTGCCCACTCTTGGGCAGTTTCTTTCATACTCAACACCTTTGCAGTTATGGATATGAATGAATATGAACTCCACTGGGCTACTCAAGTTGAATAGTGGAGCAGCACAATTCCCCCCACCTATGAACCTCTGCCCTGCCTGTGAGACCACACCCAGCAAGTGTCCTAGAAAAACCAGGGCATCCCATTTCTTTTCTCACCAGAGAACAGAAGCCATTTAGGACACCATGATCTTGCATGATTTTGTGCCACAATCCTCCCCCCTCCCCAAAAAAAGATTCTGAGGGGCCATGATCTTGCACACCACACCACTCCAAAGTGCATGAGGGAGGGATCACAGCACAAAATCACATGAGATCACAGTGTCCAAAATGGTTGCTGTTCTCTCTTGAGAGAAAAAACAGGAAGATGGCGACCTGGAATTTGCCATCAAAGTGTTGGAGGATATGTGAGACGCCACCTCAGAGTAAGGGTTTTTACATTGGGAGGAGGAGGTAGGAATTCATTCAGTCTGCGGCATCTCCAGGAAATGCTAACACAACCCAGTGTTTTGTTTCTTCCCTGCCTTTCTATCCTGAAGGAACCTCAAGGCAGCTTGCAATGCAGCCCCTCCTCTCCTCTCCAACATTCACAATTGCTTTGGGATAACATATCGTACCACCCCCAAAAAGTTTTCATTAGGTTGTTACAAATTTCATTCCATCGCACACTTCTGATTACTGACAATGCTTAGCTGCACAATCTTTTCTTTACACCATCCAGGACTGAAGGACTTTCCACTCTCCAATGGCAGCAAGAAAGGAACCAGGAACAGCAGCTGTGGTACAGGTGAGCTGCTGAACAAAGGTTTTTGCTTGCCAGGCTATGCAAAATACTTACCCACCTCCACCTAGGCCTGCACGCCTTTCCACTGTCCAAGAGCTGGAAAGGGACAAGATTGTTTTGTACTCCTCTCAGCACATGGGACCCAGGTGGCGCTGTGGTTAAACCACTGAGCCTAGGGCTTGCTGATCAGAAGGTCGGCGGTTCGAATCCCTGTGACGGGGTGAGCTCCCGTTGCTTGGTCCCAGCTCCTGCCAACCTAGCAGTTCGAAAGCACGTCAAAATGCAAGTAGATAAATAGGAACCGCTACAGCGGGAAGGTAAACAGCGTTTCCGTGTGCTGCTCTGGTTTGCCAGAAGCGGCTTTGTCATGCTGGCCACATGACCTGGAAGCTATACGCCGGCTCCCTCGGCCAATAATGCGAGATGAGCGCGCAACCCCAGAGTCGGTCACGACTGGACCTAATGGTCAGGGGTCCCTTTACCTTTACCTTACCAGCACATGGGATCAGGCTTCAGGGACCACTTTGCAACTGCTAAATCGCAAAATGGTGGCATTGTATAAGCGGCAAGACCTTACACATATGTGCTACTGCTGCCATTTGCTATCCAGCTCCTTTTCTTCTGTCAACGACCATTCAGCAAATTCAGGCCATAGGAATACCACTGAACCATTCTTCCAGGTGGGGAGAAAAGCTGCCACACACTTTATCACCTGTCACTTTTGGGAGCATTCTTACATCCTAGAAATCCAGAAGCCAGCAATAATAAACAAACTGTGTTGACCATTTCTGATGGGAAGTAGAAGAGAAGCTGTTTCCAGGGCTGAACCATCGCAGTGTAACATCAGCCCTGATCAAGGCATGATGAATAGGATTGCAGCTGGGACCTCTGCACCTTAATCTGATCAATAGGATTGGGCTGCTTACTGATTTCTGTGCTCTTGCATACTTTACAATACTGGCTGGCTGGTCTCCTTACTGTAGGTCTGAAATGAGCAAATGTATCATGCGTGGAGCATGTAGAATTGATTTGTTAATAATTTTTGGCCCTGCGTGAAGATGTAAAAGAATCTGAAAATATCCGTTATAATTTGTATCAGGCAAAGCGACTGGGTTCCTCCTCCCTTTATGCTTCTAACACCTCAAATTTATTTATTTCTTTTACATCCCAAACTGTGTCCGTGTTATTAAGTTCATTAAGCATCTCCTAGCCCTGACATTTAAATGTCTGCAATGTTTCTGCATAATTACATTGTTTTGTATCAAAACACCCATTATGTGGCTGTGTGTATTAAGATGTGCATTTTTGCTCATTTTGCTTTTTGGCTATAATAGCCTAATGCTGTCCCTTTCACACCATTTACCTTGCTCTGCTGGTTATTACAGCTTTGTGGAATAAAGAGCTTTGGCTCTCATTTGCAGAAACTAGGCCAATTTTTAAATCCTCACAAACATACCCTCCATCTAGTTTGGATCTGATACAATTTGTTGGCTTCTGGGTGCAATGCCACCACCAATACATTGATTTAGTTTTCCCACCTTGATGCATGCAGAGTAAGTTTGGCAATGATTCCCAAGCTTTACTACATGGAAAGCACAAGTTGACTTCCTTATCACATAAGAAAGTCATCCTCTCTAGTGAAAAAGCACAGACGCTGCTAGATTACAAATTCTGCCTTTGCTTTTGCTTTTTTGTTTAAATGCATTTGGATTTTAATTGCTCATTAGTCCTGTCCAGGGGTTACAAATCAGAGTCTGTAAGTACATGTGTGAGGAAGCACCAGGGATGAGTGTATTTGCTCCATCAATGCTTTCGTTGTTTAGTCGTTTAGCCGTGTCCGACTCTTCGTGACCCCATGGACCAGAGCACGCCAGGCAGTCCTGTCTTCCACTGCCTCCCGCAGTTTGGTCAGACTCATGTTGGTGGCTTCGAGAACACTGTCCAACCATCTCGTCCTCTGTCGCCCCCTTCTCCTTGTGCCCTCAATCTTTCCCAACATCAGGGTCTTTTCCAGGGAGTCTTCTCTTCTCATGAAGTGGCCAAAGTATTGGAGCCTCAGCTTCAGGATCTGTCCTTCCAGTGAGCACTCAGGGCTGATTTCCTTCATGGTGAGTACCGGCACCTTTTTTCTTATTTTTTTTAAAAAAGCTCTGCAACTGAGTGCTAAACTTCTGCTATATCCTGATAGACTTCTAGAAAAATAAAATAAAATGCAAAAATCAGCAGGTAGGAAAACACTGGGAAGATGGAATAAACTGTCATGTGAATGCAGGTTGAGTTGGGTCCATTAATTCAGTCAGTCTACTCTGTGTAAATCTTAGCTGATCACAGATTGGTTTACCTTCTCTGGTGCGTTGTGATTTTTTTTGGGGGGGTGGGGTGCTTTTGTGTTGAAATCAGATACTGATACCTTCCAAGGGTGTCATAAGAGGCAGACGGAGTTGTCGTCCAACAACATTTAAATAGCACCAGGTTGGGGAAGGCTGGTGAAAAGCTACTGCATCGTTTATATGGCGGGTGGAAGGTGTGTGATGATTACTTCTCTACTGTGTTGTGAAGGGATTCCAGTAGACACTGTGACTGAGCTGACACCCAGATGAGGTCGGAGAAGGATGCTGAGAACAGTCTTGCAGCAGGTGAAAGGGCAACATTTGAGAGCATTTTATCTCAGTCTGGCTAGAAGCAGAAGGGGGAGAGGGACAGGAGCAAAGTAGAAGGACTACTGAGGGGGGAAGGTAAAGCCCAAAGGAAACAAAAAGACTTCAGGAGGGATGAAGATGAGGTAGAAGGGAACAGGATAGACTACAAAGGGAAGTTGGGCTGCGACAAAGAGCATACTGGAAGAAGGAAAACAGGATGAGGTGGAAAAAGGGGGCCCTTACCCCCAAGGATGTGTCAGTGAAGAGGAAAAGGGAGGGAGCATGGAGAGATGTGGGCACTGTGGAGGGAAGAAGGGGAGCAAGAGACTGAACTGGCCAGAAACATAAAATAAAAGCAATAAAAAGAGGGGTGCCCAGTGATGAAAATGGGTAAACAAGATGAAACTGAGGTGTAAGGTGAAAAGAGCGGACAGCTGGAAGAATGGTTTAATGGCAAATGAAGGATGTCAACTGGAGACTAAATAAGAAATGAAGCAGCTATGGGAGGAAATCTTGGGCATATGATTACAATGAGAGTGGGAAACCTGATTTTAAGAAATTGTGTTAAATCAAAGTAATTTGGTTTGATTTGTAATAATTTGGAAAATCAATAAAATAATTTAAAATGGGGAAAAGAAAATGGCCAAGGCTCCCACCAGGTGCTTCTCTAAAGAGTCCTCGCATGTCATGGGCCAGGAGTCGGCTTCACCTGCTGAGCAGCAGCCTGAAGGAACAGAAGGCAAAGTGACTCCACCTGCTGCTGATCAGCCTTCTTACTCCTGATGAGAACCAGCTGGCTCCAGCTTTCTTAAGCAGGGTTTCCAGCCTTAGTCAGTTGCTGGAAACAACATTCATTGTTCCTAACCTTGCTGCTTCTTGACCCCTGGATCGTATGACTACAGGAACCGAGATATTCCTGGATCTTAGGACTGGACTGGACCATGTATATGGACTCTGCCTACAGGCAAGTACCCCCCTGAGACTTGGCTGGTTGGCTGGCTTCACCCTCCACTGAACTCTGCTGGGGCTGGCAGCTCAGGACTGTGTGACACCCTAGGACCTTAGGGGCTGAGATACATACAGTAACTCTAGTCAGTCCAATAAATATCTGGAGGAGGCCAATGATGCCACCCTAAAGCAATGTAATTCTATGTACACAACAATTTATTTTGGATTTGTCCCAAATTCCAGTCCAATCTTAACTTTGCTGAATAAACTTATCAATTACCAACTTCAGAATCTCTACAATATCTCAATGCAGGGAATTCCTCCAGGACAATAAATCGATCAATACCTTCCAGGCTGTCAAAAAGTACAACACTTAAGTAATAACATTTAAAGTTTCCCTGGCATAATTATTTTGATGTCCCCACCTTTCAAATACCAGTTTTATCCCCAGTGCAGGGTTTTTGAACATCTCTTGAGTGTTCAGACATGTGACGGCATTCAATTTAGCTTCATGGAATTCCTCTGAAACAGAAGAAACAATATTCTTAATTTAGGGCACATCATTCAATGAGAATGTTGCAGACATTCACAAAGGGGTGATAGAAGTATCTTTTAAAAATGCTTCTCTCGGGATAATATAGTATGGTATGGAACAATGTGAGAACTCACAGCTTCTTTTCACTATTCCCTTGGGCACAATGTGTGTGTTTGACAGATGTTCAACTCCATGAAACAGAATAGGAAGTGAGATTATTATGATAGCCTTACCTAAAACAAGTGATATTTTTAAACAACTCAGTCTTAAACATATTAATTCCCAAGGAGTCCAATGGCAAATAACTTCCTGTTCAATGTACTTAGGACTACAACCTAAATACAGGACGCTATTATATTCTGCCTCACATGAATTTAAGCAGGCTTGGGAAAGGTTTCCCTCCAGTTGTCATTGTGTTTCCACTCCCATTATTCCTAACCTTTTGACCTGGAGGTGATGGGATCTGGAATCCAACATCTGGAGGATGGCAGGTCCACCATTCCTGAATGTGAGTGGAGCCTCGTAAGATAAGAGTAAGACCAATAGAATCATAGAGTTGGATGGGACAGATGCAGTCAACTGTATATCATGTCTTCACTTAGGTTTCAACACTGAAAATGGCAATGTCACGGGATTCCGAAAAAGCACAAAAGTGGTAGACTCAAACTTCCTTACCACTGCTTGATTGTCAGACCAGAAGGAGACCTTGGAATTCGCGAAGTGGGTTCCCCAGTTTCAAATGGCAATTAGAATAGGGGAAAACTCCAAAAAGGTTAAGTCACGGGTGATGCCTGCCACACACCAAGCCTCCGGCCACAGCCTGGCACACCAATGACCCTTGGAGAACACACCAAAACCAAAGCAGCCCGAAGCATCGGAGTGCACCTGTAGCGCCACCCCCGGATCAAGTGTTTTTTGCCAAAAGGAGACCCCGTTGTAATCCTGCAGGAAGGTAAGCCAAATATTTAAATCATCCTTTATTTTCTTGTCACCCTGATGTGATGGTGTGGAGCTACTCCTCCAGAAGTGAGCCACGCCAAGCGCACACAGAAAGCGCAACCCGGGGCAACAACCCTGCAAGTGACCAAGGAGGGATTGCACTTGCCGAAGGGTGGTCGTTTTAATCCCCAGCATGGTTTCCAGCAAGGCCTTTAATGAATCCAGCTTGGGCTGCGGGAGACGGGATGATTGCTGGCATGTATCCAGCTCAATACCCAGATAGGAAAGGACTGTGGAAGGGCCTTTGGTCTTGTTTGCTGCTAAGGGAATTCCGAAGTCCGCTACAAGGTGTGTGAAGGTCGCCAGAGATTGGGCACAAACGGGGGAATTAGGGGGTCCGATAATTAAAAAATCATCAAGATAATGAGTCACATAGGGGGACCCTGATGTTGTTCTCATGGTCCACTCAAGGAATGTGCTAAAGGTTTCAAAGGCTGTGCAAGCCACTGAGCAGCCCATGGGCATGGCCTTATCAAAGTATCAGCTATCCATGAATTTAAAACCTAAAAGCCAGAAATCCAAGAGGGAACACAATACATTTTTTGAAAGGGGGGGCAGGGAAAGGGCCGGCCACCCTACCTAAGTGCCGCTCTTTCTCAATTCTGTTGAAGGCAACAAGAGGCATTTCCTTCACTGACTTCTGATTGGGATGGGTACTTGAAACCAGTGGACTGGAAACAGGAATGCGGAAGCCGTGGAGGAACCCCTGCTCCAAGAAATTGGCAGCAACCCTGTTAGGATAAGCTTGTAACAAAGGCAGCATTGCAGATAGAGAAACAGGAGAAGGGGCTAGGGAGGAAAGGCAATTATTTCTGGGAGGCAGCCCTGGTCTGCTGTGTTCCAGTTGTGGCTCCTTTTGCGTCCTTGCGTCCATTTTCAGATCCTGTGTTGCAAAAACTGCAAAAGGGAGGCTTATCAACATCCCATGTGTTGACTCTGCTCATAATGCAAACTTTGAGTACCAGTTACAGGGAGCAGAGATGCTGGCAATTGCCACAACTTTTTGAGAAAGGCCAACAGTAGAGCATATACTTTGTATGTGTAATGTCCCAGGTTATGTCCCTTTGCCTCTTAGGTAGGGCTGGGAAAAGACACTTGCCTGAAAGACTTTCCAGTCAGTGGAGACATTACTGAGCTAGATGAATCAGTGGTTTGGGTTGGTATAAGGCAGTTTTCTTTGTTCAACCTGTTCTGTTGAATTCTTCCCCCAGGAAAGATCCTATTGTCTTTTCTGCTTTAGAAAACTGTTTAAAATGTTATTAGGCTTTGGAATGAGCTGGTGACTTATATTTTAATGCTGATTTTACGCTGGCACTTGAGAGGTTTGTGAATTGCCTTGTGACAGAAAGCTGGGTTATAAATAAAAAATAAAATCAATAAATTAGACCACAATGTTATATATTCTCTGGAAATGTAAGCCATGCATATATTCTGGATGAGTTTTTGTCCATTATATTTTGGCATATCTCAAAAAGTTCAGTTGTAATCACTTTCATCCAAGGCCTTAAAATTGAAGGATTTTGAACAGATTACAAAAATGAAGGATTTTGAACAGATTACAAAAAAATGAAAGAATATGGGCTGGTCTCGTACTTACAGTATTTATGTTGAAGGCAGGCCAGTGATATACCAATGTGATGCCAAATTGATATCTAATCTAAGATGATAAGGTTGTGGCATTTAGTTTTTAAAAGGTCAGGAGTATCCTGGAGATACAGATCTGGAGACAGTTAATGCAAGTCAATGCCTAGTAGAATGAAAACTTTTGAAAAAGAAAACCATTTCTTGGAAGAGGCACCACCTAGTTAAAATAATGTTTTTAATGGCATCTTTTTTTTTTTTAACCTGCCAATGACCATCTAAAATGTACCTGAGGGATGGGGAAGCTGTGGCCCTCCAGAAGGTGTTGGATCCCAACTTTCATCAGTCTCAGACAGCATAGCCATGGTTTAAGGATGATAGGACTTGTAGGTACACCACCAGATGCCTAGATTCATTCCTGTAACGAAATACCCAGAGCTTATAGTTGTTGATGTTCAAGAACAAAGGCAGTAACTGCTACCATAGTAATCGGATGGGCTGTTGGCTTGCAGGAGTTCCACATGCATGGCATTTTGTGCAGATATTTGTTCTCTAGCACAGTATCTGACACCTGCTGCAAATTTGGGAGGTTGCTTCATTTAAATGCAAAAGCAAATGTCTACATCCACCCACACCCATAATCATGCAAGTATGCTTTGAAAGCAGGTACCAAGTTGCTCTAACATGAAGCCTTGTATTTCCATGCCCACATGGAGATTCTGCATGACAGAACTTCCCCTTTCACTTCAGTAAAAGAATCAGCTTTGCCAAAGATTATGCAAAAAAAGAGAAGTGAACTGAGAAAACCTTACCATCAGAGCAATACTATGTGTTCATCAAAGCTCTAGCACTGTATTACTGAATTGGGGAGAAGGTTTTAAAAGGCTGTTAGGTTTAGCAATGGAAGTTACATGCTTTATGAAGTGACTGTTCATGGCTTTGATCATATTGCTCGCCCCAGATCTGACTATTATCCATCTGTCCATGGACTCCCTCTTGCTTCACGTCAAGACAGTCCAAATTATGAAAAACAAAGCAACACAAATGTCAAGTTTGGAAGGAAGCAGGCATACCAAACAATGTTATGGATAATATGCTTGCATAAAAGTGATTTATTTGCAGATTCAGATTGGATAAAGGATTGGGATTAGATGACCAGACATCATCATCATTACAGTAATCATCATCCAATTAAATTATAAACATGTCATTTGTTGCTAAACAAGACCAATCCCTAGTCAGCAGATGGATTAACATTAGAATTTTTTTGTTGAGACTCACGAAGCGCATCAGGAACAGACAATTATTAGTGTACTTTCAGAGTTTCCTGTCAGAATATCTAATAGACAAAAAAGAAGTTGCTATCGTGGGAGAAGAATTATTTCGTAGGAAATTAAATTTCTGAAAAGCACTTCCATATCATTACACTTGTCATCCCTGGCTCATCATCACCTGCAAAGCACCCCATCTTCATTCATTCTTCTGAGCTGTAAGAATTAATTGATGGGTGTGGTGTTGAACATTTGCATTCAGAATCAGTAGTGCCTTCAGGAGTTCAGGCAGGAGTCTAGGAGGACCATTTAACAGAATGGGAGAAATCCACTTCTCCAAATTTGGCAAGGCTGGCTTGCCGTATTTTGAAATAAGTGAAGCAATATACACAGTACTATCTAAAGATGGGACTCCCGTAAAACAATTACCTCCAGAGGCTAAAATTACCTTGCTGCCCAAATCTAAAATTTTCTAGCTGTACCACTGTTCAGAGTGCCAGTGCTCCTGAGGATGTTTTAAATATTACATGGAAGACCAATGGTAGGTCATGTGGCTGTTAATCAGGGAGAAATGGAAGGGTAGAAAGATACGTAGTGTTGATATCAGGCTCCCCCTCCCCTTAAAGATGTAGTCATCCTAACCTCCTAGGGTGCCTTGGTAGAAAGGCAGTATATAAATGCAATAAATAAATAGTCTCAAGAATCAATCATGTGATCCAGACTTCAGGCTAATTTTTTTTATGTGATCCTATTTCTACAAAGTGGCTTTTACTTGTCATTTCGGTGTGCATATGGTTCCCCCTGGTAGGACTTGGGATTTATGGTGCCCTGGAGATGAAAGCTGTCAGGTGCCCTAAATGGCATACAATCAGGGAATTTTCTAGCTATGCAAACATAACAGATAAAGAACATGGAAGAGACATGCATGTGAAGTGTGAAAGTGTGTGTTTAGATGAGTCTGTCTGAGACATGAGTCACAACCTTCAGAGGAGCCAAACCTAGAAAGCCATTGTTTCCATATAGGTATGCATACAAAATTGCATGTAAGTTCAGGCATAAAATGAATAGACTTTGGAATCTGCACTTGCACTGTCTCTGTCAAATAACAATGACAGAGATTGTTCAAAAACAATGGGGAAAGACATCTCTACACCACAAATGCATGTAGGTTTTACACCACTTTCACTAGCATGGCTTCCCGCAAAGAAATTTGGGAATGATAGGTTGGTTAATCTCAGCAGGATTCATGAGTTTGGAAGAGCAATGCTGCCGAGGGGGTGGAAGTCAGAAGCAGGGAAAGGGTTAAACACCTCCCCCATTTCCTCTATTGCCCCTCCTGAAACAGCTGTTGGGAGAAAAATAAGGACCTTCAATGTCTGGTTCCATCCATTCTTATATATTATGTACTTAGGTCCTCATTCTCTCCTATAGCTATTGCCAACTTTTACAGGAGACCCAAGGGATTCCTACCTTTCTGCTAAAATAAATTTTTTAATGGAGATTTAGCAATTCCACTCAAAACATGGAAACGTCTGCACAAACAGAGCTGTACACTGTTCTGAGACTGGGATTTGCAATATGGCACACACACATAATCACATAATCTCATAGCCAATTTAACAACTGTTTCTAACGATATGGGTAACTGTGGACTGTCTTGCACTGATATAGCTACAGCAGTGCCCTATCTGTGACATATGTTGGGCAAAAATGTCCTGCAATGCTGTTTATCAGTAGAAATCCCATTATAAGAGGTTATGTAAGGTTCCACTAACTTAGATGGCTCCTTGGTGCTGAAAACTGCTCTCAACATGGTATGAAAGCGACTCATTCAGTCTTTTTCCCCACACCCACCCAAGTCCTCTTGTCACATTCTGCTTCCATAGGATTTATTTATTATATATACACCTATTCTGTAGAAATTTCCAGGTTTAGTTTACAAAAATAGCAACAATACAAAAAGGATAAGGCAACACGATCATAAAATGCAAATACTAAAATTGCAGCAAGACCTTAAGAGCCAGATAAACACATTAAGTAGGGTTAAAATTAAATCTAAAAGGCCTGGGATAAAACACAAAAACAAAAGAAGTCTTTGTCTTGCATCAAAAGGTCAATGAAGTAGAGGCCAGGAACACCTCTCTGAGTAGTTCAGCTCGCTAATTCCAATTTATGCTGCATATTTCTATGATATTCTCCCCATCAAAACTAAAGCACAGACACACCATATTGTGTAACAACATCCCATTGCAAACAGGAATGGAGCAATTGAGAAGTATTCTTATACCCTGGATTGTGCAGACTCAATTTACTTAAGCCAGTATGTTTTGATATATTTTTAAAGTTGTCTATAGAAAAATGGCAGGAACAAATTGGGCTAGTGTACTTCATAATTGAAGCCCTTTCCCTGACAGCCACCCACCTACCTCCCCTGAGGTGGCCAGCAGCACCCAGAAAAAGGCCCTCAGCAGATGAGCTTAACATACAGGTAGGCCCATGCAGAAATATTATTATTTCTATTAAATTTGTATACTGCCCTTAACCCATAGATCTGAGGGCAGTTCACAACATAAAATCACGATATGAAAAACACACAATGAATGTATTCATAATAAATGTGATAATAATAAATAACTGGTACCCCGTCTTTGTGTTTGTTTTATCTTTGCATCATGAATGCTCACCTGGCACAAGGGGAGGCATGGATGTTCCAGGTGATTTTAGTGGGATGTGGGCGCTAACTACAGAGAGAACCTTTTAACCAAGCACATGACATGTATGATTCAAGAACAGCTGCCACTTGAAACAAGCAACTTCTGATATGAGTAGTGTAGGGATGGACAAATCTGCCATTTTCAGCTTTTCTTTGTTCCTTATTTGTCCATTCTTAAATTGAGTCCTTCACATTTCCACATCAATTTGTGACTTTTTTAAAAGAAAGAAATAAGTCCTCAACCAAATTCAGCAACAGTTTCCTGACAGTTCCTCCATATATTGTCATTTGCCTAATATACACATTTTGAAGGAATTTCCCCTTATATTTTGCATTTTGTGTGCTTTTTTTTCACTAATACCTGCATTTTTATGCATACTTTACCTTGGTATACATTTGTGAGCACATTATCTGCCACAGAACTGCATTGCAAAATTTGGAGAAGTGCAAATTTCAAAGGATGGTTGTGTTTCAGTTCACATATTTAGAAACTCTGGATTAGGTAGATTCACCGACAAATGTGGAGTGAATCGAATTTCTTTCCCATCCCTAAATGTGTAAGCCATGAAACACATAAGCAACCCATTCATATGGGATCATCCATTCCCTTCTGCAAACTGGAAAAAACACAACTTTGATCACTTGGTTCAGAGACCTTATCATTGTACTCAGCTTATTACATTCCACAGTTATTTCTTGGCACACCAATTTGAAGGATTATTCTCTTATTGAATAATTGCAAAAACCATGAAACCAGATGAACTTACTACACCTAACATTAAACCATGCAGTCATCTGGTTAATTCCAATTTGTGTTGCATATTTTCATGAGATTTCCCCATCAAAATAAAGCATATAGACACCATCTTTTGTAACAATATCCCGGTATAAACAGGATTGTAGCAGTTTAGAAATACACTTTTGGCCTGGTTTGCCTGGATTGTGCAGACTTAATTTAAATCAGCCATGACATTTTGATGTATTTTTTGGAATTGGATATAGAAAACTGGCAGAAATGTAGGCAGTGAGGATGGCAAAATGCTACCAACAAAGGCCTGCCAGGCTCCTTTGCATCTTAGTGACATATAAACAACAGCAGGCTTTAAATGTGAAATGTACTCTACAGATGCTTCACCTATGTGTTGCAGTCTTTGAATTTTAATATTAAGAATGGTGGGGGAGGGGGGATCCACCAGCATTTCTGACAAGGCAACATGAATGTTTGAAAGCACATAGAACATAGTGCATACCAGCTTGAATATTTTTTTTTTGCATTCTTGTGGGACTAAACCACTTAGAGGAATAATGCAACATTAGGTAACTTAATTCCGGCAAGGCAAAGAGAAAGCACGATAACATTGGCAGGGTAAGATGGCACCACAAATGTCTGAGCTAGTGGTGTGCTACATATGATTACACTTTAAATGCCATTGTGGGGCACTCAGCAAAGACACACACATACACACACTGATGCTTCATAGACCTTACACAGTGCATCACAGGAACATGCCATGAATTGGTTGGAGAATGAAAATTAGGGAAGATTTGTTTATATTAAATATATATGCGCCACATTTCAGTTTACAACCACAAAGATACTTTTTAATACAACAAACACTGAGAACAGGTTTTCTAAAAACACACACACACACACTATAAAAATGCAATTGTTCCAGTTGGATGTGTGTAGTGACTGTTTCTCATTGATGAGATCAGCCTGAAACTGGATGTTTGGGAGAGGATAATAGTCATAAGAAAATGGCTTGCACTAGTTCAGGCTATTTCTCCATCGACATCAGAATTTTCTACATTGATTGGCAGAGGCTCTCCAAAGGTTCAAGAGGAGGTGTTTCCTAGCACCTGCCATCTGACCCTGACTATGCCAAATCAAGTGTGTGATCTGAAATGTGGGGTTGGGTCTCTGGCTGCTGTAAGAGAGAGGGCAGGGAATCTGATTAGAACCATGGCACTAAGAAAACGGGCTAACCCACCCCCACCCCCTGTGCAAATTTCCCAGTGAAAGTCGCAGATTGTGCCTGTGAATATGGTAATCACAAAGCAAGCAGCAGCTTGAATGAGGGGGGATGAGGAAAGAGATTGTTATGGGGAAAATCACATGGAAGAAACAGCTATACCTGCTTCCCCAAGCACCACAAAAGGAAGAGGTACCTTATGTGAAAAGCTTTCCCCCATTTTGGGGGACCGAAGTACACTTGACCCTCAATTGTTCCTAGTTTCCCCTCCAATGTTTCCAATAATTACAGGATTTCAGACTTATAACACACACAAAGAAACCTGGAGGGACCATACTAAAAATAATCCCTTGCCATACATGTTGAATAATGTTCAACAAGAAATAGCTATTCTTTGGAGTTAAGCTTGCACATTCAGGTTTTCTTCTCTACAAATCTGAGTAAGTGGTTGAAAACCTGCTTCTTTGACCTCTCTCTCCAGCTACACATTTGGTTTTCTGTTGGGGGTGGTTCACTTTAATTGCTTGTGGGGGTTGATGGAGACTTTGGGGAGATGAGGTCAGGATATTCTGCCTGGGCTTGCTTAGGCTTTGGGTATATAGGGACTGTTTTGTTCTGCAATGAATGAATATAACAGACACCCCAAAGACCCTCTTTTAAAGATAGCTACCCCACTGAGAAATGGCAGGTGTTCTTTGCGATTTATGTGTCAGATTAGGGGTATCTTTAATACAGTATTGTGAAATGTATTTTAGAGCTGGCTTGGGCAGGCTCTATAATCTTCTGCAAAAGACACACTCATTGATTTCTCATATCCTTGCAAACACACCCAAAGCTGTGAAAAAAAGCCCGCTGTTCTCAGCACTTGCTCTGCTGAAACATATCCAGACCTCACAAGCTCTTGGACTTTCTACAGTGCCCAGATTTAGGAAAATATGTGCTTCCACCCCCTCTGAATCACACACCTTTCTAGAAGTCTTCCTTACTTTGTCCAGAACTGATAACAAGTGTTTACACTGGTGTGCGTGGGAAGAAATCCTAATATGTTTTGAAAATGGAAATCAACTACCGGTACTCTCCCAAGTTGCAATGGCTGGATATGGCAACTGAAGCATCCTAGCATCTTTGGATCAGATCCAGGCAAACCGATGTAATTCAGAACATTTGGGCATCTCTCCACGGTTGTATACGCTTTGGCTAAACAAACATTTCTCTTCCTCCTCCCTACCCCACCTCAGATACTTCCTTTGTCTTCTTCCTCCTTTGTGCCATAAAAAGACAAAAGCCAGAGATACAATCATATCTATTCCATCTGTCCTTCCAGTAAACATCCTGCTATAGGAACCTGCTCTTTTTGGTTATGCAGCACAGAGGATAGCAAATCAGCTGTACAGTTGCATTATTATTTAGAGTAAGGCTAGACAAAAGCTTTGAAGACAATGCTGTACTATGGGAAGCAATTGTGTGCAGACAAAGGGGAATGTGAATGCACTATCCAAACTCATATATTCCATCTAGAAATGCTTTTACCCCAGACAAAAAAAGACTTATATTAAAAGCTTTTTTTAAAAAAAAGCTAAACAACAACTACCCACCCACTAGACTAGGCTGATTTTATATTTCAGACTGAAACAACAAGCATTTATTGCTTTTTACAACTCAAAAATTACAAATGCTTCAGAAATAGGGCTTGGCAGGGATGAAACCCCCCCACCCCCCCAAAAATAGTTCCACCTCTGAATGTGCCATATATCTTCATCCTAGAGCTGAATTTAAATTTTTAGGATACTTTTTTCTAAGAATATCGCTGAGGTTTTTCTTTGCAGATTTTTCTTTGAATATTCTCCACTGTTTTGAGGTCAGTTGACATCCCCTGCCTGGCCCTATGCACACATCATGCCCCAGGTAAGGCATTGTGGAGGATAAAAAATGGCAGCCAGGCTGGAGTGCTTTAGTTCACTGGTGCAGCATCAGCTTTGCATGTGGAAGGTTCCTGGTTCAGTCTCCAGGGAGGGATGGGAATACCCTGGTCTGAAGGCTTAGGAAAGCCACTGCAAGTCACTGTAGAGCAAAATGGGCCAAGGATATGAATTGATGTAAGGCAGCTTCCTAGTGTTATAGGTTTGGCATGTCTCTCTGGATGACAGCCCTGTTTAGGGAAGTTTTAAATCTGTGATATTTTAATGTATTTTGGTATTTGTTGGAAGCCGCCCAGAGTGGCGGGGGAAACCCAGTCAGATGGGCGGGGTATAAATGAATAAATAAATAATGATACCCACAGGTGCCCCCCCAAACCTGTGATACTGTGTAGGTAAGGGTTGCCACATTTGTTCTGGCAAAATACAGGACAGGATGGCAAATTGTATCGGCTCCAGCCAACATGGCCAATGGTCAAGGGTTATTGGAGTTGTACTCAAGCAACATTGGTTTCCCATCCCTGGTGTAGAGGATCATGCTGCACAAAGCACTTGATTTGTTCCTGGAAAATGCCCAAGACTTAAATTTAAAGGTGTCTCAGTAGCCCTGTCAGGCATTCAATCCCTCACACAATGAGGCAGAATGGGGATGAGTGGATTAACTCTGACACCATAATTTCACCCCGAGTTGGAGGGATGACTGCTGGATCATGAGTCTTTTCTGCTTGTGAAGGCTCCCTGTGTGATTTAGAACCCTAAAACAAAGCTGGCTCCCTGTTGCAGACATTTGCCTCCAACTCATTGAAGGGTGACAAGTAAAGCAGTGAGAGATGGGATTAGAATGCCCAAACAGGGAAAGTAGAGTTACCATAGGCATGCAATGAACTCTGTTGAAACTTCAAAAGCAGCAGCTTCCACCCTCATATTATTATATACAACATCTCCTATTCTGTGCATGTCCAGACTGCCTGAAAGGTATTTTTAAAATACACATGCAGTCAACAGCTAACATCATGAAACACAAAAGGTGCAGAAACACAACACAAATGAAAGTATAGCTCCCAGAAAATAATGGACAAGAGGCATGGGAGAATGGCACGTTATCGGAGAACTCATTCCTGCTTTTGCAACTTACATGTGTAAAAGCTATTCTACTTGCTAACGGGAACAGAAAGGGAGTGGGGTAGATAAGGATCAATGAATAACATCCTGATACATGAGCACATACGTAGGAAGGGAGGGAAATTCATGAATACACTTTGTGCAACCAAATCATCCATTCTGAAGGTAACTTGCTTCACATTAAAACTGAATCAGCAGCCAGGTTGAGCTTGCAAAAGAAAAAGAGGGAGATAAAATCCCATTTCTCTTGCAAATGCAATGTTATCTAAAGGTTGAGAATAATGATTCAGAAACATCTAAGCCTGCCTGATCATCTGTCCACATTCAAAAACTGAAATCCTGGGTGGAACTAATGGCTCTAGTTATGCATACAGACATTTCCCCCAAGGGAATGAGGTGTGAACACAGTGATATTAAAAGTGTCCTTAGCAGAGCCTGATCTAATCCTGCAGCTGACATTGCTTAGGGTTACTGTTTTATGATGGGCGGCTGTTAAAGAAATGCTAGTTGAAGTGATCTATGAAAGAGGAGAGCAAACAGAAAGGAAAGACAAAGAACAGCCTCAGTGTGCCATAAACTTTACCCCCAAAACTAAACCTACTAAAACTTACTGTCTGCATGTTCCGTAGCAGTAAATGTATCTTTCGGAAGTGTATAATCTTGTCTTGTAAAGTATCAATGTACCTTTCGAAAAACAATAAATAACACACACACAAAACACACAGCAACTTTGCACAAGTCTGGGTTTCTGGCTGAGAGGAGTAGGGATGAGATTTTCTGAACATCTTGGTGTTGAGCTTATTTCCACAGATTTCTTCTAATACCTACCTCTTTCTTTATCTTGACACAAAAAGGTGGGTTTTTTTTAAAAAAACTGTTAAAATATAAACAATTATCTTGTATTAATTATATGCAACATTATATTATGATATTATACACATATTGTATAAGTGTGTGTGTGTGTGTGTGTGTGTGTGTGTGTGTAGGTAAAGGTAAAGGGACCCCTGACCATTAGGTCCAGTCGTGACCGACTCTGGGGTTGCGCGCTCATCTCGCATTATTGGCCGAGGGAGCCGGCGTATAGCTTCCAGGTCATGTGGCCAGCATGACAAAGCCGCTTCTGGCAAACCAGAGCAGCACATGGAAATGCCGTTTACCTTCCCACTGTAGCGGTACCTATTTGTCTACCTGTGGTTTAACCCACAGGTGGTTTATCCCACAGCGCCACCCGCGTCCCTGTGTGTATATACTCATGTATTAGTTTTTTATAAATTGTGCTTCAGAAATATGGTAGGGTATTGCTTGAGATGACTCCCTCTACATTATATGCATATGTTTCTACATATTTAATTGGGCTTTATTTTTAAAAACAAGGCACGGACACTGATGCAGGCGAAGCTTGATTGATTCAACACTACCAGATTCTATGTTTAAACCTGTTTGGAATGGATTCCTCCTCCATCCTCAGAGAGAGAGAGATCATGATAGTTTCTGAATGGCCACAGCTCATTAATTTTTAGTAACTTCATCTTTGGGACTGTGAGGGTACTATAAGAAGTAAGCCAGGGCACAAATTAAAGTTTCTCTGGGAGACAAAACAAAGGAAAACCAGGTAATGAATTATTGTTATTTTTAACCTTTCACATCCCACTCCCAAAGTGCAAATAAAAAAGTCTGTATACACTTAATGAAAACAAGTCCAGACATATTCTGATGCCATGGAAATCAACACTTTTATGAATCCTGGTTTCTCTTAGCACCTAACATGTTCCAGTGCTTGAAAATTGGAGTTAGATAACAACAACTTCTTTGTACAGTTTCTTACTAAGGTTGCCAATCAGCCCGGTGACCCTCGTTCTAATTGCATAAACTTTGTTTCAGTGTAATCTCAATTCACAGTACATAAAGGTTCATATCAATTCACACCACTTTTCAGGCAGTCTGTAAAATATACAGAATAAGAGTTTTAAATGGCTTTAGCTTTGAAATTTTGATCCATCACAACTAACCGATAGTGGTTTGGTTCATAATATACTGTAAGTTAAATGAAAGAAGTTCACAGAGGGGAGGTTTCCTGCCCCCTTCTAGAACCGCTTGAACCTCCACCACCCCAGATCCTCTGTTGATTCGTATATGGAAATCATGTGGGCTGCATTGTAGGGTGATATTGGGATGGGGGTGAGAGTGGAGAGACTTTCCTTCCATGATCTAACTCACCTAAGGATCCAGTCCCAATTATGGACAATTTCCCAACCACCCCGGCGGACTTTTGTTGCTCACACATATCCTCCAATGTTTCTCTGATGGAAAAGAGGGCATTCTATTGCTGAAGAATGTCCCATAACCCTCCAGAAAGACTTTGTGGGGTTCACAGGTGGCTGAAGTGGGATAGGAGAGGATGAGACACTTGCCTTCCATGAGCTTCTGTAAGTTATCTTAGGCTCCAAGCCATTCACTTTGCAGTTCTTGAGTGAGGCAGTACAAAAGTGGTCACTTCTGTGCTACCTTTCACATTTTGGTATTGTTTTATTACTCTGGGTTAGGAGCTGTTTTACACCCTCATTCTTGAGTTTTTAAAAATAGATTTTTTGTGATCTTGATAATGAGCCACCTTGGGGAATGTCTCTTTTTTAATGTTTAAAGACACTGTACAAATCATTTCACTAATAACAAGAACATAAGGTGAGCCCTGTTGGAGCAAGTGAAAGGTCTTTCTTTCACCACCACTCCTTTCAGTTGCAAAGCTCCAGTAACTCCATGACGTCTCCAGCTTCCTCAGTTATTTAAGGATCTAAATCAGTTGGAGGATCAGGTAAATTTATTCACTGAATTTACTTAGTCCCACATTTCCCCTCCCCTTTCCCTGTTGTCTTTCTGCCCCATCTCCTCCGCTCCCTTCGCCAAAATAAATATTTATGCAGGCAAAGGGAGCAGAACCGGTCCATCTGTGCAGGTATGTTTAGGTAACGCTCATCCAGATGGCCGGGTCTTGGGAACCAGTCAAGCACAAGGAGGGTCCCCAGGCAAAGTTTGGACACCCTGAAACTGGTGCCAGAAGCATTCTGAATGTACTGAAGATCAGAGAGGCCTCTAAAGGAGGTTGCAGCAGTCGAGACAAGCCAGAGTCTGCAGGGTAGTAAAGCAAATGTCCTCTATCTGGCAGAGTTTAACATGCTACTCTGCCAAGAAAATATTGTTTGTTTGGTCTGCATGAAAGGTTGGTGCTGAGTCCCTCAGCATTCAGTAATACCTTGCAAGCGGCTTGGAGGTTGCCTTAAAAGTGGAAGGGGTGGGGTATCCAACAGCTCTGGGCATATGGACCTTTCCACGTGGTTAATATACTGGAATATTGTGCTGTGTGCACACATGTGAATTATACAGAATGCTAACTTGGAGAAGTGCACAATGAGTGGAATCTACACACATATAAAAACCACCATTCTGAAAATGCTTTTTAAAAAAGTGTTTTTAAAAATACATTGAATTTTCCATCAGGCTCACCATCGTCATCTAGTGTCAAATTGTATATTGGACTAAAAAAACACATAGCACACACTTAAAACATTTTATTTGCAGCTGTATAGCTGAGTCCATGATTAGAAACAGTTTATGAATTTAATATCTATCATCTATCTGTCTATATCTGTCTATATCTGTCTGTCTGTCTGTCTGTCTGTCTGTCTGTCTGTCTGTCTGTCTGTCTGTCTGTCTACTACTCTTCCCCCAAGGGCAGAAATTCATAAACTTCAAAATCAAAATTAAAAGCAAAAATATAAACTGTATGAAACAACAAAAATTGAAAATTCAAAGCACATGTTTAAAGACGGTGGCAGTGGCTAAAACATAAATCCTCAATACACCTCATCGATTCCCCAGAGCCTAGGCCAGGCATGTCGAAAGTCCATTTCGTGGGCCTAATTCGGCTCGCCGGTTGATTTAATCTGGCCCTGTGGCAGTACGTGTCCTGGGGTAAAATTCTTTTTTTTAAAAAAAAAAAAAAAGCTCAACAATGCATGTTCACTTCATCAAATCTGACCGTCTTTGAAAAAAGTTTGGGCACCCCTGGGGCCCTAGGCAAAAGGTTCTGCCAATGAAATGAAAACAATGTAGTGGTAAGATGCATCTGAGAAGGTAGGTCATTCCAAAGGCATGGGGCCACTACAGAGAAGCCCATCCACTTTATTCTTTTTTCATATTTTAATTGGACATATTTGTCACAGTGGCCGGAGTGGACTACTTCAGAGTAACGACGCTACGCAGCTCTGCATTTTATTCTTTTATTGGTGCTGCGTATTTACAGTGCTCAAGTCATTGCTATTTACACGGAGCGATGTTGTCAGTCGGTTTCAGAACCTCCTAATGGCTTTTGGCGCGTCTTTCTCCAACACAAAAGCTTTGGCAGACCCATCCTCTTGCCCCTCCTCTTCCTGCGTAATTCTGGAGTTGGGGGGATGGGTCTTCCCCCCTTACTTGCCCCTTCCTGTCCCACCTGGGACCCTGGCTCCTCTACCTTGCCTGAGCCTCGGACACGACTTCCTGCTTCTCCACTGGAATCGGAACTCTCCCTGCTTTCCCCTTTGCTCGGGGACGGGCTTGAACTCAGGAGGGGAGGGACTTCGCGATATCCCCTGTCCCTCACATCCACCCCCCTCCCAAGCTCTCCTTCACCCCTCCCCAGGCCCCCCCCATGTGTCGGTGACGACTGGAAGCCTAAAAACTCGGTGCTCTCCGAGCCCGTTGGTGTGAACACCTCCCCCCAGTCCTGCGAGCCCCCCCCTTCCGCCTGGGAGGACGGGAATCCCAAAAAGTCCGTGGCGTCAGAGCTGGTGGGGGTAAAAATGTTTTGCCAATCTGCTCCTTCCTCTGACTGGGTGGATCTTGGCGACACCCATACCTCATCCTCTGGTTCCTCAAACTCCGCTTCCCAGCGCCATGGTGAGCTGTTCTCCCGTGCCTCCTCCTCCTCCCCCTCCCTTTCCATGTGCCAGGGCTTGGGTCTGTGGGGAAAGAGGGCGTGAAATTCTTCCACCAAGAATTCCTCCTGTATCTGAGTGGCGGGAACCCATTCATTCTGGGACGGTGGAGCATCCTCCCATGCCATGAGGTACTCCAGGCCCCCCACCCCCCACCTTGAATCCAGGATGGCCGTGGCCTCATTGAGTTGCTCCCTGCTTTCCCTCTCCCCCCCTCCCTCGGGGGTTTGTTCGCTGTCTCTGAGCCTGCTGCTTTCCCTGTACGGCGACAGCAGCGATCTATGAAACACTGGATGCACCCTCATGTCCTCTGGCAGTGCCAGCCTGTATGCCACCGGGTTGACCTGTTGCGTGACCGTGAAGGGGCCCAGCCATTTGGGTGCCAGCTTTTTGCACCTCCCTCTGGTGGGAAGGCCCTCCGAGGACAACCACACCTTGTCCCCCACCCTGATGACCTCCCCTTGTCGCCTGTGGCGATCTGCCCCCTTTTTGTACGCTTCCTTGGCCCTCTCCAAGTGTTCTCTGAGCTGCTGGTGCACCGTCTCCAGTTCCTCTGCCCAATCCTCAGCCTGTGGGCCCTCCTCCTCCTCCTCCCTCTCCCTCTCTGGGAAAGATCTGAGGTCGCGCCCGTAATTGGCCTTAAAGGGCGACACCCCTGTGGAGACGTGCACTGCATTGTTGTAGGCAAATTCTGCTAGTGGCAAGCGATCCACCCAGTCCGTTTGCCGCTGGCTGACGTAGCATCTCAGGTACTGCTGCAGAATGGCGTTGACCCTCTCCGCTTGTCCGTTGGTCTGCGGGTGTCTAGCCGTCGACAAGCTGACCTCCACCTGCAGGAGGTTCATGAGCCGCCGCCAGAACCTGGAAACAAATTGGCGGCCACGATCCGAAATAACCCTTAAAGGTAATCCATGCAGTCTGAAAATGTGATCAACAAACAGTTTGGCTGTCTCTTCTGCCGAGACTGCCCTGGCACACGGTATAAAGTGACACATTTTGGACATGAGGTCCACCACCACCAACACTGCAGTCTTACCCCTGGACGAAGGCAGATCTGTGATGAAGTCCATGGACACCACTTCCCACGGCCTGTGTGGTGTGGCTAAGGGCTCCAGCAACCCTGGTGGCGCTGCTCTGACCACCTTCGCCCGCTGGCAGGTGGTACAGCCCCTTACATAGTCTCGAACATCTTCCCTCACCCCTGGCCACCAGAAGTGTCTCATGACTAGGTGAGTGGTCTTGTCCCTTCCAAAATGCCCCGCTGTAGGGTTGTCGTGCATCTGCTTGAGGACCGTACGTCGAAGCTGGGTGGTGGGTAGGTACAGCGCACCCTTGTAGAAAAGCAGCCCTCTGCGTTCTGCAAAGTCTTTTGCCTGCTCCCTCCCCCCTCTCAGTTCTCTGAAGATGCGGTTGGCAAATTCATCCGCTGCCGTCAGTGCTGTGAGTTCTGCCTCGCTCACCACTGCTGCTCCGCAGGACCATGCCGACGGGGGGAAAATGTGCCTTGGGGCTGGTGGCGCCTCCTCCTCCATGTACTCTGGCTTGCGGGAGAGGGCATCCGCCCTGACATTCTGCTCTCCTGGGATGTAGTGTATGGAGAAGTTGAAGTTCGAGAAGAACTCCGCCCACCGTATCTGCCGCTGGTTGAGCACCCTGGCAGTTCTCCAGAACTCCAGGTTCTTGTGGTCTGTGCACACCTGGATGGGGTGCTTGGCGCCCACCAGGAAGTGTCTCCAGTGCTGGAACGCCGCGTGGATCGCAAGAAGTTCCCGATCAAAAACTGTGTAGTTTCGCTCGGGCTGGGTCAACTTCCTGGAGAAGAAGGCACAGGGTCTCCACTCTCTGTTGGCGTCCAGTTGCAACAAAATGGCGCCCACAGCCTTATCAGAAGCATCTGTTTCAATGCGTAGGGGCGCGTCCTGAACCACGTGGAACAGGTCCTGGTCTGAGGCGAACACCCTCTTGAGGCTTTCGAACGCTGCTTGCGCCTCTGGTGTCCACCTGAACTTCTGCTTGCCTCTCAGGCAGTCAGTGATGGGAGCCGTAACTCGAGAGAAGTTCTTGATGAACTTCCTGTAGAAGTTGGCAAAGCCTAGTAGGCGTTGGGCATCTTTGCGCGTCCTGGGGCTGTGCCAGTCCAGGATGGTCTGCACCTTGTCCTTGTCCATTGCCAGCCCCTTGTCTGACAGCTTGTAGCCCAGGAAGTCCACCTCCTTGGTGTGAAACTTGCACTTCTCCAGCTTCACATACAGGTGGTTCTCCTTCAGGCGCTGTAACACCTCCCTGACGTCCTTCACGTGCTGCACTGGGTCGTTGGAGTAAATAAGGATGTCATCCAGAAAGACCAAGCATTTCCTGAAGAGTAGGGACCCCAGGACGTGGTGCATGAAGGCCTGGAAGCATGCTGAGCCCCCTTGCAACCCGAAGGGCATCACCAGATATTCAAAAGAGCCCAGAGGCGTGAACATCGTGGTTTTCCACTCATCGCCTTCCCGGATCCTGATCAAGTTGTACGCCCCCCTCAGGTCTAGCTTGGTGAAAATCTTGCCTCTGCGTGCCGCTGTCAGGAGATCATCCACTCTGGGCATGGGGAAAGCCACTGGCTCTGTCACCGAATTCAGCCGTCTAAAATCCACCACAAGACGGCGCTGTTGCGTGTCTTTCTTGTCCACCCAGAAGACCGGGCTGCCCCCTGCTGCCTTGCTTTCTCTGATGAACCCCCGCTTGAGGTTCTTGTCGATAAAAGCGCGCAGATCCTCCAGTTCCTGGTCTGACATGGCGTACAGCTTGGCTGGGGGTATAGTTGCCCCAGGCACCAGGTTGATCTGGCAGTCAAAAGGCCTGTGTGGGGGCAGGTGGTCGGACTCCGCTTCACTGAAGACCTCCTGCAGGTCCCAGTATGGTTTGGGTATCGCCTCACCCCCTTTGACGTGCATGGTGGCCACCGTGGCTATCGGAGGCCCCTCCCCTGGTTGGTGCTGCATGCAATGTTCCAGGCAAAAGTCCGATCCAAAAGTGATGCATCTCTGATGCCAACTTATGGAGGGGTCGTGGCGCGCCAGCCAGCTCATGCCCAAAACGATTGGGGGGTCTGAGATGGTGGTGACGTTGAATGCCAGTGTCTCTGAGTGCCTTCCAACCGTCATTCTCATGGGGGGGGTTTGATGAGTGATGGCCCCTCCCAGCAGCTCTCTGCCGTCAATGGTTGCCACGTGCAGAGGAAAATCCAGCTGCAGAAGCTGGATCTGGTGCTCTTCTGCAAAGTTTCTCGAGAAGAAGTTGGCTGAGGCACCACTGTCAATTAGGGCGAGGACCGTCAATGGATAGCCATTTGGGAGCGTGAGCGTCACTTCTAGAACCACTCCTGCTCTGGGAGGGGTGGGCTGGCTCTGCTCCTCTCTGTGCGGGTGGGTGGGCTGGGGCTGTTGTCTGCTGACTGTGCCTGGCTGCCGCCCCTTGTCTCCTGCAGCCAGGCTTTCCCGTTTCCCTGCTGTGGTGCTGCGTCAGTGGGGGAGGGCACAACCGTTCCCGCCTTTCCTTGCCACTCCCTGCGATGTGGGCAGTCTCTGACGAGATGCTGGGGGGAGTTGCAGAGAAAGCAATTCCCACCCCTTCCCTCCTTGCGTCTTGGCGCCGCTGGGGTTTGAAAAGCCCGCGCGCGCGCGCTATCAATCTGCATGGGTTCCTGGTCCTGACTGGCCCCAGGCGTGGCTTGAAAGGGTTGTTGAGGGAGTGGCTTCTCCTGCGACCGTGGGAACCAAGCCCGCTTTGCGCGCGTTGCTTGCTTGTCGCTCCATCTGGATTCCTGCCTCACCCCCACCGCCAGAGCCGCTTTGCTCAGTTGATCCATATTACTGGGCTTTGGACCTCTCGAGAGCTCATCCTTCACCTCCTCATGCAACCCCAAGTAAAACGCCGCTTGCATTGGGGCAGACTCCAGATCCCACCCCAATCTGTGCACCAGCATGGTGAATTTCGCCCAATACGCGCGAACTGTCATATTTCCTTGGCGTAAATTATGAAGTTCCTCCTTAGTCTGGTCCATATGACTATCGGACGAATACATCGTTTTCAAACCTTCTAGAAATAGTTTGACATTCTTCATGCAAGGATTCCTTGTTGCAATTAACGGTCTTAGCCACTCCCTGGCCGCCCCTGTAAGGTGCTCCACAATAAACGCTACTCTGTGCTCATCATCAGGGAACTCATCGTGGTGCAGCTCAAGAGCATACACAATCTCAGTCTCAAAGCCCTGAAACTCCTTCGGGTCTCCATTGAACTTGCTTACTAGGGTCCCGGCTCTCCTTCCTGGCAGCACTTGGACTTGGGGTGCCCCTCCCGCCTTGTTTTTCTCTGCATCCAGCTTGTTTTGGAGGTCTACCGCCACCGCCCTTAAATGCTGCTCTTTTTCCTGGAGCTCTCTCACCTGTTCCGCAAGTTGTAGCCGGTCGTCCTGGACCTTCTTAGTCTCCTCTTTAGCTGCCTTCAATTCTCCCTGCGCCTGCAGCGACAGCTGTTGCAGTTCTAGCTGGGCTTGCTCAGCGATCTGCCGCCACTTCTCCGCCTCTGACACGCTCATCCCGGCAACTCCAAAGTAGCCCAAAAATGATTAGGAGGTTGCTGTCACAGTGGCCGGAGTGGACTACTTCAGAGTAACGACGCTACGCAGCTCTGCATTTTATTCTTTTATTGGTGCTGCGTATTTACAGTGCTCAAGTCATTGCTATTTACACGGAGCGATGTTGTCAGTCGGTTTCAGAACCTCCTAATGGCTTTTGGCGCGTCTTTCTCCAACACAAAAGCTTTGGCAGACCCATCCTCTTGCCCCTCCTCTTCCTGCGTAATTCTGGAGTTGGGGGGATGGGTCTTCCCCCCTTACTTGCCCCTTCCTGTCCCACCTGGGACCCTGGCTCCTCTACCTTGCCTGAGCCTCGGACACGACTTCCTGCTTCTCCACTGGAATCGGAACTCTCCCTGCTTTCCCCTTTGCTCGGGGACGGGCTTGAACTCAGGAGGGGAGGGACTTCGCGATATCCCCTGTCCCTCACATATTAATTGGACATACTACTCTTTTTATTATTTTTATTTTTTTAATTATAAAAAATACTTTGTTTTTATACATACACAATAATAAAAGAAAAAAGAACAAACACCACCAACACAACATAAACAAAATTTTAAACAAAAAGGACATTCAAACAAAACAATAAATGTGCATAAAATTAACTCCAAATCATATATACGTACGTAGAAATAATCATTAATAATAATAATAATAATAATAATAGACAATAATAAACAAAATAATTATTTTGTTATTTTGACATATTACTCTTTTAAGGCACCAGAACAGATCACCCTTTAAAAGTATCAAATCTGGGTTCCAATATGCCAGTCTCCAGTAACTTAATTCCTGCACCAGACTGGTAGATGGAGATCTGGGAGTCAAGGTTGCCATGAAGGTTGCAGTAGCAGTCAGCTGACCCTCAAGGGCAGTGGTGGACAGGGGCATACCCAGGATAAAAACTAGGGGGGTGGGGAGCCATGGTCGTTCAGGTTATGACATTTCAGCATGGAAAAGGCGAATGAAACCCAAATTTTAAGAAAATTATATATAATTATAGCAGTGCTTTATTACAATTATTTGCTTGGATTTTTTAAATTTTTATTCTAGCTAAATGTCTTATACTAATATCATTTTTCTTGGGTTTGAAGAAAATTTGTTCAAAACTTTTGTTCAAAAATCCAGTCCTGATTTTCCTTGAAGAATTTCCGATGGATGCTCATCAAACACAACCCAATCAGTCTGTCCTCTCCCATTGTACTTCTGAGCTACTGGTATGTCTTTACCCTTTAAATTTTAATTTTCTACAGAAATTACTTACCTTACCTTTTTGGAACCAGTTTCTTATATCCATTTAGGCAGTGTCTTCTAAATGTAAATAAGAAGGTAAACTAATAGCAGGCGGCTCAGTTTAGCGGCGGGCGGCTCAGTTTAGTGACACGGAACTCACTAGACCCCTCTAGAAGATTCCCTCTTCTATCTGCTAGAGCCCGCTAGAGACCTCTCCCTCCCTTGAATCCCAATGGCTGGCTGACATAGATTCCTCTACCAGTCGCTAGGTGGCTCTAGATACTTCTCGGTTTTTACACCATTTCAGTGTGGTAAACAACTGATTATTCACCATCGCCCTACCTAAAAAATTTTAGGTTCATCACTTTATAACCATTTAATATATTTTTTTGCTTCTGGGGGGGGGGGCTGCGCCCCCTGCCTCTCGCTGGGTACGCCCATGGTGGTGGACCTACATTTTGGGGACCCTGACGCTGGAACATTCTTAGTCTCTTGCTGGTCTTCTATCAGTTAGTAGCATGCCCACTAGATTCATTCCTATAAACAATAAAAGAATACATCAACAGTACTGTACATCAGCTGCTCAGATTACCAAGCCTGGGAAACTGTGAATGAAACTACAGAATGTAAAGTGAATACATCGAAACAGTTGAAACTGCAGGCTGCAATTAAATGCACCGTTGTGAGTGTGCATACATTCCATTGATTTCAATAGGGCTGGAGCATCCTTAACTGCCCAGTGGACTACAGTACATGAGCTACATAGGCCTAATGTTATCCATATGGGCAAATGGGCACTTACCTAATTAATATAGGTTGGCTGCTGAGCAAAAACTCAAAGAAAGGGCTGTTAGAGAAGCTAAGGAAATGCTCAGATAGTATTCCCACAATTTCTTTGTCTCCCTTCCTCCCCCCCCCCACATCCTTTGTTTATTTTAAACACTGAGTCTTTTTGACAAAGAATCATCTTTTTTGTGTGTATACGGAACCTACAGATCAAAGTTAGCTAAGATGGGGAAGATGCTCAAATCTTTCCTCTCTGGTTATCTCTTTCTTGCAGTGGGGATGTGGGGGAAAGGGTCATGGCAAACCCCTCTCAAATATTTAAGGAATTGGTGTGTTGCCGGGCCATGTGGGCCAGCCCTGCCCCAGTTGTCACATCCTTTACTATCCATTCATTCAATGTGGGAGAAAAGTGGCTTTATCTACCTAGTGGCGTCCACAAGAGATCTTGCAGGCGTTCTCTATGCACACACATTGTAAGTGTGAAGTCATTCTCATGGACACCAAATGAGAAGGTGGTGGTAGAGCCATGCAGCTGGGACAGGACCAGCCCACATGGCCCCCACATATGACCCCACATATGAATGCGTGGGAGAGTCATTTGTTTCCTCCTGCCCTAACCAAAAGCCAGAATCCAGAGTGACCAGCAGATAGCACTACCAATAGCTCACTTTGGAATTTGTCAGATTGGCTGACAGTGACAAGCCAAATGCATCCTCCATGTCTTCAGGCTCAGAGGTCCTGGACCATGATAGGATGTGAGCCAGGAAAAGGGGATTACTTTTCACACACAAGTACCTACAGAGAAATGATGTGCTTAGACCAGGTATGGGGAACCTTTTTTCTGACTGAGGGCCATACTCCCATTGGGGAAACCTTCAGCAGGGGGGGGGGCATATACCAGTGGGTGGGGCCAGTTGTAAAAGAACAACAAATGCAATTTTTACCTTCATAAAGTAAGTTGGTTTCTACACCCACCCATTCAGGCAGGCAAGAGTCATTATCAGAGTTTAAGGATACGTTCCACTCAGTGTATGAAGTAGGGCTGATGAGCAGTATGCCCTGGGGAGAGAGGGGTGGCTGATGGAGGGTGGACTAGGATGAGCCCCAAAGGCTAAACAGAGAGCACAACTGATCTCTGAGCTTGAGGTTCTTCATCCCATGTCAGAATACGCCTTCCCTTATCTGGATCCTTGTAGTGACTTTCCATCTGTGCTTCTGGTACCGTGGTTTCTCTTGCCAAAAGCTCTTCCACCTGATGCACATACAGTTTCCTGAAAAATTCTCCTTTAAGCAGGACTCTAATTCTTTGCTTCCTTGTTATTCCATTGCAGAGTCTGAATTTCAGAACGAGGGCAGTCAAAGCAAAGCAAGTTCCCCACCTTGTTGCCTACAGCCCAACCCTCACATTATGTTGGGGCAGATTTTGCATGTGTGGATAATAAATTCGCCCTGCTTCTCTATCCAGGCTCACAGATGTCACCTGCATGTCTTTCAAGACCTGTAGCACTCCAGGATTTGTTAGAAATCACAGATGAAATCAAAGGTGACATCAACACACTACCAGTTCACATGTTTACATTGTTCTCATGAATGAAAGATGTGGGAACAGCAGCTATCTGAGCAAAACCTTTCCAAAGGTAACATGAGAACCCCAAAAACAGGAAGGTACGAGAAAATATGTGAGAAATACCGGAATCTGTTTGTTTATGCTGGTGTGGGATACTATGAATTCCCAAGGAACCACAGCCATTCACCCAAGTCCCTGCCTTGTCTGGTGATGTCTGATTCTGAAAAGGGAGTCAGACAAATGAAAGGAAGGAAATAGTTGAAATGTTCATTTTCCACTGGAACAAGGTTGAATAGCCTTGAGCTGACAGATGTAGAAATACAATTGTTTAACAACTTCCTCCCAGCCAAGAGACAATATTACATACCTTTGTAAAATACAATACCGTGCACATCGTACAGTACAAGTACATTTTGTAAACTGGATACTTCACAATAGAAAACTTAAAAACTTGGCCAAAAATTTTTGGCTTTACCTTTCAAACAGAAAGGAAGTTATTATGTACACTGAGTCAGAGGCCTTTGCTTCACATTACTCCCCCCCCCACTCATTCATATTAGCTCTTGCTCCAAGTAAGCTGAGTACTCTTAACGGTGTCACAGAATAGCTTTGCAATAATAATAATAATAATAATAATAATAATAATAATAATAATAATAAATAACAACCTGTTTATTTTTAATGTTAAAAGCCACTCCCGTCTCACTTGGAGCATCAGTTTTAAGATAACATATTTTATCAAGTAGAACAGAAAGGCATCCTCTGGAACAAAAATAAGCAGAAAAGTTTGTCAATGTATTGCATGGAGGAGGTGCAGCAGAGCATAGGAACCTTGCAATTTGTTGCCAAGTTTGTTTTAAATCTCGTTTTGTCACAAGATGGCCTAGGGGTTCATTGAACTGATGGACAGGATATTAGAAACCTCAAATATATACATGAATCTTTAAGGTGAAAACATCACTACAAGTTCCAATACTATCTAGTCTATATAATCAAATGGACAGTCTTCTATATGGAATACTGAAAGTAAACTGAGGAACACTTTGTGCTTACTAAGGTAACAATTGCTATGCTGGATCTTTCCAACTTCCAAGTCTCCTCCTAGTAAGGACGGGAGAGAAAGTCAGTTCGGTTAACATTTTAATGCAAATTCAATTTAATTCACATGTTCCAAAACAATATGTAAACCAAAACACAGCTATCTTTCGAAATTCACACTTCTGCAAAAAAACTGTGATGTAGTTCCCCAATCAAACCATGTGTACGGGAATTTGTATATTAGAAGATATAAAAATGTATTTATTTGTGCATAAAAATGTATTTATTACTGAAAATAATATATAAAATGTTTTAATTAAGGAACATTGCTGGCAAAATGTGTATGTGTAGGTGAGGCAAATCTGCAAACAAAATATATATTAGGAGATATTTGCACAAATGCTGACACATTTTCATGAGAACTTTAAAAAGAAAAGAAATATAGCACAAATTTAGTGCTCATTTTGTGGAATGCTCTCCATAGGGAGGTTAGGTTGACGCCTTCATTATGCACCTTTAGGTGCCAGATAAAAACGTTTCTATTCAATCAGGTTTTTGGCTGATTGACATTCAATGCCTTTTTAGATGTGTTGTGGGAGGAAGGATTATTGGGGCTGTTGTTATTACTATTATTGTTACATATTTTGTGGTTTTTATATTGTAATTTTATGTTGTGAACCAATAGTTTTCTGGTTCAGATGCATGAAACTCACACAGTGAATGGCTTTTTCTGGAAAAAAAAGAGTGCTACCTATCTCAGTGGCTCTTCAGATAGGAAGACATGCACACAACCTTTCTCTCACAACTCAAACCAGACAGAGTCACACACCTTATCCACACCTAGCAGGCAAATGTTTGAGCTATGGTACCTGTAATAATGGGATGCTGGATGAGTGCAGCCCAAATACCATTTTGTTTCCTATTTCCACACAATGAGCCTCTTCTGACCTCTCCTCTTTTGTCATTGGCTGTTATTCAAAGATGGAGACAGACTTAATTGTTTTGGGTTGAGTACATTTTAGCAATCAGACACATACCTATGGGGGTCATATGCACCCATTGTTGAAAAACATTAGTTTGTGATCTTTTAGATGAAGAGCTCTCTGCACAAGGTATTGAATATATGGAGCGTAACACATCAGCCTCCAGGGAAGCAAAAATAAAGAACGAAGAGATTTATGTGAAGATATTCACATTTGTAATTCATACTGCATTTATTATATATGATTCCACAACATTTAATGTAGGATTTCAGGAACAAAACAAATGAAGGGTACCGTGACAGAGCTATTTCTACTCCCATTATCCAGAGCAAAAAGCAACACAACTAGGCCTTGGCCTAGGCTAGGCCTTCAGCCAAATTTTGCCTCATAGCTTGGGCATAAACACAACAGGCCAACATTATGGTTTTTCTGTTGAGGCAGAGCAGAGAGGGAATGAGGAAAATAAATGTGAATAATTGCCTAGCAATTGCTGCTCCTGGGTCATCCATTATTTGTTTATATAAAGGTATCAACATCTTTGGTCTCCGATAGTTGCAGTCTCTAAATGTCTTCCCTCCCTTAAGCTATGTATTCTCGTGTCACTGCCACAGTTAATGAAGCAATTTCCACAGAGAAGAGTTTGTAACCAGAGTTTTCCTGTCAGCAAACCCTGAAGAGATTAGCACGACAACTGGCATACCCTCACCAACAGAAGCGAGTGCTGTAAAATGGCATCTCAGCCTCCCATATCCTATTCTTGAAGGGCAAGCAGGCAGGGACTTTCTATATGAGAGATAACCATAGGGAGCTGTTACTATAGTGTGTGTGTGCAAAAGGGATCTCTTGAGAGCAAAACAGTGGGAAGATTTGCCAGGCAATGTTAACTGCAAGTAGCACTGTAGTACCAAATTTGATTTGGTCTGAGAGGAGCTGTGGGCTCAGCTGCAATTTTAACAGATCCCAGTATTCTGTCCTCCATCTGTGGCGTCAGCTGGTGTACAGCCCCTCCAATTTGGCCCTCTATTTTGGCACTTTCCTTCACTTAGGAGAGTAAACCTGGTCCAACAGTCTGATACACTCTTGGTACGTGGTGCTAATAAACATAGTTACTAAACAACACTACGGACAATCCATCTACTGTTCAGATTGTAGCTGGTAATGCAACACACTACAAGAGCACTGTGGTTTACATTGCCTCCCCCTTGCCAAAAGCTTTGCGGGGTTGCTGGTAGCTGGACTTCCTGGGAATCCTGCCCCCCCCTCCCCTGATCCCTGCTGTAGCTATGTGTGCACTGGGTGTGGTTGGTCACTCTGTATTGTGAGAAGTCGCTTTAGATGTTGCTACGTATACCCCAGCTCTGTGAGCGGAAATGGTGTTTCAGCACTTACACAGGTTTGGTCGCCTTTGAAATGAAGTCACCAGAGGCTTGCTGGCATTTTTTTTTTTTTACATACAGGATCATAAGAGGATATACAGCATTAGATATCCCAACAGATCCCCCCCGAAAAAAGTTCACTGCACCCATATCAGGTCTTCAAGGGGAACCACCAATATATTCAAAGCACCAACAGCCCCAGATTTGTCCCCTTTTCAAACTGTTATTTTTATTTTTTAAAAAAAAAAACACCTGCAATTTTATTATTTTATTTCAATTCCAACTCCGTACATAGATGCAGTAAGGGACACAGGTGGCACTGTGGGTTAAACCACAAAGCCTAGGGCTTGCTGATCAGAAGGTCGGCGGTTCGAATCCCCGCGACGGGGTGAGCTCCCGTTGCTCGGTCCCAACTCCTGCCAACCTAGCAGTTCGAAAGCATGTCAAAGTGCAAGTAGATAAATATCGTAGGTACCACTACAGCGGGAAGGTAAACAGTGTTTCCATGTGCTGCTCTGGTTCGCCAGAAGCAGCTTTGTTATGCTGGCCACATGACCCGGAAGCTGTATGCCGGCTCCCTCGGCCAATAACGTGAGATGAGCGCCGCAACCCCAGAGTGGGTCACGACTGGACCTAATGGTCAGGGGTCCCTTTACCTTTTTACATAGATGCAGTTATCTTTTCACTGTTACGTTGTTGTCAGCATCCACCTGTCTTGGAAGACAATTGAAGAGTGCTCCTTTGAGGGTGAAGTCAAACTGTTGGAAGGTTGCAGTACCTGCTGTGGCTGAAAAGACCAATATGGGAGAGACATGTTTTGTTGCAGCTGGGGCAGATGAAAGAATCCGGTTTTGCTGCTGCAGATGCACCATGGTATTTCTTCTCTCTGTGGTCATTCCTCACATTTACTCTTTGGTGGTCACAAAATGGCTGCTGTAGGGGTGTGGCATATTACAAAATGGCTGCTGCGGTGCTTATCATAACATTAAATGGCTGCTGTGGCTTGACATAAAGCAACTGAACAGGAAGAGCAAGCATTGTGGATTTTTGAGGGGATATTTACAGAGTGTCATAGGAGGTACTGCTGGGCACACTGATGCCCATGGCCATCATGTTGGAAATGCCCGTGTTACTTCACTTGGGAGGGGGTGGTTTTAAAAAATCCAGATAAGGGTGGAAGTGGGCAGGCAGAATTGAAGCTCTCTATGTGGTTGGAATATACCCTCCATTTCTTTTAGCTCTTTCGGTATTTCCGTTTCACATTTCTGCCCCAGCAAAAGGCTGAAGGACACACAAATTTATGCCAGCATTTTAAATCATCACAAAAGGCTCTTCACTAATGTGCCACTTGAAAAGTTTGAAAAAAGGACTCCAGGAAAGCAATTCCAGTTAACAAAATGCCTAGACAGGAAAATGTATGAGAAGGGTACAGGAAGAAATGAGTCTATTAAAGGGATGCTCTTAATGCGAATCACATTATTAAAAAGAAGCTCAAATGACATTCCCCCCCCCCCATTTAGAGAGTTTCATCATCTTCTAGGATCTCAGCCGCCTAAACTGAGTATTAGACCCTGGCTATGTAGTTTCAGTAGCCCTTACCTGTCTCTTTGTAGTAGTTTATCTACTTTAGAAAGGAAACAGAAGAGTTCTATTTGCCATTCACTTTAGATTAGCCTACAGCTTCCAGAGTCTGACAAAAGATGGGGGGGGGAGAAGCATCCTGCATTTTATCTGGGATTGAGCTGTGGTTGCCCCTTCCAGATGGGTTGCATCCAGGAACTGATTCTCTTACTGACTCCTGTCTGTTCTTCAAACTGTCACTCCTTAGAAAATTATTTTGAAATGCCAGACTGGACCTGAGAATCCTACCAGCTCAGACTGGAATAACTGAAGCATCATGATTGCATTCTCTCCCAGGAGGCAGGGCTGGATGAGCTAAAAGACATCTGGTTGCACAACCAGAACTGATCCCTCTGCCCAGAATGGAGGAATGTCCTGCTCCTGTATGGTGGGTGTTCTCTGTGGCCATGTAGCTCTCCATTTCCTCCATCAAGCAAGGAGCCAGAAGAGGGCAGAATGTAGATCAGGATCTGCTAGCAGATCTCTGGGTGATTTGCAGTATATCAGCGAGTGTTTCCAACTCCCAACTGCTTTAACGATAGCAACAGCAAAATTAGAATGTCAAAATGAAGCAAGTTACCAGGCGTGAGTTTGGGTGAAAGTACAGTTAGCTCAGTTTAGTTCCAGTACTGGAAACAAATTCCTAGACTCACCATGTGCTCAGAGGAACATGCTTTATACTGAACTGTATGGCTTTTGGACTGGGCTCTCTTTGGTGGATCTGACAAGGCTGAAGATGATTTAGTTGATACTTTTTCGCAGGCCCACCCAAGTAAGACAATTAGATGTGACATGGAAGATGATCTCCCTACATTGTTAACAGAAGCCATAAAGTTGTCTGTATAGCTCACAGCAGATGACTTGAATATTAATGAGCAAAGGGAAAGGGTTTAAAGTCCCTCCCCCTGTGAAGTGTTTCTAATCCAAATCAAGAGACCTAGAAGCTGCTAGTATTATCTTTTTAAAAAAAATAAAATAAAAATGGGCAGCCCCAGTCACAAATTCTATTCATCATGTCTGCTTTGCTCCTCATTCAGTCCCTGCCTACCTCTGTGTTTTCAGATTTATTTTTTTAAAGTTATTTTTATTAAAGCTTGAAAAACAAAGAAAAATCAATACACAGAAGTCAACATCAAATATCAAGCGATTTTTAACATAAAAACTTAAAGAAAGGAAAGAAAGAAAGAAGAAAAAGAAAAGACTTCTGATTCTCTGTCTATCAGCTTTAAAAGAAGAAGAGTTTGGATTCGATATCCCACTTTATCACTACCCTAAGAAGTCTCAAAGCGGCTAACAATCTCCTTTCCCTTCCCTTACTATTATGGAGTAAGAGCTTTGCTTTTAAAACCTATGCAAAACTCTTACTCCATAATAATACCTAACGCTTCAACTTTCCACAAACCAACCTTGTTTCCTGTATTCAAAACTTTGAGTTTTCAGATTTGGCAAGTTGTGCACATAGTTACCAGTTTATGCAATACTGTATAGTTTCCTATGTACAGGAATGATTCCCCCCTCTTAAAAATAATATTTGAAAATTCCCTTGCAGTTTTTGTTTTTTAAAAATTCATTCATAATTGCAGCAACATTCACCATGTGTGTACATAGCTGTGTGCATAGGATTTTGAGTTCAGATGATACCATAGCATATACCCAATAATGACCAGTCTGGACCTTCTGTCAATCTAGATTTGAACTTCCAAGAAGTTGCCTGCAGCCTCTGTGCTAGTTCCATGCCCTAAAGGATCATGGTAACATACTTGCATTTTATAAGTCAGTAAAGAATCACCTGACTTGAATACCATATGATCATTCTTTTAGCATTTCCAGAGATCACACATCACTTGAAGGAGGTTTCTTTCTGCACACCTGAGTCATAACATCAGCACGAGTGGTCCTATGAATTGCTTGTGAACTTTCCCTTCAGAGATATAAAGGGGGAAATCATGAAGCATAAAGGGTGTTCATTGCCATAATGCTGCTGTGAGAGTCTCTGGGGAATTGGTTACTCATCTCCATTATTCAGCGCAGAGACTGTGTGTGGAAAGAGGTGTGTGAGGGGAATATCTCATGATAGTGCCATCTATACACTAAATTTGAACTGCACTGACAAAATCTGATGTGATGATTTATCTGAGAGAAAAGTAATCTAGTCACAGATATAGAAGTCAACCTCATTAAGATGTAGATGCATATGATGTCCTTGAGGCAGGCAAATACAGAATTTGAAATGGATCTAGCAGAACGAACGTCAAGCCATGTATGAAGGGAGCCAAAAGAAGAGGCTATTGAAAAGCACTTTGGCGGAATAGGAAAACTCAATATCATGACCCTTGAGGATGAGGGGTATTAAAATATCGTTTCCCTGTGATAGCATACCCCAAGGGCTTAAATCAATTCACTAGAGAGGCTGAGCAGTGCATTCATTCCATGGAGATTTGTGGGGATTTTTGAAGCTGCATTAGGCTGCCTACATTTGTTGGCATTCCAAGCAAATAGTTTCTGAGCTGAATTCCAGGTGCTTGCATTGGTGTTTAAGGCCCTAAATGACTTACTGTAAGCCCCAAATATATGAAGGATCACCTCCTTCCCCATAGACCAGGGGCCCCAAACCATAGCTGCCAAGTTTTCCCTTTTCTCGCGAGGAAGCCTATTCAGCATAAGGGAAAATCCCTTAAAAAGGGGGATAACTTGGCAGCTATGCCCCAAACTAAGGCCCGGGGGCGGGATGCGGCCCAATCACCTTCTAAATCCGGCCCACAGATGGTCCAGGAATCAACATGTTTTTATATGAGTAGAATGTGTCCTTTTATTTAAAATGCATCTCTGGGTTTTTTGTGGGGCATAGGAATTCGTTCATATTTTTTATTCAAAATATAGTCTGCCCCCCCCCAAGGTCTGAAGGACAGTGGACCCGGCCCCCTGCTGAAAAAGTTTGCTGACCCCTGCCATAGACCCTCTTGGTAATTCTGATGGCCTCTGAAGCATGAGGGATGATGGCCCAGGAGAAGAGGGCATTCTCTGTAGCAACCCCCAAAATATGAGATGCAACAAGCAGCTTCATTTCAAAGTCTCCGTTGTCTCTCAAAATGCACCCCTTTTTCCTGGCCTTCAGCAACTAAGGTTGTCTGGTGCAAATTCTTTGCTTGGTTAAATTGCATTGTTGAATTTTAATATCAAATTATTATATGGTTGTAAACCCACCCTGGGGCCTTGTGGTGAAAGGCAGGTAAGAAATATCCAATAACTAACTAACCAACTTAATAAATAAATGGCTGATAATGGGAAAGGAGAGACAGAGACCTACGGCATAGGTGCCAAGTTCTGGATTGAAAAATCCGGGATCAGCAGCTCCGCGGCACCGGAAGTAGCTTCTACGCACTTCTGGACATGCGTAGAAGCGACTTCTGGCGCTGCAGACATTTTGGAAATGGGCCCAGCGGCATCGGAGGTCACTTCTATGCATGCCCGTAAGTGCGTAGAAGCAACTTCTGGTGCCGCTGTGCCCATTTCCAAAATGTCTGCAGAAGTTGCTTCTATGCATGTCCGGAATTGCGTAGAAGCGACTTCTGGCGCTGCGTACATTTTGGAAATGGGCACAGCGGCATCGGAAGTCGCTCCTACGCATGTCTGGAAGTGCGTAGAAGCGACTTCCAGTGCCAGCGCAGCACCAGAAGAACATGACAGCCAGCAGGAGCTCTGTAATCCGGGGGAATTCAGGGTATTGTGCCATTCAGGACACCTGCGGGAAATGGTAAGAAAATACGGGGGTTTCCTGGGGAAAACGGGGCACTTGGCAGCTATGACCTACCAGGATAGGGTGGCATGCAAATCAAATCAATACATACATGCATAATTGTCCAGTAGCACATTAGAGACCAACTAAGTTTAACCCAGGTGGAGCTGTGGGTTAAACCACAGAGCTTAGGGCTTGCCGATCAGAAGGTCAGCGGTTCGAATCCCCACGACGGGGTGAGCTCCCATTGCTTGGTCCCAGCTTCTGCCAACCTAGCAGTTCGAAAACACCTCAAAGTGCAAGTAGATAAATAGGTACCGCTACAGAGGCAAGGTAAGCCATGTGCTGCTCTGGTTCGCCAGAAGCGGCTTTGTCATGCTGGCCACATGACCTGGAAGCTGTATGCTGGCTCCCTTGGCCAATAACGTGAGATGAGCGCCGCAACCCCAGAGATGGTCACAACTGGACCTAATGGTCAGGGGTCCCTGTACCCTTTAAGTTTGTTCTGGGTATAAGCTTTTGTGTGCATGCACACTTCATTAGTGCATGCACACGAAAGCTTATACCCAGAACAAACTTAGTTGATATCTAAGGTGCTACTGGACCACTTTTTATTTATTTATTTTTTATTTCGACTACATCAGACCAACATGGCTACCTACCTGAATCTAGATACATACATACATACATACATACATACATACATACATACATACATACATCATACCTGCCAAGTCTCCCGCTGAAAAATGTGGGGACAGCAGTTGCGCGGCACTGGAAGTTGCCTAGAAGCAACTTCCGGGGCCGCTCTGACCATGTGTGGGCACTGGAAATAGGGCAGAGCGACACCGGAAGTCACTTCTACGCATGCCCGGTGGCCATCTTGGTGGTGGCCGCATGGCGGTGGCCATCTTGGTGACGGCCGCCGCCATGCAGCCACCACCAAGATGGCCGCTGGGCATGCGTAGAAGCGACTTCCGGTGCCGCTCTGCCCTATGGGAAACGGATTAAAATCCGGGGGTTTCCCATGAAAAACGGGATACTTGGCAGCTCATACATACATACATACATACATACGAACAACCACCCACACTGAGTCTTTGTAATGAAGTCATTCCATCCCCATAAATGTTAGGCATCTGCTGTAGCTTTGGTTTCTGAATCTGCATCCCATAATTATTTATGGGGCAAGCTCAATATTTTGTAAATGTAACAGTTTGAGTGGACTATTGGGGGTCATTATTTAAATACAAGCCAGCAAAAGTCTGAGCAATTTATTCATATTCGTAAATGGTGGTGGTTTAAAAATGGTCATCAAATGTATCCCTTGATCTTAAAAAAACATTCCCCACCCCTAGTGTAAGTACCAAGGTCAGGCACAGACAAAAACAATGTCAGTTCATGCTCATTGTATTGTGCTGACTCAAAAGTTATTCTGTGCAACCTTATTAGAATGAGAGCAGCTGAGTGCTTTCAGTACCTGCTAAAGAAGGAAGTTGCTGGGCTCCCCTGCCTGACATTCTAAAAATACATTTTAAAAGCTGTCCAGCAAAGAAACCATGACATTTTTGTCTGTACAGTGGTACCTCTACTTCCGAATAACTCTACTTACGAATGTTTCTACTTACAAATGGAGCTCCGTCCACCATCTTGGATGCGGTTTTGATAGGATTTTTTCTACTTACGAATTTTTAGATAGGGTTGCTTCAACTTACGAATTTTTTCTCCCAATGCATTTCTTTTTTTTTAAAGTAAATTTTATTCCATTTTCCAATTTATCCAATTAAAATAATAAAAAGAAAGCAATCTTTTATACAAAACATCTTATATTTTCATCTTACATCTTGCTCTGCCGAGTTACGACTTCCCCCCCTCCCTTCATGCGGGTTTCTTGTTGACTCCATTTTTGCAGTTCCTTTTTGACTTTTTTAATCAGTTCGTAGGATTTATTTCAATCCTGCAAGTGTTTTTAAAGATCTACAGTTTTTCTCCATATAATCCACATATTTACTCCAGTCTTTTTGAAACCTCGTCTCCCCTTGGTCGCGGATCTTGCAAGTCAACCTAGCGAGTTCAGCATAATCCATCATTTTTGTCTGCCACTCCTCAATTGTTGGTAATTCCTGTAGTTTCCATTTTGGGGCTAACAAAGTCCTCCCAATTTCACCCAATTCTCTCCAACAGAGAAAAAAGTTGTAGCCACTTTTTAATTTTCCTCTTAATAGTGAACTTGGGAGCCACAAAGCTTCATTTCTCCAAATCATATGGATTCAGACCTGAACCAAATCAGGTACCGGTAGCCTCTGAAGTGTTTAAGATCTAAGTGCTGAATTGGGGTTAGAACTGGATCTTGTGGTCAGAATTTTGTATACAGAAGATCCCAGGTTCAATTCCTGGCAACCCAGTTTAAAAAGTATCTGGTAGGAGATTGTACAAAATAAATCTTCCTGGGACCAGGAGAGCTGTTGTCAGTGGGAATAGATAGTATTGGAGTAGATGGGGAAATGGTTTGGCTTGGTATAAGGCACCCTTCTAGGAAATCTTTGGATGGGGCAATTTGCCTTTAATGATAAATTATTTGTCCGTGTTATATAATCAAGACAAAAAGCTCTCGATCAATACATGCTGCAATCAAGAGGAACTATCAAGCTGTCATTTGTGTAGGCATCAAGTGGTATTTATTTTAATGGGTTAGATTAATCAACCAACCCATTAAAATCCAGTTGCTTGAGAGAAACCCCTTTATAAGTGGACTTAGTAAGAGCCCATCAGGGGTTAAAATATTAGAACAATAGTTGATTAAATTGAGCCCTGCCAAGTTGCTGGCAGACAGAAAATGAATGATGGGCAGTGACCTTTTGATATTTGTCTGATTTGATGTTGTTTGCTGTTACTTATTATTTAGTACGTATTGATTAGAAGACGAAGAAATGGTTGGTTGCTATTCAAAATGAGCACACAATCATAGGCTTGACTTGGTCTGAAGTTACCTGGAGATTAGAGCAAATGTTAGGCAAACATTACTTGATTTTCATGTCAGAGTCTTTCTGGAAATAGCACAACTTAAAATGGAACAGATAGCGTATTGTTTAAGAAATAAATTTCCTGTTTTTGAAGCTGGGTCACTACTACAGGATGTTTGCTATTGGGGGGGGGGAATCTTTGGGGATCCAAATCATGCTGGATGCAGAACAGACTATGACAGCTATAATAAAGTGAACAATACAACAGCTCAGGGAGGAAATGCTATGGAGAGAAAACTTCCAGCACTGGATATTCTTTGCATGGATTCACATTGAAATATGACCTTGAATGATTACAAGAGCTTGAAGTCCCCCCCCCCCCACACACACACCTCATTTCCATACGTTTCCCCTCGTCTTCCTAAATCAAAAGGCACAAAGGCATTTGTTTTTTAATTCATTGCACTTTATTTATTTATTTTCAAATATGCATAATACTGAAAATGTTATATATTAACTATTGCCAGAAAGTCAAACAATGAAAATATGAGAGGATATGGCAGAACATAAACTACCTGTGGCACTGTGTATTATTAATTGACTCTTGCTATCTTGTTGACAAACCCCCTGAAAACTTATTAAATCAAAGGGGTGGTGGTATGTAAATGATTTTATGAAATAACTAAACTATAACCACGGCTGGGTGCGGCTGGGGGCAGACTTGCACTAGACCCAGCGCAATCCACACACTTGAATTGAGCTCAGCCTTTGCTGAACCACTATGAAGCATAGGCTGCCCTCTTGAAAACAGTCACGAAGCTGATAAGTGGATCATGTTAGGAAGAGAGCTTCAGGCAGTCTGGAACAGGTTTAGTCAATGTGGTGACCTCCAGATGCTCTTGGACTACAACTTCCATCATCCCAGGCCATGCTAACTTGGGCTGATGGGACTTGGAGCCCAGCAACATGTGGAGTGCAGCCATGCTAGCTATTCCTTGTCTAGAGCCACACATCATCCTTTCTATCTTCAGACAGAGACAGTTTACTATAGGAGCACACTGAGCTATTGCCACTGAATTTGCTGAGGAAAGAGCCCTGGACCCTTTTGTCTTTCTCAGCTCCCACAGGCCAGAACAAATCACCATGGAAACCTTCAATGGAGATCCAGTATGGTTTGATATTTGACACGAGGAAAACCTTTGACATAGTGTTCCATGAGTTATGAACATTTGTTAACCTCCCTGGTGCCCTGCACAAATCTTTAGAGTATACATCATACTACAGTGGTACCTCGGGTTAAGAACTTAATTCGTTCTGGAGGTCCGTTCTTAACATGAAACTGTTCTTAACCTGAGGTACCACTTTAGCTAATGGGGCCTCCCGCTGCTGCCGTGCCGCCGCACGGTTTCTGTTCTCATCCTGAAACAAAGTTCTTAACCTGAGGTACTATTTCTGGGATAGCGGAGTCTGTAATCTGAAGCGTCTGTAACCTGAAGTGTCTGTAACCCGAGCTACCACTGTACTTTAACAGTCATCACTTCCCCCAAAGGATCCTGGGAAATGTAGATCCATTAAGAATTCTGAGAGTTGTTAGGAGGCCACTATTCCCTTCCCAAACTATAGTTCCCATGATTCTATGGGAGAAACCATGGTTTTTTAAAGTGGTATGATAGTGTTTTAAATTCATAATCCTGAAGTGACTCAAGAAGGCATTTATTTTTTCACTCCCAGAAACCAGTCTAAATGGTAACTCCCAGCATCAGAATAATGAAAAGCTGTCTTGACTTCATCCTCACAGATTGCCACCTGTTTCCACTCTGGCTTCGCAGATATTTGCACCCATATGTGAACTGGGAATTAAATGGTTCTCCCACTTAAAGTATTTGGGGGGGGGGGAGAACCCATTTCGCTACCGCATGGCTGACAGCCATTGCACCTGTGAGCTCCTCTTGTAGGTCAAAAGCAGCTGGTCTGCCTCCAACCAGCAAAATACAGAATAACGTTCAAGGGGAGAGTGGAACACAAAAGAATCTGAACCATTTAATTTTCATTTTGAAAAATAAAACACTATTTATTTTGCTTCAATTATAGAGCAATCATGCTCCTCTGAATGGGCCTCACAGACATTCACTACAACTTTTCCTCTTAATTAGATGTTTGTGAATTTAAAGGTTCCTACCGTGACTTGGGGAGCAAACAAAAACACCATTTCTATGTTAATTGAATTCTCTTATTTCCACCCATTTCTCACAATCAAGGCCCCTTGATATATTTAATTCTTTTGCAGTGGTTCCCATGGCAACTCTTCTAGGTTATGGTGTAGCCAAAGACTACAATGATCATGCAGCCCAGCCTTGCCAAGAGATACATTTTTCTCCTCTCGCTCGCTTGCTCTCTGTCACACACATATATGCTTCCCCCACCTTCCTTTTTCACTGGGGGAATTTTGCGTGTTCAGACCCAGAGACCTCCCCCCTAAATAAATTCACACGTGACTCAAATTTTAGTTTGGTTTTTGGCAGAATTTAGGCCACAATTTTATTGATTACAGAAAGTGAGTGGTTGCATAGGCTCTGGTTTGACTAGCTCCCTGCACGCTTACAGGTAGCGCTGACCCAGGGCACCAGCATAGGTCAGCCAAGGGTGAACACCTGGATAGGCGGAAAGCCGGGAACAGACTATGTCTGCCACCCAGATGTCCCCCTGGACTCAGTCACGGGCACAACCCCCTCTCAGGGGTTGACCAAACCATTTGAGTCCCTGGATTCCTTTAACGGAATACCCTTCACATAGGGATGGCGAGAGCGTTCTCCCATCCCTGTCACCTGAACCAGTGCCTATCCGCCACACGAGCACCTGTGCTTGCTGCCAAACACTCACACCTGTAACCAATCCCTTAACCCTGCTGACACGGCAGTCAGCCACAAATCATTCCCAGTCACAGACAGATGAACCCCATCAAGCCTGTAAAGGGACACATCATGGAAGGTAATGCCTGGGTGATGGATCACCATCCCGCCCAAGGCCAGAAACTTCTTGGCCACTGCTCTCTGGACATGCTTCCTGGCCCTCTTGGTGGCAGCTGGGCATTGGCTACCACGCCACACAGATCGCTGCAACAGCCGTGACCAAAATATTTTGAGTCCAGGAAGAGCTGCCTTCAACTCTTCCAAGTCCTCCTGCATGTGGGTCTGCAGGCTCAAGCAAATCGTTCTCACTCAGCTGCACCACCATTGCCGCAGGTGTGCCTTCCGCAGACACCTTTGCCTGCACCGTCGGGAGAAGCTCCTCCCAAGCATTCCTCATCTGGATATCCAGGAGATGCACACATGGTCGGGGAGTCTGAGCCTGCGTCCGAATCCAGACTCCGCCACCCTCCTGCTGGCCCAGTGGACAAAGCTGTGCCCGACTATCCAGACGTGCAGGGTAGGCAGACCTAGGAATGAACAAAACAACATTAGCAACTGCACCTCAGTGCCGCATCTGAACATAACCCTTGTATGCTTCAAATCTCCACCCAGTCATGAAGCTTACTGGCTAACATTGAGCCAATCATCATCTCCCTACCTGGAGCTGCCAAGGATTGTACTTGGGACCATCTGGATGCAATGGGATTTGTACTCCAGCCTTCCTCAACCTGGTACCCTCCATATATTTTGGACTTCAGCTCCCATCAGTGCCAGCCAGCACTGACCAAAGGCTTACCATTAGCAATAGGATGGTAGAGATGGAAGTTGCATAGCCTTCAAAATCTGGAGAGCACCAGGTTGGGGAAAGCTGCCTTTACCTAACTTGCCACACAGGATAGCTATGGTAATATATGCAGAGGAATTACAAACAATAGTTAGGGTAGCAAGCTAAGAATACAATTTATCTAGTCTAACCAGTGATGATCCGTTTGGATTCCAATTCCTATCAGCCCCAGGCAGCTTTGCCAATGATCATGGATTATAGGCAAACAATGTATGAAAGGCCTGTGGTTAGACACCTCTCCTCTAGTCTTTAGTTTACATGCTGAATATGCTTCTTTGGAGGACTAGAATGTGCTTCTTCACTGTCTTTCGATGGCTAGTAGAGGTAGGGATTGGGGCACATCCCATCTACTTGAGTAGGGGTTGGAGAGAGGGATTTTCAGAGCTTGGAATATACTCAACTCAGAAGCCATTTTTGCTGCTGTCTGGGGGACTTGAAGGAAATGCTATTCGCTTTGGATCAGTGAGGATAGAATAGATGCTGTTTGAAATACTTGCATTGCTGGTATGCTTGCCAGTAACTCAGAGCAGTGCTTTTAGTGTGGCTGCCCCTCTTCTGTGGAATAGCATTCTTATTGAGATATGACAGATGCCCACTGTTTGCATTTTCTGCATATAGTTGGAAGATATTTTTGTTCCCACAGGCTTTCCCAGCTGGTCTTTACCTCAAGGGTCCACTTGTTAGGGTTTTGTTTTTGTTTTAAGTGTACTTATTGTTTTGGTGTGTTTATTGTTGCCTTATGCAACACTTGAGAGGGGCAGTTTAGAAGGCAATTAATAAATTAATTGTAAAAATCAAGCTTGGCTTAAATATTCAGAAACAAACAGGCATCAATACACACACATACACACACATGCCATAAGACTACCATATCGTCTCACAAGGAAAATATAGTCTCCGGAATTTCTTATTGTTTTGAGTACAGTGATACCTCTACTTATGAATTTAATGCGTTCCAAACACACATTTGCATTGGGAGAAAAAATTGTAAGTAGAAGCAACCCTATCTAAAAATTCGTAAGTAGAAAAAATCCTATCTAAACGGCATCCAAGATGGCGGGCTGAGCTCCATTCGTAAGTAGAAACATTCATAAGTAGAGTTATTCGTAAGTAGAGGTACCACTGTAGTGTGGAATATTAAGATTTAGCTTTTCAAAATGCTATTGAAACAATAAATAGTATTTACTGTTGCATTCCATTGTAATGTAAGTCACAGAAATGGCCACATAACCATTTTCTTTCCCTTGCTCTCTTCCCAAAAACTAGGACTGCTGGCAATTGAGATGAGCCCAGAATTCTATTCACATACAGCCGCCTATCACAAAGGCCATCACAGCAAATATACTCCCCCCCCCCACTGCAGCAATCTCAGATTGTTCCATTCCCAAATCCCTATGGATTTACCACTTCAGCATCTCTCTTCTGGGAGTGAGCCTAGCCTATTAACTAATTTATCAACATTTACATTACAAACATTTACTAATTAAGCAACATCGCTTCTTCATAGGTTCCATGTGCTTCGTTAGGAAAACTTTTGAATTGGGGTGTGCGTGTAGAAATCTCAAGGGTGCAGATACAGTCAATCATTTCAACTGTGCATACATTTGTCTCTCGCTGCCCTACAAATGCATCAAAAATTATAAGTGGCAACTCAGTGTGTTTGGCAATTGATTCTGTAATCCCCTCAAGCTTTGGATGCTTATTGCAGCACTTATAAGATAGTTACTATCTAAATGTTGCTAATGAATTTCCACCTTGTGCCTCTTCTAACATTGCCCTCCTTCCATTCTTACTCCCATCTTAATTTACAGACATGCTCATTTCCCAGGATTTGACTGTAGCTGATGTGGTAATATAATGCAACTCACACGGGGTTAATAAATACTAGATGATTAGTATGCTGTGGAGAAACAACAGGGGAGGCCAGTTGCCTTCAAATCCAACTTGTAAGCTTCCTGAAAGCATCTTGCTGCTCACTGTTGCAAATAGAACAGAGAGACCTTTTGTCTGTAATACTCGCAAAAGCTTGACCCATTTTGGGGTGAGCAGTGGGATGCTTGTACATCCCTACTGGGAATGTTCTTATACTGGAATTACCAGGGGAGAGGCTTTAAGAAATGAGTACTTTGTAATCATCCCCCCCCCAAAAAAAAACTATATTTGAAAAAGAAAAAATGTGACTTTGGACAATCCTAGTTTTTGAACCTATTTCTTCTTGGGACCCATCTATGTATCTATGTAAGAAACCTCTTAGAAAGCATGTCATTACATCCGAAAACAGCAGTGGGAAAGCTTTTTCAGCCCAAGGGCCATGTTCCCTTCTTCACAACCTTCTGAGGGCCACATGCCAGTGGTGAGTGGAACCAGCGGCAACAGTGGGCGGATCAATAAATGCCTTATCCCAACTTTGTACAGCTGTCTGGTTTCTGCACACACTCACCCCCCCTCACTATCTTCTATCCAGATTAGCAGGAAGAGTATGTTCAAAGACAAAAAATTCCCACAAAAAGAGTCAGTATGTCCCAGAAGAAACCATAGGGAGAAGCTCAGGACAAAACACCTTGTGGTTTCTAGTAGATTTGAAGTCAGGGGCAAATGCAAAAAAGTCTCTTAACACTAGGTGTACTGTATGTATGGCTAAAACAAATCCAAAGTTCTGAGGGATAAAACAAGCAAACCTCTTGCTTTTCCGGGGATTGGTCCCCAAAAAACAAACAAAAAAAACCACCTGGTAATGCTGGCTTAGTTTGTTGGCAATTCTAACTACAGGTACATAAAGCACACATAAAGAGATCAGGTAAGAAAAATTAAAGCGTCTAGCTAGCCTTCTCGCTTTTTCAGTCAAAGATCACAGAAAATAATGATTTTTTTTTAAAAAAAAAGAAATAAAACCCAGTCTGGCAAATTGACGTTATTACTAGATTAATTAGAGTTTCAATATTGTACCTACTGCTGAGCTGTTGACAGAATGGGATTTAGCCGAAATCAGCGGATCCAATTAGACCCAGGGGTCCATAAGTCAAGCACTTCCAGAGTACAAATTATTGGTGACGTTTCTAAACAGTGATTGACAGCGGGAAGCCACACACACACACACACACACACACACACACACACACTTTCCATACTACAAGCATTTCAAGGAAACCAAACTTGGAGGTGGTAGATGAGGAACTTTTAGCTTAAGCTTCATTTTGCCACTCTGGCTTTACTTGATCTACAGTAGTTGCATGAAGGATTTCGTCTTCCACTCAGTTTGTAGAGCACAGGGTGGGTCAATCATAAACAGAACTTAAGGCAGAGGTGGGGAACCTTTTTTACCCTGAGGGCTCCATCCCCCATCTGGACCATAGCAGTGCAGGATCTACTTTTTTGTTGTTGCAGGGAGTCTTTACCAGGGCCGTTTCTAGGCCTGGGCTGGGTGGCGCAATGCGCCAGGGCGCCTGGCCACCAGGGGCGCTGCTGCACCCAGAGGCGTCCTTCCCATTTGGCTGAGTGGCCCCATGCGCCACCTCGCCCGCCCCTCAGCGAGTCCACCGCCCTCCGCCGACTCGGGAGTCTCCTTGGGTCTCCTTAGAAGGAGGAGGCACCACGCCGAAAGCCCCACAGAGCTCACCTGCCTCCTTCCCGCCCTCTCCCTGCCTGTGGCCAGCAGCGCCAGACGCTGCTCTGTGGGGTTTTTGGCGTAGCTCCGCCTCCTCCGAGGAGACCCAATGAGACTCCCTAGTTGGTGGAGGGCGGCGGACTCACTGCTGGGCGCCCCTGCTTCCTCAACTCAGAACCTGGTGGGAGGCTTTGAAGCAGCCACGAGGCTGCCTCTTTGCCTCGGCAGCTGCGCCTTCCCCTCCCCCACCCCATTCCACCGCCCACCCCCAGAAAGAGAGGGGGCCCTGGTTTTTTGGGTGGTGGTGGTGGTCTTACCCCCTCTGTCAGTGAGGGAGCAGTGCGGGCGCCTTACAAATCAACCCCCTTTGCGCAGAAGGGTGGGTGGGTGGGAGGAGCCCACTGAACGTAGGCACTCTAGCCCCAAAGAGGCTGTCACCTTGCTTGCAAAAGCAACAGCCTCTCCCGGGCTGAGCCGCCTGCCTTGCCTGCCTGCCTTCCATTGGAACGCAGGCACGGAAGGCAGGAGGAGCACTTTTGGGATGCCCCTCCCCCCCCGCTGCTGCCAGTTACCAAGCCTGCTCTGCTTGCTTTGCTGCGAGATGGGAGGGGTGGTGGTGGACGGGAGCTCCCGTCAGTCCGCCCCTTCTCCCAGCTCACTGTACCAGCAAGAAAAGCAAGAGCCGCTTGGGCGCTGTGCGCAGCTCTCACTTTGCTTCCATCCTTCCTTCCTTCCCCCTCCCTCTCTTTCTCTCTCTCTCTGGCTCCTTCCTTCCTCCCTCTCTTCCCTCCCTCCTTCCTCTCCTCTCTCTTCCCCCCTCTCTCTTTCACCCCTTCTTTCCTTAGCATTTGCTAATTTCCACCCGCTGCTTTTTGTCAGCTTCTTCTCTGGGGAATCTTTCCTAAAAATGGTCAACAACTTTGGGGATCTGCTGCCTAAAAAAGGTTGTCAATTCTGGGAAATTGGGGGGGGGGTGCCAGAGGGATCTTTGCACCACGGCGCTGGAAATGTTTAAGACAGCCCTGGTCTATACTGCTGCTCCTCCTCTCTCCTGTAGCTTCATGTTCATTTGTCTACTCTCCTACCACCACTGAGAGAAGGAAGTCTGCTCTAGTGGCAGGCTGAGTGTGGACACAAAAGGGAGAAAACCTTGCTTCCCTTTGTGAAATATACTCAGAGTCGAGAGTGAATTTCATGCTCTTTATTCAGCTCATAGTCATCAAGGAGAAGAAGAGAAGAATGGCTCTTTTCCCAAAACCATCTGCTTATATACATTATTTACACAATGGGCCTTGCGTGATTGGCTACTTCAGGGCTACACCTGTGGGCCAATCAGGTTGTGGATTGACGTCTGCCTGCAGCCTGATTGGCTGCTCCTACTGGCCAATCAGGTTGCAGATTCACTTCTGCCAGCCGCCTGATTGGCTGCTCCTGCAGGCCAATCAGGTTGCGGATTCACTTCCACCTGGAGTTGGATTGGGTAGCTCCTGCGGACCAATCAGACTGCTGATTCTGAATCCTATTGCTCTAGGATTCAGCTCAGTACATAACACTTTGTGTCCCATTCAGGCTTCCTTCTCCTGGTGGCAGCAAGCCATGAGATGATGGTGGGGAGCTTTGTTCACTTCCGTCCCCTCCCATCACTGCCAAGAGAAGGCAGCCTGTAGTTTTGTGTCCCATCCCACCACTGCTGCTCTTGCCTTCCATTTGGGGGTGGGGGGGCGGGATTAAAATTATTGATCTTTCAAGAACTCCAAAGGGGGTCACAGCTCACACTCAGCAACTCACCAAACCTGTAGATGGGGACAGGGGACGGGGGATTAACAGGACATCAACTGGACAGATAATGCACAATCAACACACAGATGGTTAAATACTAATTGGGCATTTTAATTACTAGCTGGAAAGATAACGAACATATCTCAAACACACCCTTTCATACGCCCTTACAGGGTCTTCAACAAAGCAGAAAGGATGACTCCCATGGCCCTTGGTGTTACCAAAAAGGCAAGGAGCTCAGCAGAAGGTTTTCATCTCTACATCCTGTTCTCGGTGACTTTCCGTAACCACAGGAACACCTGAAACTGGCTGACACCCCCCGTTTTTAGCTATAGAACATTCAGTTTTTGTTCCTATTTTCTGTTCCAGCGACCTGACACTTACAGCTAAAATGCTTCTAAAAGCTTCTCATTTATATCAAGCATCTTGAACCAGAGTTATAATCATATACAGTGGTACCTCTACTTACGAATAACTCTACTTACGAATGTTTCTACTTACGAATGGAGCTCCGTCTGCCATCTTGGATGCGGTTTAGATAGGATTTTTTCTACTTACGAATTTTTAGATAGGGTTGCTTCGACTTACAATTGTTTTCTCCCAATGCATTCCTATGGGATTTGACTTACAAATTTTTTCGACTTACGAATGTGCGTTCGGAACGCATTAAATCCATAAGTAGAGGTACCACTGTATGACAACACAAACATATTGCTAATATGCATGTATACATGTCAAACCTCTATCATGTAGCCACAAAATTAATAAATTGAACCCTCTAATACTCATCTTTGTCTAGGCAAGAAGGCAGGCCTTTCTATGGTCACCCACCTCTTCTAATAAGTGGGACCTGGCTGGAACATAAGCATAGCTACCCTGCTAACCTGCCAACTGGGGCTATTTTGCCTCTTGCCCCCTCCTTCGATCTGGGCTGGTATGTCAATAGTGAGCAGGGCCAGAGGCAAAATGGGGTGAAGCAATCACTGTAAATTTTACCTTTGAAAAATAAGTTAGTTTTTGCCAACATCCCCACCCTTTATCCTACACCCAAGGAAGCAAGAGGCATTATCAGAGTTCAAGGACACCTTCCATGCAGGCAAAAGAAAAAGAAAAAAAGAAGGCGAGTAGGGGTTAGGAAGGAGGTGAGAAAGAGTGGAAGAGTCTTTTGTATAGCATAATCTTTCATAAACCCCGTATAGCATCACTAGGCACTGTACAAACAAATACAAGAATAACCAAGAGAAAATATCAGTAAAACCTGAAACATTAATGTCACAGAGCCATCACCTAAATATTTTGGGCTTATTTAAAAGCCTAGACAGCTCTACAGAATGACATATTCTATCCATGGCTATTAGCCACGACACAACAACAACAACAACAACAACAACAACAACAACAACAACAAATGGAACCCTGATAAATAAATAAACAAATGATTTCCCCCCCATCCTGCTAATGAGCTTCTTGGCATTATCTCTCTATCCATTGTTGGAAACTGTATGCTGGGCTCGATGAACTCTTGGTTTGATAAACATGCTCTTTCTTATACTCTTAACAGTGTGGTGGTTATACTGGTAGAGCTGCAGCTCCCCAAGAGCAACTCCTATTATTGTGATGGTTGGAAATGATGCTGCCAGAATCACAAAAGTTGCTGATGGGAATTGGCAGCTATATTTGTACTGCGTCCCCACCCCCAATCAAAAAAGCATCCCATGGGGCTATCAGAATGCATCATGGTATGACTATTTCTTGGACTTCACCTTTGCTTGCTTCCTTTTCTACAAAGGCAGCATAGGAACAGAGGGTGTTCCCTTATACTGAGTCAGTCCATTTGGTCCATATGGCTTAGCATCATATACATTGAGAGAAGATTTCATGCAGGGGTCTCTCCCAACCCTATGCTGGGGACTGAAGCTGGGACCTTCTGCATGCAAAGCACTGAGCTACAGCCCTTCCAGTTCATAGATCTCAGGGCAGAGAAAGGAGGAGGCAGCAGAAATAGCTTGCAGAACCAAGGCAAGCCCAGTCCTGCCCACAGCAGGATCAGAATTAATTTCCAAGGTCCCATGGCTGGAAAGTCTGGCCATTTAACAGAGATATCTATTATGCATTGAAGCCAATTATCTCTAAATAATTAGTTTGATCAGTCATTTCATCTGCAAAACTCTCTCATCAACATCAAAGGATGTTTCACATGTGCTGTGACTTCAAGGACAGGGACGTTGCCGTATTAAATATTTTAAATGTATCATTCCCCTCCCCCACTTTTAAAGACTTAGGAAATGAAGCACGGCAATGTGCTCTTACCCCCCAAAAAATATATATAAAAATCAATCCCCTCCTCTCTTTCTGACCTCCACCAATGAATGCTTGACAATTCTGGCAGTCCTCTGACATGAAAGAATGCCCCAGGAAATAAGGCCTGATTAGCCCACAGCGTTGCCATGAATAACAATTTCTCATAACACACGTACAGAATAAAGGTTTGCATTATGTGATCAGTTATTCTTTTCCAGTTCCTTGCACTTGTTAATAATTCTGATGGCTGCACCAGTGCACTACCAACCGTTATCCTTTCCTAGAAATCTCTCAAAGCCATTTTCCTAAGAGTCATGGGCTGAGCATATCTTGGTTATTCATTTATAAATAATGTATCTCTTCTATCATAACACTAAATATAGCATAAGCCCATTTATCCTAACACCTCTGGGAATAACAAACCACGCTCACAATCATGACAGAGATGTCATATTCTTTTTGCAATGTTACCCCATGACAACTTAATCAGCTGTTTAGGACTACACAGCTGATTAAGCAAATGGAAGACTGGACATTTGGTAGCAATTTCAGAAAGCAACATAGCATCATTTCCATGGGTGTTCTAGGAAACACAGCAGGGCCAGGAGGCTATGGAGAAATGCATAGCTCTTTGTTAAGAGCATAAACAAGGACAGTATGTACTCACATATTGCTGCCCATGGAAGATATGGTACTGTCTAACCTTCTTCTTCCATCATTTCTGCTTATGGGTGGGCAATCAGTCTTTAATTAATGTTAAACCAAACAACTCTTAAATTAACAATTGCATGCCAGATCTGTAACTCTTATTGTGGGGGACACACGCAGAGAACTTTGGGAAATCTCAACAAATGTGACTATGTGGAAAAATCAAAAATGCAAAACTTGCAAATTGCAAGTACAATTCAGCAGAACATTCTGATAACGAATTCACTCAGATTAATTCTGGCTGATTCCTTGCACCTAGTGGATGCTTTAGAATGATGCCATTTGGATATATTAAAGTGAACACAATTTTTTAAAATGGGGAGATGGAGAACAGCCTAAATCATTAATAGCAGTAAGAACAAGCAGCTTTGTAAACTGAAGCAAAAACTACACACCACTGTTCTAAATATGCATTAAAAATTCTAAAGTAAAATAATGTTTAAGTAAGCTGACTCAAGTTTATTTAGTTGTGAAACACTTTTTGTTTATTTTAAACGCAACCGTTGACAAGATAATGAGACTTTCAGCACTATTTCCTCCAAACACTCTCATCTATATTTGTAAGCAGAACAGAAAAATGTTTGAGAAATTTTAATTTAAAAAGCTCTCTCTGAAATACACCTTTTACAGCATTTATAATTACTCAATGCAGAGGAGAGCAACCTGAAATGCATTAAAGTTTCACCAATCAACACTAGCTAAAAACAGCTTTTATCCCCGGACATCAAGGGCTATGCAAATAAATATACAGGAAAGAAAGTGAAAGATAATATTACAAAAGTTGGGCACCACTCCCACTCTTTGTCGAGCAGCAGCAAAATTCCAGGGGGTTCCAGGCACTTACCAAGGGATTGTGATCCTTTGGAGAATTGAAGACGTGGTGGAAACCGTCGTATCTTTAAGAAATATGATTTATTCACATATTTATGCCTTCAGTCTGCATGGAGGGAGTCCAGATCTTACAGCATGGTCATTTCAGGAGGGGCTTGTTCCCCACAGCAGTACAGCCCTGGAGTCCAAGGCATCTCTCCCAGCATGCCTGCAGCCAGCCTGCCCAAGATGGAGCTCAGTCTTTGTTCTCTCCCTTCTTCTTCCCAGCATGCCTTGCTCTAAAGACTCTCTTTTCCTGAGACCTCAAATACATACCCATCACAATGCATAGCTGCCAAGTTATCCCTTTTTTAAAGGGATTTTCCCTTATGCTGAATAGGCTTCCTCGCGAGAAAAGGGAAAACTTGGCAGCTATGTCACAATGGCAACCTCTGTCTGCCCAGGCCCAAGATTCCTCTTAGATGGGCCATCAATACCTTTTGTCATGTTGATGCCTCTATCCCAGGGGAGGCCCTGGCTTGGAAGGAAGTTTAGCCTATTGTATAATATTCCACTGGCCTCCAATCTTCCCTTCAATACGCCACCCAAATAATCAAAATCCTACCCCCCCCCAATCTATAACAATAATATAAGGCAGAGGTTATTGGGAGGATGGCATTTTCAGACCCTCCAAGTGTCCCTGTTTTCCAGGGACAATCCCATTTTTACAGAAGCCATCCCAGTTTCTTATTTGATCCTGGAATGTACTGCTTTTCCTTAGACATCCCTATTTTCATTGGAGAAATGTTGGAGAGTATGCGACCTCTGAGCCAAGAAGATCAGTAACTACAGTATACAACCATTAGAATACATCTGAAGGCAGCCCTTTATAGGGAAGTTGTTTAATGTTTTATTGTGTTTTTATATATGTTGGAAGCCACCCAGAGTGGCTGGTGCAACCCAGTCAAGTGGGTAGGGTACAAATAATAATAATAATAATAATAATAATAATAATAATAATAATAATAATAATAGAACATGCCTATTTTCATGAGGGAAATAAATGTTGGAGGTTATGCATTTTGAGGCATTTGCCAAGTTCTAGCACCTTTGTTTCCTATGCTGTTTGACAATTCAGAGTGTAGATTTGCAAGAACTAAGCCAAACGTTTCATCAGCAATGCATAAATTGTCTCCCCAAATCCCATTCCTGCTGTTTGGTCTCAACAGAGGCCTGGTTCACACATAAAGCTAAGCCAAAGTTTGCCTTAAAGTCTACAGCAGGCATCCCCAAACTTCGGCCCTCCAGATGTTTTGGACTACAATTCCCATCTTCCCCGACCACTGGTCCTGTTAGCTAGGGATCATGGGAGTTGTAGGCCAAAACATCTGGAGGGCCGCAATTTGGGGATGCCTGGTCTACAGGCAAGCAGTTAGAAAGTTGTGGCTACTTCACTTCCACTTCCACCGCCAGGCTATTCAGAGCTAAGCCTTGGCTTGGTTTTATCAGTAGTGGCTGGCAGGTGTGTGTGTGTGTGCTCTTATCTGGCTTCCCAATGCCAGGTTTGCTGTCAGTTCCTGAGAGGGAAAGGGTTATAGCATGGTAAGATTACAAACAGAAGATGCCACCTCTCACTATTTATGCAAAGTTTGTTATTCCCAGAGGTGTCAGGATAAATGAGCTTGTGCTGTATGTTCCTGTGAACTGTTAGAATATCTTTTTCTGGCACCAGTTCTTTGAAGATGGATGCTTTATTCAACAAAAATGCATGGAATTTTATTTTACAGTATTTTATTTTTAGAAATATAGTGTCCTTCTGGACTGTATCCAGACATGCACAAGAAGTACTGTGCAGTGTGTGTGTAAGCTTCATCCAGTGTCAAAGAGTGTGATGCTCAGTGCTTCTGCCACTTACATGCACATTACTGATAAGCAATATTAGCTTTGACAGGACCAATCACCTGTCTGGAAAGGGAGGAAGGGAGTGGATTCTACCCTCCAATAGATAAATAGCATTGTCAAAAATTGACCATGCTGACCATCTGCCTTGCACACAGCCCATTGCTTTGCCCCAGAATCTCTGGATTGGGACCAAAGCAATTAATGTGGTTTTATAGATCGCTGTATATTCTGTTTTAACACATATATGAAGGTCGAACTTGGGAAGATTGTGATCAATACACGCAATATTGACAACCAATAACTCATCATCATGGCAGATGTGTAATGGCTATTTGAGAAAACCTGGGAAGATGTCAAACTCTCTTCCTTTGCTTTTGTCAGAGAGGGAGGGGGGAGCTTTGTTCCAGTTCCTCTGAAAATAAAAGATAAATTGTGCAAGCAGAAGAAAAATAAATACACACTTCAGAAAAGGGTTGATTAAAGATTCTGAGATATTCTTCAGTCTAGAGCTGTTCCGGCTACATCCAAAATGAAAACATCATTCATCCTTCTTCCTTGCTGTCTTAGATTTATTTTTTTGTTATGACTTTAACAGAGCTTAAAAGCAATGATACATGAAATCAGCGGATGACATCAAACTCATTGCTAGACTTAATGCTACTGCCAGTTCAATTAAACTCATAAGACACTTTGCACACAGGTTTAGACTGGATCAGATCTGAACCAAAATATCACGGCTGCAATCCAACATTTTCCCACTTCCTAGGGCATACATAGTGTACAATGAAAATTTTTCTATCTGCCCTGGGGACAATGCTATCATTGTATCAGAAGGATGTTAGCTGGGATGGTGCTACCATTCAGTAACACAGCGGGGTGGACCAGGCGAGGAGATCTCACTACCTTAGCATCTATTCTGGATCATATAATGCTCTGTGAACAATGTCATTCACTGACATAAGTAACGCATAAAGAGGGATTTGTGTTTCCCCAAATGCCCTGGAACAAAACATTCAGAGTGGGTGGAGGAAATGCTAGCCCCTTACCATTTCCCGCCATCTCCCCACCCCACCCCCACCCCCAAAAATGCTACTCAGAATGATACTATGTCATGACACAGCATTGTTCTGGGTCGCTGGGTGGGTAGTGAATGGCAACCATGATCATCAGGGAAGCTGCAGGAGCAGGGGTAATTTTCACCCCACACCTGAAATTCACACAAGCTCCCCTGCCCAATAGTTGCAAAGCCAGCACCACTTTCATAGCCTCTAAAATGATGTAAAAGCAGAATAGCCATCTGGGTCTAGCTCCTATCTACAGAGATCTTGTTGCATCATTTTTGTAAGGCTAGAAACAGCCTGTCTTTTTCAAGAGAACTGAAAATGGGTTTTGGAAAGGCATCACTTCTCACTTAACACCTTTGTCTCATGGTCACTTTGGATCGAAAAAGTTTTTCTGATTTTTGAAACACAAGGCCCTGCCAGAACCATTTTTCTCAAGGTGAGAAGTAGATAAATGTATGAGCGGTGATCCTTCCTTCCAACTGTCTTTAGTTCTATGGGAAAAACCTGAAACTTCAAAGGCAGCAAGAAACTAGTCAGGGGCTTTGTGGGTTTCCCATCCCACTGGTACAGCCTTGCAGGCTGTGAATATTTGAAAGTGGGGGTGGGTGGGTAGAATACTCAGTTGGGAATTGGTGTTATGTGTTCAGACCACCCTGGCCCAGTCAACAATCTGGCCACTGAATTATGCACACATGCACATTTTCATACACATTGTTTTGATGTGATCTTGGCTGTGAGTCATGGAAGATCTGATCCCTGCCTTGCATGTTTTTTCCACCAGGCCTGACTCTGGCTATGAAACCTGAGGCTGCTGAGCAGACTCTTGGGCCAGGGGGTTATTGGGGTTGGTGTTGTTGTTGAGGGGGGGTTGTTGCTGTTTTTGCTGTTAGTTTTTTGTATCTTTATCTTAGAGCATGTGATTTGTTTGGTTTGGCTGCGATTTTTTAATATTTTATTTATTGTTTATTATTTCTTTTGTTATGTTGCAATTATGTATGTCTTTCATGTTGTAAGCCGCCTTGAGCATGGTTTGAATTGTGGGAAGGTGGCATACAAATAAAAGTATTGTGTATGTCTTACGTATGATAGGAAATCACAAGGCAAACTGCAGAGAAGTGCAAATAAAGCAGGTTTTCATTAAAAGGCAAATGACACAAATCTCTCCCACAACCCTAAGCAGTGAACCACTTCTGCTTATCTAACACCCAGCATTCCTTTATTGCCAAGCATTTTACCACCCCCTACATAATGTTATAGCAATTTCTTAATTCCAAGTAATGCTGGCACTCGAGATTTTGAAGGCAAAGAAAAATGTAAGAAACAAAACCTGAAACAAACAGATGGCTCTAAATATATAATTAGAGGCAAAATGTGAGAATAGTAGTGTTTCCACTATTACTTGAAAAACAGCCTAGTGAAAAGATGGCCAGTTTAGAGGGAGGGGAGTTGGTACAATTTGGGGACATTGCCAAACCTGTTTCCCCACTTGCCACCATGCAACAGTGCTGTATATCTACAGTTGCTTTTGTTTCCTAAGCATGCATCTGCTCATGTAACATAAGGTTGTAGGGGCAGGCAGGAGATGCTTGCTGAGTAGGGCAGGTTCTTCTCCCCGCCCCCACCCCTCAGGACATTTTTCCATGAAGCTTCTTGGAAAATGGCAGAACAACTGAAGCAAAGAACTGGCGGATGCAAAAAGCTTTAAGCACACCTGCTACCTGCCAGTTCTCCCCTGCAAATGGTCCCCTTTCCCCTCCATTGCTGTTATGAGAGAAATACAGGATTGGGCTCCACAGTGATTCCCTGCTGTTACAATATTTTCAGTGCCAGGTTAAAGGTTTCCTGTTTGCCCAGAGAGAATTTTTGTCAGAACTTTATTTTCTTCTTTATTTTCCCGTTTTCAGCTTGCTCTTTTCTTTTTGTTCTTTGTCGTATTGTGCTTGTTTAAACACATCACATTTACAAGTTGTGTGAATTGTTTTCACACTTTTGTATGCCACCCCAGAATCTTCTGATGAAGGGCAGTCAATAGTCTTGTTTTAATTAAATTAAATTAGATTTTTAAAAATTGTTCCACTGTAATGTCTGGTTCAGCTCTGAAAATTAATACTAATGCGCATACACATACAGCCACTTCAAAAGTCAAGAATCCAGTGATTTCCCCCTCACTTTATATGTTTTAGTTTTTAACCATCAAACACGCACAAATGTTATTTCTGACATTGCACCCGACTCTTAAAAATCCCCAAATGTACACAGAATTGCCCTGCCTTTGTGGAGAAAGTGCAAACAAAGTCACAAGCCTCAGAGCTCTTGGCTAGCATTTTATTTCTCCTCATAAAGTGCCTTGCAGAGGAGAAATTTCCACAGACTGGTTTTGTTACTCACATGTGGTACATATTGCAACAGTAAAGTCCAGGCTGAAACGTTTATTTTATGGTAGATTTCCCTCTGCCCGATAGATATGTATTTGATTTTTATATGTGTAAAAGGTGTTATAGACAGGGGTGCCATTTTTGTGGGACAATTTTATTTGCTCACAATGCATTAAAGTTGCTGCCTGGCCCATGTTCCTTACTCTCCATGAGGAAGGGTGCTTTCCATTTACGCGAGTTTACCCTCAGTACTGGCCCACAGATACTCTAAACTTCTGGCACAATTAAATGAAGCAATGTGCACCCGATCTTACAGAAGTGAGGCCCTTCAAAGTGAACATATCTAAACTGAGCTAATTAATGTGGAACTCAAAACACAATTTAGCACTGCATGGAGGAAGATTGCAGCTACTGAATACCAGCACCCTTAGAATAACAGTTCAACAGTTTGGCACAAGGGGGGAAAGAGCAAAACAACATATGCCTAAATTAAACTGCATGAGGTAAGGAAATGCAGGCGCCTCCATTGAAATTTGATCAAAGTAACCCAGCCAGAGAACCTAATTGTTTGTGAAAATGAAATGACTTTTGTGGCTGCCTGTGGTAAGCGTCTAATTTTCAGAAAATGGGCCCTGTTCAGATTGAAAGGTCACCACATACATTACCAGAAACAGGAAGTCTCCCCACTCCATCAAAAGAGAATGGGAAGTATTGTAATATGTCCTGTAAAAGCACTTTTGGCCTGGCTAAGCAGAAAAGACAGTAGAAAAGGGGGGAAGGAATGCGGTGGGGGTGGGGAACACGGTAACTTTGGTTCTCCAAGTTGTGAGAAGCTCCAAGTTGTGCTTGTTCAGTTTCCTGTGGAAATTGCGGGCACTGCAGGTTTACTGGCATTTTACATTTATTTACAAATATGCAGGTTGAGTGTTGACAGAGACACAGCATTGCACACTGTGACAGACGGCCAGAGTTCGGGCCTTCCCACACCATTTTTAGGGGAGCAGCCAGCATCCTAGGATATTTCCAGAGCTATCTCTCCATTCCTGGTCTGCCACTTGCCATACTGTGTGTCCTTCACAGGGACACAGCTTGGTGACACCATCCCCAGAGAAGGGAAAGAGAAGGTGGGGATAGACACACAGCCTCTGGACATTTCATCAACCCACGTTAAGGCCTGATAGTGAAAGCCATCTCCCTAACAAAAGCAAGGCGCTGGGTAATTTCCCCATGATTATTAACCAGTCCAATAAGTTAGAAATTGTCCCCAAATAGCCCAAACACCAAACCTAAATGATGCATATAAGAATGTATTGGTTTGGACTCAATCACTGCTAGCTGGCACTTCAGAGGTGGGTATGCTAACTCTACCCCCTGTTATCATTTCTGTCACTCTCCATAAGTTGGAAGACGACAACTGAAGCAGGAACAGTGATGAGAAGGTAACGCTTAGTATGCCTGGCCCAGCACTCATTAGTTTATTGTTTATTTTTTTAATTAAAAATCTCTTTATTTATATTCTTTAAAATATTACAAAATAGAATCAAATAAACAGGGTGAAAACATACAGAATGATAAAGAAAAGTAACAGAAACGCATAGAACATAAAATTCCAATAAAAAACATTAACAAATAATGAATATGAACAATGAAAAAGAAACCAAAAACATAATTTACAAAGCAAATAAGACAAAACATAACAAAAACAAAAATTGACTCCCTGAAGTTTGTACACCGCTTCTCTTTATTTAACTTTCCCTTGTCTTGCTTTATCTAAATTATTATTTACATAAATTCTCTATATTTCCCTGCTTATCTTTCAATTTAAGCAAATCACCAATTCAATATTCATACCTTCTTTGACCAAATAGTCTTCAACATACTTCCATTCAACTTTACACTTCTGTTTGGGGATATTCCTAATTGCAGCAGTCATTTTGGCGAGGTTCATGAACTCTACTCATGAAATCGGAACACTTCATAAGTGCTGGAGTTTGGCCTTACTTGGATGCCAAGTACACATTCAGCCCTAATTTGGTGAGAACAAGGAACTGAGCATCCTTGACTGAGGGAAATGAAGCTGTCATGGACTGGCTGGAAGAAGAGGAGTGGCGGGAGGCACCAGCTGAGGAACCCACAAGGGAATATCCAGGGGAAGAAGGATCAGAGCCAGGGGATTGGTGGTGGGATGACGATGAGTAGTCAGAGAAAGAAGAGAGGGCAGACTAGGAGATGGAGGGGTGGGAAGCTGAAGAGGCAACAAGGTTTACTGAGCAGGAAGAGGCTGTGGCAGAGAGCAGTCCAGACTCAGAGGCAGGGGAAGAGGAGGGCAGGCTGCAGAAGAATCCAGGGAGTCTCCCTCTCCTGCAGCCTTCCCCACTGGTCTCGCAGAACATGCAAAGAAATGAAGGGGACGGAGCTAAGACAGATAAGATGACAGAGCCTTAGGCTGCTGGAGAAGGAACCAGGGGAGGGGGAACCTTAGAGAGTGGTGGGAAGGCAGCGACCTTCAGTCCTCGCAACTGCTCATTGGAGCAAGACCTACTGGGAAGAGTTGCTACAGTCCAGCTGGCACTGTATTGCCTACTGCATTTAGTAGTAGTAGTAGTAGTAGTACCCCACCCATCTGACAGGGTTGCCCCGACACGCCGGGTGGCTTCCAACATATATAAAAACATAATAAAACACTAAACATTAAAAACTTCCCTATACAGGGCTGCCTTTAGATGTCTTCTAAAGCTTGTATAGTTACTTGGCTCCTTCACATCTGATGGGAGGGCAAATAATTGCTTATTTAGAGATGCCAACGATTGAACCTGAAACGTTTTGCATCCAAAGCCTGTGTTCTAGCACAGAGTGATGTTCCCTTCCTCCTCTGAGGCTGAACCAAGAGAAGTCAACTGGGGTTGACTTGCAGACATTGTGCGTGCATGCAGGGGGGAGGGGACGCTCCCAATTATCCCGAAGCGACAAGCAAAACCACACTCTGATCATCCACTACAGCTTAGGCACTGCTCATTTATTAACATTCACTTTGCCTCTATCTGTTCGAGGTTTTTATAACTTCTCCAAGTGAGGGGTGAATAGTTCCAACATGACAGTATCTCCTTCTTTAAATTCTGCTCCTCTGCTTGATATCCCTCACTCTCCTTGTCAACTCTTAAATGTCACCAGCATGCACTATTCATGGGCTTCAGGATTCATATAAATCGCTTTGCCTGGCGTTTCAAACACTGACGGCTTCCAGACTTTCTGTGTATATACTGACACCGCCACACGCCTCATTAAGGGCACACACCTGCTCCTGTTGAAATCAGTGGCAGGATTCCCACCCCGTTCAAAGAGAGAAGGTTTGAGCCCAATATACAGCACAAATGCCAACTGATAAATTAACTTTCAGAGAAAACGAAAAGAGGCAGGAAATTTTCCAGGCATATGCGCTGCCATTTGCGCCAAAGGATGACTTTTGCTAATTCAAGGCTGCAGAGACGTCTGTGTATATTAGAGCTGGAGCTGTTTGCTTTATCTGCTACCCATTCTTGAAAAACTGTAACATGCTCACTTTGGAACTGAAACACTATTCCATCAAGAAGTTGATCCAGTGAATGTCGTCCCCACTGCTTAAACAGAGAAAAAGCCTTTCTGGGGTGCAGGTGGGTTCTTCTTCTTCCTTAGGAGGGTTTAATCTGAGAGCTGGAGGCACAAAGTGAAAACAGCCAGGAGCAGAATTGGTTGGCTTTTAGGCATTGATCTTCATTGTGACCAAATCCAAGATGGGATGGAACTACAGCATTACCAGTGAAGGGTGGTGCCTTCATTATACAGCAGGCAAAAACATTCTTCTTTGGCAAATTCAGTCAATTCATGTCTTGTTTGTAATTCCAAGGAAGGTAGCTCAAGGGCAAAGTCTTACTCATCTGAGAAAGCCATCAAGAGCTTTTAGCAGTTTATGCAGAGCTCATTCAACTTATGATTGATTACATTAAAAAATAGCACTGTATGGATAACAGAAGTATAAGGAGCATGAATCCCATGGATACTCATGACTTTTTTTTTCAGCCGGAACTCACCGGAACTCAGTTTCAGCACCACTCAGGTGGGAGCCATTGCCCTTACAAGAGAACAACGGAGGTGTTCATGGTGAATTCCAGCACCTATTTTTCTAGAAAAATAGCACTGTGAATACTTATTGTACAAAACACAATAATAAATGCATGCACAACAGTCCAGAATCCTCCTAGCCTGTTTGATACAAAAATTCCCATAATTCTACATTCCTTCAGGGATAGGGACATGCCTTATACCAGGACAATTTACTTGTCCACGCCAGGGCCAGCCCTACCATTAGACAGAGTGCAGTGGTTGCCTCAGGCAGTGAAGAGTGGAGGGTAGTGCGCATTCTCCGAACCTCTTAACTAATCAACACTGTGCTATCTATGCTAGTCTGCTGTGGGCAGCATATTGTCCTTTGCCTGAGGAGGCAAAAATGCATTGGTCCATCTTTCGGGGTTTTTTGGTGGCAGATGATAGCCACCAGGGACCACCTACTGCAGATTCCAGGGATAGAACTGGGTACCCGCTGAGGGCAGAGTTCTGTCCTGTTGAAGGTACAACCCATCATGGATGGAGGCTGCCAGGTTCTCTTTCTCTGTGCCCCTGGGCTTCCAAAAAAGCCAGCTGCTTTCTATTCCTCTATACCCTTGGATTGTGGCATGTGACACCCAGCTTGTTCCAGCCATCAAGTGAAAGCATGGCAGCAGACACAGCTGGCAACTGAACAACTAAACAATACAGGAAAGGCTGGATGATATGCCACAGTAGTTAGGCCCACAGAAGGCTGAAGAGCCTCACTTGGCAGAAAAGCCTATAGGGTTGCTTGTAGGAAAGCCTAGTCATCATCTAGGGTTTTTTGCACCTTTATTTGGCTGCTTCTCATTTTGGATGTGTAGACCTGTGTCTGAGGAGACCAGAAAAGAGTTCTGAAAGAAGGCACATGGGGAAGAAGTACAGAAGCAGTGGGACAAGGAGCAAATATAAAGGTGTGTGTGGTGCCTTTCTTATGTTTCAATTTCACACTTAAGGCCATAGTGTTTAGAAGGAGCAGAAGAAGATTCCCTCACTGCTGAGTGCATTGCTGTATGTTAATTACTGCTGGGTTACAGTAGTTGTTTCCTTAAGTTGCCAGCTTTTCAGACAGCATGTTAATTTCTTTTTCGACTTCGCCAGTTTCATCCCCTCCAGCAATTTTACTTCAGCCACATCTGGTCTTGATTATACCTATTTAGAGAGATGTGGCTAATACCTCTAATGGATTCTAGGGTTGGAGTTTATTTGAAGGGGTTATGAAATGGGTGGGGCACTTTAAGCTTGAAAGCGCAATGCTGAAAAATTCATGAATTTATTTCCTACGAAAAGATATCCGAGAACCAATTTACATATTCCCACAGCCCCCCCCAATCACATTATGTAGACCTCCTGAGAATATACCATTTCAGAATACAGAATAGGGTCCCCCTCCCAAAAAAGGACTCTTTTTCTTCAGGCAATAATTTGCTTTGAGAAGAATTCAATAGATCAGTGAGCCTCAAACCTATTTTGTTGGCACCCAGCCCCTAGCACGGCATATTCCCTGCATGTTACATTGTTAGGTTTCATGGACTAAGAACTCTGGATCTTGCTTCAGCTTCTGATTTGCTTATATGTTCAAGCAAATATTGAATTTCATGAATCAAAGGTTTAATTTAGTAGAAACATTGAGGGAACAAGCCTGAGCAAGATCAGGGATTTTTGGCTCAACATAATCCTTGTTGGGTAGAGTTTACAGCTCCATAAGAAACATAAACTATTTTCATACACACACCTCAGAGTATACACTAAACATGAGCATGCACAGATTATTGAGACTTCTGAATTACCCACCATTGCCAGTGCAGCAGGGGAAATGAAATCCACTGAAATTCCTACTTTCAGTGGCAGGCTTAGGCTGCAATCCTTATTTCATTTACCTAGGAGTGCACCCCATTGAATTCACAAGTAGCTAGCTAACCTTGAAAGCAATCTCTTTCTGTTCTACCCAACACACCATGCTCTGACCACTCTTCCCATAGCTGCCAAGTTATCCCTTTTTTTAAGGGATTTTCCCTTATGTTGAATAGGCTTCCTCGCAAGAAAAGGGAAAACTTGGCAGCTATGACTCTTCCAGAATTCACTTTGGCTCAGCTCAGTATCATCTACACCGACTGGCAGTGGCTCTCTAGAGTTTCAAACAGAAGTCCTTCCCAGCTGCCAGGGATCAAACCTGGCTTCTTTTGCATGCAAAGCCTGTGTTCTGTGAGCTACAACTCCGTTCCTGACACCCACTTCTCAATAAGTTCAGCCACTCTGCTACTCACACATATGCATAGTTGCTTAGCAGTGGCTCAACTGCTTGCCGGTGTTGCTGCTGAAAACTCACCTAATAGCTTCCCACTGGGAGACAGGCATCCCACTCTGAGAAACTGTGTGGTAGACAGACTAAATGGCCACATTTTTCTTTTCTTCTCCCAACATTATAAAGCCGTATATTCCCTAGGCCCCCATGCTGCCAAGAAACTGGGGTTTCACTCTTCTTCCTTCCTCTTTTTTACCTTTCTGAAAGACTTTAGCACAACTTCAATTATAAGGATGATTGTTCCACAAATCCATTCTAGTTGAGATTCCACCGAGTGGCACTTATTACGAAGCGGTCTTCATTGTGCTGGGTCAGGAAGTCAGAATCTTAACCTTTGTGATGGGAATGATAATTACCATGGAGAGCAAGAAGTAGGAAATGGTGCTCTCTGCCAGTCACATACCTTGCTAATGATCTGATCTGCACTTTGGGAAAGAGGGAGAAAGAGATGGGGTGGGGGAGCAGAGATCTATACAATATAGCAGGGTTTTATTATTATTATTATGGCTCCTAACAAAAGTAACTGAAATATCTTCCACTTTGCTAACAAATACCCCGGAGACTTCTTTTCTGAAGAAGGCATGATGTGAAAGTACAGTGAATGGCTTCTGTCATGCTTTCCGCTATACGATGATCTTTTCACACAGGGCTATTGTGGTTTGACTATCGGCTATACTGATCTTGCACGGTTACAGAGTCGGTTTTAATGCACACTTCGCCACAATGCACCCATGCTCCTCTGGATCTGAGAGCAGGAGCTAATTGAGAGGGTGTGTGGCATCACAAAGCATGATTCATCACAGAGGAGTTTGCCATTGAGCCTATTAATTGCACATCGCCACACCATGTTTGCTCCTCGTGATGCTGTTGCAAAGCTTTCTATCGCTACTTAACCGAAATTGCAGAAACGCCCGAGTCTTAAAGGAGATTTTAAAAGGGAAAAAAGGGGGGGGAGAAGGGATTCATTTGGATTGCCTCTATGCTAAACAAACTTCCTGTTTCAGTCTGGTCAGATTCTTTGTTGTTAGGACATGCGAGTCCAGTAATGTGTCACAGGGATGCTGACCAACCACACACAAATAGGAGAAAAGAGAATGCAGTGATGGAAGGGTGTTGCGACCCACAAACCTAGGGGCAATGCATTGTGCAAGGGAGGACTTTGCCTTTGTGGTAAGAAGTACCAGGATCTTCTTCAGGACCCAGAGGACACCACCCTGCTACCTTCATCTGATTCAGAGGAGCAGTCTGACACATGACCCCTTAGTCCCCTGCTCCATAGGAGCCAAAGCCTGCAAAATAAGGTGAGGATCCCTTAACAGCTAGTCAGCTCCTCTGGGGCACAGGGTCTGACTACACCACAGGGCCAATCAACATATACAGTGGTACCTTGGTTCTCGAATGGCTTAGTTGTCGATCAAATGGCGCAAACCTGGAAGTAAGTGTTCCGGTTTGTGAACATTTTTCGGAAGCCAAACGTCCAACGCGGCTTCCAATTGAGTGCAGGGAGCTCCTGCAGCCAATTGGAAGCCGCACCTTGGTTTACAAGTGGTTTTGGGAGCCAAACAGACTCCTGGAGCGGATTAAGTTCGAGAACCAAGGTACCACTGTACATATGGCTTCAGCTGGATCTATTTGCTTATAGATCAACAGTTTGTATAGCATAGCTGCCTTCTCAAGATGCTGGGAGTTCTCCAAGGTCCTGAGGGTACTCTGGGTGCCGTGGATTCCTCCTCTGAATTATTGCCTTGACTCTGGGTACTGATTCAGTCTCTTGACATGACACTTCTGGGCTTCCCCACTAGTTTGAGCAATCACAGAACAGGGTAAAGAGGGCGGAAATTAACTAGGTATCACTGACGTCATGTGATGCTGGATCAGTGTTCCTCCATGAAGTATGGTTGCTTATTGCAGGCCCAGTGGCAAAGCGTATACAGGTTTAGTTCCTAGTATTCCTAGTTAAAATAGAATGATCTTGCTGTTGTTGTTTTTCAGGGGGAGCAGCAATAGCACATCTACGGTATGTCATTCCCCCCCCCCTAGACAATTCCACAGTTTTAGTGTTAGTCTGGAGCACTGCAGGTGGTGGGGACCCCTCCCCAAAAAACGGTAGTGGTGGGAATTTGAAGGAGATTCTACAAAGTGTCTTCTCTTTTGGGGGTATAGGGTTGGGTTACAAAATGAAAATCTCATTGGTCAAATCCTCAGAAAAATGTCTCCTGAGAAATTTTGGCTCAGCTCTAGTTTTATTCATGTAGGAAATGGCAGCATAAAGCCAGCTTACTGGCCTGAGTCAATTTGTAGAGTAGGCTCCAGTTCCACATTGGTGATGGAAAGCCCCTAAGCCAGACCTGAGCACAACAGTACTCTTTCCACTTACAATTCCCAGCAACTGGGTATCTACATCTGACAGTAGATGTAGATCCCCAGCTATCATCATTAGTAGCCACTGAAAGATAGCCTTACTTTCCATGAAGGATGAAGGATGAGAAGAGCAGCTGACATTATCAAATTCCATAATGATATAGATCTTGAATATGCATCTTAGTGCTCCTTGGTACCACCTGTGATCATGTCATCACACTTGCCTCCTCCCACCCTTCTTGTACAAAGTTGTTCCACCCCTTCTGCCTACTCAAACGAAGCCATTCCAGTAGTGAAAAGATGGGCAGAAATTACCTGCGACAGGTAATGTGTATGCCCTTTCCAATTAATCTAAGAATATATGGAGCAACGATTTTCAGAAGATTAGTGGGTGCATATTGAAGGGTCAAATAATAACTCAAAATAGAGGGGGGATGCCAATAGGAATGCAATAAAAAGGCAAATAGAATAATCTCCCTAATCTCACTTACCTACAGAATAATCTAAAATGAGTCCTTATTGGCCTAGCCTCTGCGGTGCTTTCCATCAGCTGAAGAAAAGAAGCAGAGAAGTAGATGGATTTAAAGATTTCTTGACCCTAAGCCTCACAGACATGGTTTCGATTAAATTTAATTACTGCCTCCTGCCGCTTTAAATTGAAGGCTGTTTCAAAACACATGTAGATGCTATTTGCAAGGCAGCTTGCAGGCTTGAAGTACCTGGTAACATGTAACGACAAAACAAGGGAAGATTCCATTTGGCTGATCCGCTGGTATAATGGAAATAACACTTTCCTTATGCTTCGATTTAATTTGTGAGAATAGCAAGAGATGGCACAGGTTTGCATGAAAGATCTATAATCATGGTCCTATCTTTTTCTTTTTTAAAAATAAAGGAAGCAGAGATTGTTACATCAGACTTATTGTTACCAAGATAACAATCTCTGACTACATACACAAGGAATTCTAGCATGCTCCAGGAACACCTTCTTAGTGGCTTTCTTGGGTCATGCAGAGTGCATTGGTTAAGCCTCTTGATTGAGAACCTGTGGTCCTTCTTAAGTAGATATCACTTCGTCCTTGATCATTTGCCATGCTGGTTGGGGCTGATGGGAGTCCAGCAACATCTGGAAGGTCCCTGTTATAGGAAACATACCAACTAAAACAAACTACAGCGGTACCTCGGTTTAAGAGCAGTCTGGTTTAAGAACGATTCAGTTTACAAACTCCACAAAACCGGAAATAGTGTCCCGGTTTGAGAACTTTACCTTGGTCTAAGAACGGAATCCAAACGGTGGAAGGGAGGCCCCATTAGGGAAAGCGTGCCTCGGTTTAAGAATGGTTTTGGGAAGATTGGGAACCATTTTCGGCTTATTTACAGAAGCAATGCAAAGAACTGGACTCACTAGCAGGTTATGACTAAACACTTACAAGTAATAAAATTTATATAAATAAGATTAGATGTACAAAAAATGAATGTAAAGAAAATATGCAGGAATTGATAAAATAAACCAGAGAAGGAGGTTGAGGGAGGTTTGGGGGGTGGGGTGGGGGGAGGGATGGGATAATTTGAGATTTGAGAATTATTATTTTTGTAATAATAATAATAATAATAATAATAATAATAATAATAATAATTTATTATTTATACCCCGCCCATCTGGCTGGGTTTCCCCAGCCACTCTGTGCGGCTTCCAACCGAATATTAAAAACAGTACAGCATCAAACATTAAAAACCTCCCTAAACAGGGCCGCCTTCAGTTGTCTTCTAAAAGTAAAATAGTTACTTATTGCCTTGACATCTGCTGGGAGGGTGGGTGCCACTACCGAAAAGGCCCTCTGTCTGGTTCCCTGTAACCTCACTTCTTGTAATGAGGGAACCGCCAGAAGGCCCTCGGTGCTGGATGTCAGTGTTATAATGTAACATTGGAAATGTTATAATGTAACATTGGAAAAATGGAAAATGTAAATTTTTTTTTTTTTAAAGGAACGGTTTTGGTTTAAGAATGGACTTCTGGAACAGATTAAGTTCGTAAACCAAGGTACCACTGTATTTGCTTATCTAGCCCAATATTGTCAACTTCCGCTGGCAGCAGCGCTCCCAGGTCTTAACAGAGGTCTTTCATATTACCAGCTCCCTGATCTAGAGATGTCAGGAATTGAACCCTAAGACATTCTGCATGACAATTTGTGCACTGCACTGAGTTGCAGCCCTTCCTCTGTAACTGTGGGAATTCTACCTATAAAAAAAATAAGAACATGAAGTAGGGATGGTGAACCTGTGGACTATGTCCACAGCCTAACAACATCTGAAGAGCCACAGGTTTTCCACTCCTGACTGTGACCCCATATCATACCACTTTCAACAGTCATGGCTTCGGAATGGGCCCTCTTCTATGTCAGCGTAGACAGAGTAGGCTGACAGGGCTCCAACCATGGAGATGGACAGCTAGCCTAGCCAGTCTTTTAATTTCCCACAATGCCTCACATCTATGTTCATAGTCATTGTGGGATGTCAAAAGGCTGACTGAAGTTTAGGGGCCCATCATCAGTGGCAGCTGCCCAAGGATATTAAGTGCTTGTTCCAGCTGTGCCTCACAGGGCAACTCAGGTAGGTCTCTGCTCCCAAGGAGCTTACAAGTGAAAGTAGAAAGTGAGGGGAAACAGTTAATGAACACTAAGGATATCTGAATGAGTTTATATATTAGGCCAAAAATACTCATAGAAATACTTAGAAATAAGTTAGCTTTGATGTTGCTCCAGACCTTGCATGTACTGAGGAGGGGTGAATTTTTTTTTTTAAATGTAATTCCAGCCTGTATGAGACTGTTTGTTATTTTTCTACAGATGCGGAAAATGAAATGTTATGTACTTGCCCATTAAAAGAAAGAAAGAAATTGTGGTCCAATAACTAGGCTCCACATGCAGCAACATTTTAAATGTTCTGCTTCTCAGGCAATGAACAAATGTTTTTAGAATTATTTATTGCCAAGCACATGGACCTATTCCAAGAGAAAAATTAAACAGGAAAAATAAGGATTGACTGCTAACAGCAGCCATATTCTTTGACAGCAACCACATGGCGTGTCCCAGTGTCATGCTGGCCAGCTTCTTCAAACTTTTTAGCCCAAAGTAACTTTGGAAGTGTAACCCATGTGTGCTTCACAACAGCCAGTGTAGTGTATAAACTATAAACATATACAGTGGTATATGTATATAGCATATACCGTATCTATATACGCTATAAACATATACAGTGGTACCTCTGGTTAAGAACTTAATTCGTTCTGGAGGTCCATTCTTACCCTGAAACTGTTCTTAACCTGAGGTACCACTTTAGCTAATGGGGCCTCCCGCTGCCGCCACAACGCCACCGCACGATTTCTGTTCTTATCCTGAGGTAAAGTTCTTAACCCGAGGTACTATTTCTGGGTTAGTGGAGTCTGTAACCTGAAGCATCTGTAACCTGAAGCATCTGTAACCCGAGGTACCACTGTACTGTATGTGAAAATAATTCATTTCCCCCTTTTTTTGCTCCAGTGTGCCTCACTTTACATCTGGTTCCATGGAATTGCATTTGCCATTTTACTGCCTATTTAAATTGGCTTTGGAGAGAACCCATTCGAAGCTCTTCACAGTCTTTTTGTTTTAACTACCCAGAACAATTTGTATCATTAGCAAACTTGGCTACCCAAATCTTTTAGGAACGAGTTAAAAAACATAGGACTCGGCACCAATCCTTGGGGATTTCTCCTTTCCACATCCCTCCATTGGGAGAACTGTCCATTGTTCTTTGCTTCCTTTTTCTTAACCAGGTACTGATCCACAAAAGGACCTCTCCTTTAGAGTGTCAGACTCTACCCAGTACACCGCAGTGTCTCTCCAGCTGACAGTTTCAGAATTACTGTCCAATACAAATGATGGTTGAGAAGATTTCTTTCATTATGTTTTATTGGCATATTTTCCACCCTCAGCTATCAGCACAGGAGTTCTCTCCTTCATCGATTGATTTATCTGAGCAAAACTGTACCCGCCCAGATGGGATTTTAGGGAAGAATCTAAATTATTTAACCCAGGTGGCGCTGTGGTTAAACCACTGAGCCTAGGGCTTGCTGATCAGAAGGTCAGCGGTTCGAATCCCTGTGACGGGGTGAGCTCCCGTTGCTTGGTCCCAGCGCCTGCCAACCTAGCAGTTCGAAAGCACGTCAAAATGCAAGTAGATAAATAGGAACCGCTACAGCGGGAAGGTAAACGGTGTTTCCATGTGCTGCTCTGGTTTGCCAGAAGCGGCTTTGTCATGCTGGCCACATGACCTGGAAGCTATACGCCGGCTCCCTCGGCCAATAATGCGAGATGAGCGCGCAACCCCAGAGTCGGTCACGACTGGACCTAATGGTCAGGGGTCCCTTTACCCTTTACCTTTTATTTAAGCAGAAACCATCATTGTGTTCATTTAGCATGACATTCATACAACACCAGCTGTATTTCTCATCATACCGTTTGGTCGTCGGACAAGATTTCTCTCCAAAGCCACAACAAAGAATGCTTGAGGGATCTGCTCTGGGGAAGATTCATAGTAAAGCAGCCAAAATCTGGTTTGCAGCCAGTTCTCCAAAGTACTTTACTGTATCTTTATATCCATTCTTTGTTTCTTGTCATTCAGAAGTGTCAGGATTTGATACAAATGTAGAAGTTTGTTTTTCCTTTGTTTGTTGTGGAACTTTTAAATTTGAAATCACAAATCAGAGAACCACATTCTCAGAGCAGATGTTTTAAAAACATAGCTTTCCAGCTTTCCTTATGTCCTTGTTGCAAAGCAGCCGGGCTCCAATTCTTTGGATGCTTCCCTGGGAGTAAGCTCTACTCATAAATGGTACTGAGCAGTCTCAGAACTATGCATTTCAGAACCAGCATGTGAGGGTTGCCACAATTTTAACAGACCTTGCTCCTGTGCCTTAACAGCATCTTGATCAGCATGTATTCGCATCTGATCATGCTGATCACAATGGCATGTAAAGCCTCCCCTGCATATCCTGCGGCTACTAAAGGCGCAAGAGATTGCTTCTCTTCTGAGCAGTTGGCAACCCATCCTTTGCTTATTCGCTTTGGCAATGACTTTTAGGATGTCATACATGCAGTGGCCCCAAACCACTAAAATTAAAGGCATTTCTATAAGCAATGGGTGACACCTCCATGATCACATCAGAAACATTCTTTTCTTTTGCTGGGCATTGCCTTTAAGAAGTTGCAAAATGTTGAAAGCTTTTGCTTGTATTCCGAAAGAAGACTAACACTTTCAAATCATTCATTCCCTGCTTCAACATGCAGGTTGTGGGGAAATAATTAGGGGGGGGAGTTCGCCCCGGACAGAAGACCCTGTGCTGCTGCTGCTGCTGTTGTTTATTAAATTTGCATACCACCCTTCACCTGTAGATCTCAGGGTGGTTCAAAGCATAAAAATACAAGACAGAAACACAAAATACATAATAAAAGCAAGAACAAAATCAAAACAAACCAATAACTCTTCCCCACCCCATCCATGGATAGAAGACAGAAATGCCTTGTAGAGATTTGGGCTGTTCCACCAATTTTCAATTTGCAAAGGAATCTGCGCCCCACTCAGATGTTATTTGTCCCTCTGCTTTCCCCTGGGAAACCAGCTGTTTTGGGAAAATGTCAGTCAGGTTCTCTGCAGAAGATTGGTTCCAATTCAGTGGCAAACAGTGGGTTTTCCCCAAGGACAGTAGTGGGGCAAACGAAAAACCTCTCGGCCCTGTGCTTAGAAAACATGGGACAACCAGAGGTGTGTATGAGCCCATTGTCAGTCTCCAATTTCCATCATCACCAGCCAATATGATAGGAGCTGTAGTCCAGCAACATCTGGAAGACCACAGGCTCCTCATTCTTGTCCTACACTGACAGAAAATGGTTCACAGCAAGTGAACCTATCCTGAATCTTTTATGGCAAGGAGGATGTTTACTAGAAAAATAACCACCTCAAATAAGTCTGAGGAAGGGATTTGCATTGGAGATATTTTAAAAGTATCATAGTGCATCCCATTTCAGACAGATGAGCTCCTGCAAAATCAGACCCCCTTCTGTCACCTTTCTGTTATGAAAGCCTGCTGTTTGTTGCCTGTCGAGAGCTAACACTCTTTCTGCTGCTTTCCCTTTGAGGACAAAAATATGACAGCTGTAGCTTGCAAAGGAATTGCCATCTGCATGCATTAGACTAAGCCAATTTAATTCAGCATAATGGGACTTTCCAAGCCTTCAAAGCTGAAGGCAAAAAAAGAAAAAAGAATATATTCCACTTTGGTTCTACAGATCCTATCCTGAGCAAGGTCCCCTTTCCCCCTCTCCTGCCCCTCTGTCTCCTGAAAATTATTGCAGCAATAAGCAAGTATCGATATTAGTATGTCAGTCTTAGGAAAACATGTCCTGAAATTGAGTTTGAATACAAATCCTGGAAAGGAAATAGCAAAAGGCAGGTAGAAGTCACCTGTCATTGCTGTAGCACTTTGAAAATCTATAGCTTTCAGCATGGCAGTTGTATTTAAAGATATGGGTGAGGAAATAAATGATAGAGGCACAGAGAAATTGGTGCAGGAACTATTTTGAGCTTCAGATTAAAAGGGGGGGTCTGATTTCCTCAAATGAGGAAATATTTTCAGAATATAAATTTTGTCAATAACTGAATCACAATATGGATTCTCTTGTTAACAAGAACAGAAAGCCAGAGGAAATAACAGCAGTGGTGGGTAGGTAGCCCAAGGATGGCGTAGGAATTAATTTCAGAACACATTTTAATGCAAATCTACTTAATTTGCACTTCCTGAAATAATACCTGAACCGAAACACAACTATCCTTTGAAACTGACACTTCTCTGAAAATTGCATGGTATTTCTCCAGCAAAACAAACAAAACAATCTGCATATTGGAGCAAAGTGTGCAAAAAATGCAATATATATATATATATATATATATATATATATATATATATATATCCACCACACAGCTTAAACCCCAGATATCTGAGAGACTGCCTCCTTCCCTTCTCAGGTGTTAAGATCAGCAGAGGAGGCCCTTTGAGTTGTTGCATCTCCCTCAGAAGTTGGGGGGAGATAACTTCAGAGAAAGCTTCTCTGTGGCAGCCCCTAAGTAGTGGAACTCCCTCCCTTCAATGGCACATAAGGCACCTACACAGCTTTTGGTGAGGGCTTGCCTTGGTTTAACTATTTTTTAAAATGATTTTGGTAAGGGTTGAACCTGGTTTCTAATAATAATAATAATAATAATAATAATAATAATAATAATAATTCTTGCAACCCACCCTGGGCCCTGCTGTAGGGGGGGCAATAAATGTAATACTAATAACCAGTGCTATTTTTCTAGAAAAAGAGGTGCCGGAACGCACCATGAACACCTCCCTTGTTCTCTTAGAATCGCAACGCTGTCCAACTGAGAGGTGTTGGAACTGATCCCCGGCAAGTTCTGGCTGAAAAAAAAAAGCCCTGCTAATAACAGTAACAACAACAAAAACAGTAGACTTCAGATTGGAGGTGGGGGGGGAGAGATGAGAAACTGGGATAAATTGAAATTGACTGGTTTAATCCATCCCCGGGGATACCAATAGTTTGCTATTCATGGCTTGAGAATTTCAGCTCTTGGTTTAAAATAAATGTCTCCAACCGTCACAATTTTGGAGAAAAGCTTGAAATGGAAGGAAGGGTGACTGAAGGTCTCGCCATGTCTGAGCTAATCGAAGAAATTTTGTCACACGCATTATACCATTCCAAAATTGTGACCTAGAATCCTTTTCGAAATGTCACATACATTGCTGGGGCACAACTTTTAAATTGCACACAGCTGTGTGCAATCTGATTCTTTAGGAAAATGTACAGGCATTATGGAACCACAGAATCCAGCACATAGGCGGGTGGACCTGGTCCTCAGAGAAGCATATGCACTTTGAAATTGGCACCCAGCCATATGCAAAAATGCTGCTGTTCAGCTTCTTGGCACACAGACTCCCAAGCTGCACTTGACTAGTCAGTAGGTCCAGCCCTACCATGAGACAGAGTGAGGCAGCTCATTCAAGCAGCAGATGCCGAGGGCTGGCCAGAAGCCACTGAAACTTCTAATTTGTCTGCCCTAAGCTTGCCCACTGTTCCCAGGTGTGGCAAAGGCATAGCTGCCAAGTCCCCCATTTTTTTGTGGGAAACCCCCGTATTTAAACCCGTTTCCCGTTGTTATCCAGAATAGAGAAAAATCCCGTAAATCCCCCGGATTTCCTACCTGCCAGGGAGGCTCCTTCTGCACATGTCTGGACATGCGCAGAACTGATTTCGGGTGCCGCTCTGCCCATGCCTGGGCACCGGAAATCGGGCAGAGCAGCACCGGAAGTTGCTTCTACGCATGTCCAGAACAGCCATGCCGCTGCTGATCCCAGATTTTTCTTACCAGGAGTTGGAGGGTATGGGCAAAGGATGCTTTCCTGCTGCCAGTGCTGAAGTAAGATTCACTTGCTAATCTAGCTGGATACTACATAAGGAACATAGAAAGAGTCCTTTTGGATCAGGCCGAAGAGCCATCTGGCCCAGCATCCTCACCAACCAGGCTGAAAGCAGGACCTCAGTGCAACTGCATATGAAGTAGAAGGGCACCTTTTCCTTTGCATCAAGTAGCAAAGACTCTTGGGTCAACCCGGCTGATCAGTTTCAGTCCCCTAGGGATAGGTGCAAAGATAATTCCAGGTGCTTCAGATAAAGAGCAGCTAACTAGTCCATTCACAGGTTTGTTCCCCAACAATGACCAGCCTTTACTAAAGCTCCAAAGGCTGCACGCCACTTTTCCAAGGTGCCATTGGTGCTGATCAAGTTGTCTGCTTCTGTATAATACAAAAAGATTCTGAAGAATCACCTTAGCCCCCAATTACCAGAGAAGTTTCAGAATGGAGATGGGTAAAAATTCTCATAAAGAATTCAGAGGATGTGGCTTTCAGCGACTTGAGCAGAATAATTTTTGGGAGGGATGGAATGCTCATTGCATTCTCCTTGTGGTGCTCTGCACAGGGAGTTATCCTTATCTTTAAATGAACAAATGCTGCGAATCTTCCTCCCCACCAGCCTGTCTCAGCAGAGCAGGGCAGACGTGTCATTTTTGTCAACTGAATGCACAGTTAACACTCTTTGCCCAGTGTGCGTGTGTGTTTGGTGTTTTTATTTTTTAAAGCCACATATGTGGGCTGAATTCTCATCTCTGTTTTTATTGATTCATTCCAGTTTGATATTCTAACTGGCTTTTGCAGATGGTAAAATGAAAATGTATTTTACGGATATTCATAGGCCACTCTTATGAAGCTCAAATCAGGCTTTTAATATACACGCACACTAGCTTTCAAATTCTGAAAATTGCCTTATTTAGCACAGCACAAAAGCTTGTCTTATATGACTGCTGTTTTAAAGACACACAATTCAAATCTTATTCCGAGGGGGCAGGGAGTCTTTCTGGTTGCAATATATAGTAGCGTTCCCTTGGAAATGTCCCTTAGACATGTGAATTTATGGTGTAATCAGTGAAGTAAATCTAGATGTAGGACCACAGGCGCAACAGTGGACCATCAGTTTCTCCTAAGCAAATAGCATCCACTTAAAGAATGCTACAGGTCCTTCTTCCAGATAACTGCAACTTTCACTGGTTACACTGCAATTCCCCCCCCCCCAATTTCCCTGACACACATACTGCAGGACACTGTTTTCAGCCCCAGCCCAGTAGAAGAAACATCCACCACCAGCTATCAGGACCCACTGAGGAAACATCCTTTGACCACTACTTAGCATTAGCAAGCAATAGAGTCTACAAAAGATGGTCACCTAACAGCTGTTGCAGTAACATAAGGTAAAGGTAAAGGGACCCCTGACCATTAGGTCCAGTCGTGACCGACTCTGGGGTTGCGGCACTCATCTCGCTCTTATTAGCCAAGGGAGCCGGCGTACAGCTTCCAGGTCATGTGGCCAGCATGACAAAGCCGCTTCTGGCGAACCAGAGCAGCACACGGAAACGCTGTTTACCTTCCCGCTGTAGTGGTACCTATTTATCTACTTGCACTTTGACGTGCTTTCGAACTGCTAGGTTGGCAGGAGCTGGGACCGAGCAACGGGAGCTCACTCAGTTGCAGGGATTCGAACTGCCGGCCTTCTTTAATGTTATGTCCTAATATTTGCACTTCTGAAGGCAAATACCCTTGTGAAAGTGCCGAGGCAAAGAAGAAAGTGCTCGGACATGGAGCTTTAAAGTGCAACCTGTGTCTAGAAATGTGGCATAAAAGGAAGTCTGGATAAGCCCTTATTCTGCAGGTATAGGGTCCCCCCCCAGAAAGAATTAAGATGGCCAAATTGGAGGTCCTGGGACTATTGGGGGGGGAGTAAAAGAGAATCACTTTCCCCCAAAATTCATATTGATTTCATATTTTAAAGGGACGGAGATTGTCTCCTGCACTTTCTTACCTAAAAAAGAAGTTGCCAAGTACTTACCTGTACATTTTTTTTTATATTAGCACTAGCAACTTCACACCAACCAGCTTAGCTCATTTTTGTTGGAAGGGGGTGCCCTCCAATAGTTATTAAAAGGTGATGATAGTCCTAATATTTATTGCCTATGGAGTACTGAACCATTCCAGAGAATTCCTCCCACCCCCAAGTAGAACAGCTGGTGATTTTTTTACAGAGTTGAAAGAAACTTTTCTGTCTGTCTTTTAATTTCTGCTTTTCTTTAACCAATCCAGAGCTCTTCTGTGCTTTGCAGGTGGCATTTAGACAGCCTCACTTCCTGCAAAGCCCATTGACCTAGAGTAGGGAAACACAGAGGTATAGAAAAGCATAGAGATATAATTTACAGACAAATATAAAGGACGGGGAGGGAGAGCGTAACAGAGCAATGTGAGGCTTGGTGGGGAGCTGATCTGACTCAGGGTATTTTATTGACTTTGTGGCTTGACTCGGGGAAGGGTAAAATCATTCCCAGTCACCCCAATTAGCCTCATTATTCAGCCCCAGCACAGAGCAGTTGTACAGACTGCTTTTGTTCCCCTGTTCGGGATTGGCATACGTCTGCTTCAACCTTTAGGAGTCACATAGTGTCTGTTAACAAAATCTTCTCAGTGACAAATGATGACATTCATCGTATATCGGATAGCCTGCAGACATTTTCACGAAGTGAACGTATCAAAAGCTACCTCGTTTTTTACAGGCTAATTAAAGGGACACTTTCAAGGTTGTGAGGCATTAAAATTACCATAAATTGGCAGCCATTCTCTTTCAAAGCACCAACTTTAAAGGAGTATTGTCAAATTTGAACATCACACTTCTACCACCTTTTTATTTATTTATTTTAAGAGGCCACTCGTTTTACATCAGCTTGACTTTAGATCACTGCCACCAAAAGAAATTATTGAGCATGTGCAGCCTGCTCCTAAACTGGAGCACATGGCATTTTAAAACTTGCTATCCTAAAACTACTTTTGATGGGAGCTTTGCTATAGAGTTTGCCAACAGTACCAGGTGTGAGGGTAGGCAGGGGGGAAACCCACTATATGTCTGAAGGGACCCTATGACAAAACTTGTTCAAGGATTTCTTATCTACTAGCATCCTCTCAAAAGTAAGGGCATTGTAGACTTGGAAGGGACCCTGAGGGTCAGCTAGTCATCTAATTCAACCCCCTGCAATTCAGGAATGTCGACTAAAGTGAAGGTGGCTATCAGGCTGGATCTAGACACATCAAAGAAGCATTTCAGCTAAACATGTTGTAAACTCACAGGGAAATCCGGTTGGGAAAGACAGAAATCCACACCGCCATTTGGTGTCACAGGGTTATATCACATATAAAGGGTAAAGGGGCACCTGACCATCAGGTCTAGTCGTGTCCGACTCTGGGGTTGCGGCGCTCATCTCGCTCTATAGGCCGAGGGAGCCGGCGTTTGTCCACAGACAGCTTCCGGGCCATGTGGCCAGCAAGCTGCTTCTGGCGAACCAGAGCAGCGCACGGAAACGCCGTTTACCTTCCTGCCGGAGCGGTCCCTATTTATCTACTTGCACTTTGATGTGCTTTCGAACTGCTAGGTGGGCAGGAGCTGGGACCCAGCAATGGGAGCTCACCCCGTTGCAGGGATTCGAACCGCCAACCTTCTGATCAGCAAGCCCTAGACTCTGTGGTTTAACCCACAGCGCCACCTGGGTCCCATATCACATATACAACACATATAAAATGCTTTTCTTTACCAATCTAGCTGAGTCCTCAGTCTCCTCTTATCCAGGATAAACATATCCAATTCCTTCAACTGTTCCTCATAAGACTTGGTTTCCAGACCCTTGATCATCTTGGCCGCCCTCCTCTGCACACGTTCCAGCTTGTCAATATCCTTCTTGAATTGCAGTGCCCTGAACTGGCCACAGTACTCCGGGATGCTGGATTCAATGAGCTGTTGGCTTGATCCAGCAGGTCTCGTCTTCTGTTCTTTTTCAAGAGATGTGAAACAAGGCCAGCAGTGGAAATAGCCAGCCAAGTGAGCAAGCACAGACTTGGGAGACCTCCACCATTCAGCCTCCATTCTGTATGGGCAGAGTTCCTGATGCAGTGCAGAATACTAAGAGGAAAGGATGGAAGGTGTCACTACCAGAAGAAGAAGAAAGGAGAGATGGAGTCTTAAAGGTGGCCCCACATCACAGAATGAACATGCGAGACAAGGCCAGAGCTTTATTAAAATCAAGGACCTACAAGAAAACAATGCAGTCAGCCTAACATAGTAATGGTGGAAGGCAAATCTCCTTTACCCTTTACCCAGGAAACACCACCCTAACTTGGGCCACAGATTAGACTGTTTGCTGAGTAGGGGCTTTAGTTACTTGCTTGCTTGAAATACAAGTTGTACATCCCACCCTCCTATTGTCCCACCCATTCGTAGGGATGCTATGACCAAGCTCTGCCTCATATCCTACCCACCCTCAAACTGACTGGCAGTAAGCTTGGGTAAAGATACTGTCACTGACTTGGTGCCCTTGAGTGAGAGCTAAGCTAAACCCCTTCCCTGCCTGTTCAGTTTTGACAACGAGTGCCATTTGGCAGGGGACCCAACAAGACTGTGGTATGGAGCTGGCGAAAAGAAAACATGGTCAACATGCCTGGAGACCCCCTCAAAAATCCCCATACAGCACCAAAAGGCAACTGGCTAAACCATTGAAGGGATGAGAGGGCAAGGTTCAACATCAGCTGCAAAGAGGAAGAGGTAGGGGGTGGGGGACATCTTACAAGGCCAGCTGTGCATCCCCATGTAACGTGCTAGCAATGCTCTGGTGGGACCAGCCAGCCTCTGTGCAGATGAGTGAGAGTCACAAAATTAAAGATTTAATGACTCAATGCATTTCAAATACCCTCTCCTAGAGACTAATTCTTTTTCTATATACTTTAATAGCACTTGTATTCCCTGAATACCCAGTGATAGTTTGCATTTGTTGCACCCATGGGGAAGAATATCTGCAAAATGCATCGGACCATTAATTCTTTAATATTTTGGACCTTTGAGTCTTTCTTTCTTTCTTTCTTTCTTTCTTTCTTGCTTGCTTGCTTGCTTGCTTCTTACACTGCAGACTAATGCAGACTAAGCCATGGATCCCTAACAAAGGAAATTAAAAGATACAGCCAAGGATCCCTGAAGTTCCTCCCAGGTGGGTTAAATACGCAACATAGGACCAGCTTATTCAAGATGGGCACCTCTTCATTACACTGCCAAATGTAATGTGTTGCACCCATGATGTCAGGACATTGAGAGGAGCCAGGGGCAGAGACAATCCTGGCAGCCATGCAGCTTCAATGGCCAGTGTCTCCTCTTCTGCCTCCTCCTGGCACTGCCACTCTGAGGAAAGGTTGTGGAACAATCAAGAATATATAGGCCTGGCACTTTATTAGTCCCCCCCCCCAACAATTGAAATTGAGACTATTTTGATCAGGGCCAAAATGATCAGACAGGTTAATGAGATCCTGGTTTAGGGCTTGACCCTTTCATAACATGCCTGTGGTGCAATCTAATAATTTCCCCTTAGATATTTACCAGTTAAAGGGGCCCTTTTCAATGGCCTGCCCTACAGCCTGTGATTTTCATAATATGGAAGTGGTTTCAATGATAATGATGCTGCTGAAGAAAAAAGCTTTTTAAGCCTGAAATATCTCTCTCTCTCTCTCTCTCTCTCTCTCTCTCTCTCTCTCTCTCTCTCTCTCTCTCTCTCTCGTGTGTGTGTGTGTGTGTGTGTGTGTGTGTGTAAAACTGGAGGCAGATGCTTCAAATGCAGTTGTGCTTCTCCATCCTTTTAAATATATATTTTTTCAACTAATTACCTTGCATTGAGAACAATGGGAAGAAAACCAGAGGGAGCAACTCCAGTTTTTGTCAGCTGGCTGAGTTTTGGATCTAAGCTGTTTCTCAGTACTCCTGAAATGCCCTCCCACCCTGATGCCTCCTTTTTGGTCCTACCAATGTTGGCACTCCAACCAGTGTCGGAGCACCAGAGTGTCCCTGGGACACCCTCTTAGGAGCCATACATTTGCAGCCTAGGTGATCCACCAAGACCTGCAGCAGATCTGAGAGCTGATGCTGAAGAACAAATTGAAGTAGCCTGCCCATCTCACGGTTCTATAATTACATTGCAGGAAGAGATAGCCAAAGGTCACTTTGTAATGCTCACTTCTTTTTTAAAAAATTGTAGACTACAGGATGGGGGTGCGGGGTGGGAAAACACAATGGCCAACAGTTGTCTTTGTCCTGGTTCCCATGAAGCAGCCAGCAACAGCTGGCTGTATTTCCCTTATTTCACTTGGGCAGGAACCAAACAGGAAAAGCCCTGAATGCGGTTAACAACACAGCTTCCTTCGGCGCATGAGTTTGAAGTCCAACCAGAGGTTGAATCAGTTCCTCCCTTTTCATTGAGCAGCATCTTCAAAAGGAACACTTTTAATAACTCAGGCAGACCGCAGTGCCTCTGATTTAAGTAGCAAGTATTGATTGACCAGTTAGAACTTCCGTGCTTTATGAATTGTTCTTGAGAGGTGAGGAAATGGGGAAATCAATGCTCCTGCTTGCATTTATGCTCATGCCTATGGAACAAGTCAAGAGTTCCTAATGCCGTCCCAAAAGGGGAAGGGGATTTCTTCAAAACACAACAAGGCTTTGTGCGTGCCAGAAAGATCAACACAGCACATGTTTCCCCCTTTACAAATAAAACACTGTAATTAGGTGATTAACAAACAAATGAAGCAAACAAAAGTATGTGCCCCACTCCATAAAGGAAGCTGATGCCTTGGTGTGTAAGAAAAGTATATTACCCTGAAGTTTTGAATTGTTCTGAAGCGTCAAACCAATCAAATATGTGACTTAGAAAAACTGGCAAGTTGTCTTTTCTGTAATACAAATGCACAGTGTCTATTGCAGGGCTGTGTGGTTTGTGATCCATCTAGCTGAACACAGCCCATCAGTCAAGTATGATGCTCCATAAGAAAAAAAAGCTTGATAAACTGCTTTTGGGGGCTGCTTGTCTGCAAAAATTGTGTGTGCACGCGCACACACTTCTCTTGATGTGCAACACAAACTTATGCATGCTTGGTCAGAAGCAAGTCCTGTGTTCAATAGTGCTTGCTCTCTAGTAAATACATTCAGGATTACTGCATAGAATAGGAAAATGCAGTAGTCCAATTCTGGTACCCATTGCACAGAGACAGCAGCTCATAGGATTGGGCTTACCCATCCTATTATAGGTGCTAATTCATTGTGCAGGTGCCGTAATGTAGACTGAGTCCAGGCACAAGCACAGCACAGCTGATGGCTGAAATAATCATTCCTTCTGTGTCAGCACATCTTCCCTCCCTTGTTCACTGTGTCATCTATCAGACTAAGATCAAATCGGCTCATCCTCACACTGTGCTTTCCTGTTAAGAGTGAGGATTTATGGTAAGTGGGGCAGAGGCTCTATTTGCTGAATGATAGATACCACTTTGCAAACTATTGTCTGTGCTGGAGGATCTAATCCAATATGTTGGGCTGCCTAAACCATTCCTGATAGAACTGGCCCTCAGGAGTGACATTTGAATGAAGACCTGTTGACCATGACTGCTCCCAGGGAATGGCCCTAAAGCACATTATGCAACACCTTGCTGAAGCTAAAAAGGTCAAGCGGTAGTCAGCACCTGGATGAGAAACCACTAGGAATGGCTTTTCTGATCTTAAATTCTGTTCTCTACATTTTCATATCGGCTTCCGCTTGTTAAAAAATAGCTCCTTGTGAAAATTCACCAGCATTTTAGTGCAAAAATTCTCTTAATACACACATTCCTGTATGCAATTTGGCCTAATATACACATTTTGCAAAGTAATTTTAAAAACACAGCACATTGTTATATGCTCCTTTCACTAATATGTGCATTATTATGCATACTTTGCCCTAGTTAATGTATTTTTGTAAACATTACTTGGCTGGAGAACTGCATGGCAAGATTTGGAGAACTGCAAACTTCAAGGGATGGCTGTGATTCAGTTCATGCTTTGTTTTGAAAAGTGCAAATTAGGCAAGTTTGCCTTTAAATGCAAAGTGAATTGAACTTTGTCCCCATCTCTGGAGATCACATCTATGTGCCAAGAGACAATAGCTGATAGGATTGGGTCTATCCATCCTAATATAGGTGCTAGTTCCTTGTGCAGGTGCAGAAATGTAAACTGAGCCAAGGTGCTGCCCAGGTGTACTCCGAGTGTGAGTGGCTGAACTAATCATTTCAGCTGCCTCAAACCCTACATGTGCACAAGGAACTGAACTGAAGAAAAGCAGAATACAAACGTAATAAATAAAATAACGAAGGACAAGTTTCTCAAGCAGCTTTCTTGGCTTGAACATACATAGATGGATGAGAACTGCATGGGGCAGGGGTTGAGAAAACCATAGGAAATGATGCACGGGCCCATTTTTGGTATAATGAATGCATTCAGCGTGCCACCGACTTGCCAGGTTAGCTCAGAGAATTCTGTCTCTCTTGCAGAAACCGCAAGTGGTGCCTGAAAACTACTTACATCCCCAAAGGGTGGAAAGGTTCTTTCTTTTCCTTTCCTTTCTTTTTTGCCATATCGATTCCCACTCGCATCGAGGCTGGTCGCATAACGGCTTTACATTTGTCTTACCTCACTAATGCAGAATCAAAAGGGTCAATACAACAAGGCCAGATAGTCATTCACAGATCGTTTGATGTGCTCCAGGTTAATGCCGGCTTCTCTCCACCGCCACCCCCGCGGCCTCCTCTAAGCATCATTATGTGCAGCAGTTTTGTGGAATGGTTCTGCTTAGTACCACTCTCAAATCAAGAGAGATTAATTGCCTCCTCTGAAACCTGAACAAGGAACCACAGCCTTTGTTACAGAAATGATATTGCTACTGTTACAGCTCGTCTTAAGAAGCTGCCTCTTTCTCCCCCCCCCAAGCCCCATTTTCCCTCCTCATTTTATTTTTATTTTTTTTTAATAGTGGCAATAAGATTTCATTTTTTCCTCTCTCCTCCTGGTCATCTCTACAACCACCATTGCTTCGAATCGACGAGGGAGGGATCACCAAATAAAACTATGCTATCTTCTAGCATATGACTAGAGTCCGGAGGCAGTAATCATTTTAAACTACCAAAGAAAAAAGAAGAAGAAAAAAAGGCCCACTATAATAATGTTAGTCAGGTAGCTGTTTCTAGCTTATCAGCACCTGCAGATGCAAACATGCACTGACAAATACTACACCAGAGGGTAGGATAAAAGTGGAATTAGAAAATATTAGCTTCAGGAGATACTGGGCTTCCAAGTGTGATACGCAGTCCTAATGTAGATAGCATGGAAAACTCAGACAATAAGTACAGCTTTGAATTCAGACATGACCTTCAAAGATATTTTTTTCCCCAAAAGACAGAGTAAGAGCCCTAAACCTTTCAAAGAGCACAACCAAACAATAAGCCCCCAACTCTACAAACACCGCAGAGGATTCATGTTCAACAATACCCTGGCAGAAGTCTTTCATTTCTGGAGGTTCTTTAAAAAACGTCTTTATTTATCATGTTTGAAAGATATCTTTTCTTTCCTTGGTTTTTATCGCATTCTCTAGGCATCTTATCAACATTTGCTCCAGCGGGTGTAAGAATATTTCTAAAATAGCAGGACAGTACGCCCAGTGATAAAGCAGGATGTTAGCGGCAGTTCAGCTCAAGGTGTGAGATAAAAGAACAAGGACTTCCACAGGAGGGAGCTTTGGACGAGATGCTAAGAGAGGCCATTTTGGGGGAAAGAGGTCAATTCAAACCATCACTGCAAATAGCAGAAGGGCCCATGGCTCCTTATGTAAAGATTGCGTTTCTTGGATTCCATAGAATGGCAGTTTCAAGTCTGTTTTCATATGGTCATTGCTGGTTTGAAAACTTGCCCTGGGGGAACTTGCAACCCTCATCAAAAGTCACCACCTCAAAGAGGAAGTTGGGGAAATTTTGGTTCGGATTTGTGTGCAGTTTGTACGGAAGGGTCCTTCCAGAAAAAGTAATCATCATTTGAAAACTATATTTGCACAGCATTCTTTGCACCTGCAGTTCCCTATCCATCTTCTGTCTGCACATTTATAGTTGGATCAGGGTAATTTCTCTCTAATCTGGCTGAATCAGGGTACAGGGCAGGAGTAGGGAACTTTTTTTCAGCCCAAGGTTCTCATTGTCAGAACCATTGTCATTATCAGAGAGGAATTGTCAGATTTCAAGCATTCATTCCAAAAACACAAGATGAGGGTGTGAAGTAACTGGTGAGAGGTGTGGCCTGGGGAGACTCTCAAGAGCCAGATGCACAGGCTTTGAGGGCCACATATGGCCTCCAGGCCTGAGGTTCCCCACTCCAATATATAGAGTATGATCTTGGTTTTCCTGTTTTTGTATCTTACTATAAAGCAGAAAGGCCAAATCACAGTGATCTATCATGAGTCCTATTGAGGTACCATGTCAAACAATATGCTTTGTTTGCATGTATGTTGGTGGGGTTACTGGTGCAGGATTGGGGGTATAGTCCACCCCAATGCTCAACCATCTTACTACCTGAGCTGTTTTTTGGGGTGGTTGCATTGGGAGACTTCAACACCCAGATTTCAACTGGAGCAGTGCAAGACTTCATCAATTCCATAATCATGGACCTGACTAAGACGGTATCTTGCCCTACATATATTGCAAGGCACACTTGCTCTGCTACTTGCAAATGTGGCATGTAAATAAGAGAGTTTGAAAGAACCCCATGCACAGTTCACTACCAGATTAGGTTTTTTATTTGTTAGGACTCCTAACATCTGCAGGCGTGTGACTGTTGAAAGGATCTGCCATTGGAGGCTACTAGATTCAGAGAGATTCCTGAATACTCTGTGGGATTTTCCAACCACTAGAGCTGGAAATCCTTTCAAAGCATGGTTGATTAGTGGAATGGAAGGATGACTTAGGTAGCTGACACAGTTGCTCTTAAATGCCCTCTTGAGTTCCTTGTTGCAGCAATGGAACACTTGGGTACATGCCTGGAGTGATAGTGGAGAAAGAGCACATTTTAGGGTGTATTTCATGGCGGCAGCAGCAGCAGCAAACAAATCTGCCACTATTGTGTCAGTACAGTGTTGACCAGCAGGATTGTTTCTGGTAGTGAATGATATGTTGCATTGAAGACTCCAGAGAATCAATAAGATGAACCCTCTTATCAATAAGATTATAGTTTCCTCTTTGAGTTAGGCCTCTTTGAGTGATGGGCAACCTTTTGAGCTTGGTGTGTCAAAATTCGCCAAAAAACCGAGCATAACTCGGGTGGTGTGTCACTTCGAGAAAAAAACCATAATTTTGCAATATTTATAGTTTAAATAACAAAAATGTATAATTGTTTCCCCTTTTTTAAAAAAGGAAAAAGGGGAGAATTATTTTTTTTAAAAAAATATATTTTAAAAGGGTAAAAATAAGGCAAAACCCAGAGGTCTTACCCAGTGGGACTCTGGGCTCAGGCCTTCCTCCAACGGGTCTGCCGCAGGGGAGGTGGGCTCGGGTTGGGCCTGTGCCTCCTCATGGCCCTCTTCAGCCCACCTCTCCCCTCACTCAGCTATACTTGCGCGGCGGCGGGGCAACAGGGAAGGGGTTTCAGCTTTCTTGGGTGTCTATTCTCTCTTCCCGGGATGGTGGCGAGGTGGCGGTGGTGGCAGCAGCAAGGACAGGGTTCTTCTCCCTCCTCCAAGGGTCCCTACCTTTCCCTTGAGGTGGGGGCGACGGGGACGGCAACGGAGCGAGTGGACCCCTGTTCTCCTTTAGCTTGTAGAATCATAGAATCATAGAGTTGGAAGAGACCACAAGGGCCATCCAGTCCAACCCCCTGCCAAGCAGGAAACACCATCAAAGCATTCTTGACATATGCCTGTCAAGCCTCTGCTTAAAGACCTCCAAAGAAGGAGACTCCACCACACTTCTTGGCAGCAAATTCCACTGCCGGACAGCTCTTACTGTCAGGAAGTTCTTCCTAATGTTTAGGTGGAATCTTCTTTCTTGAAGTTTGAATCCATTGCTCCGTGCCCGCTTCTCTGGAGCAGCAGAAAACAATATTTCTCCCTCCTCCATATGACATCCTTTCATATATTTGAACATGGCTATCATATCACCCCTTAACCTTCTCTTCTCCAGGCTAAACATACCCAGCTCCCTAAGCCGTTCCTCATAAGGCATCGTTTCCAGGCCTTTGACCATTTTGGTTGCCCTCTTCTGGACACGTTCTAGCTTGTCAGTATCCTTCTTGAACTGTGGTGCCCAGAACTGGACACAGTACTCCAGGTGAGGTCTGACCAGAGCAGAATACACTGACCAGAGCAGAATATATGTTTTTCCTTCTTTTTTTCCTCCTTTCCGCAACGGCAGTGGCAGCGGGGCTGGGGCTTCCTTTTTCCTCCTCCGGCCTCCGGAGTGCCTCGAGGCAGTCCGTCAAGTTCGCAGGGTGATGGTGGGGTCCGGCAGCTCCTGCAGTGCTGGTCACTTTCAGGAGCTCCGCGGCTCCGTGCCGACCGCCATCTTGCATTGCCGGAAGTCCGCAAGGCTCCCAGAGATGTGTCGCCTTCGGCATTCCACCACTGTCCGGAAGTGAGGTCTCGGCATGCGGCCGCGTGTCACCGAAAATGGCTATGCGTGTCAGTGCTGACACACGTGTCATAGGTTTGCCATCACTGAGTTAGGCCATGCCTGAACAGCAATAACTTTGTTCCTCTGGTGGGATGCTGTGTGTTCTTCAGCTTGTTTTTCTGACACCACCTTGGACATCACCCTAGGGCTCAGCCCTGACAAATTGAGCCTTATTGCACAAATTGCATTGTAATCCTTATCTCAGTTTATCTTGTATCTGTTAGAGTAAAGGCGCTGTTATTCTCAACTGCACAGAATCCACTGGATAGTAACAGTGACTTACCCAAAGCCCAGAGATGCTAGAGCTGGCTAAATTCTGGATTAAAGTCTCCCGGGCTGAATCCAATAATTTCTATCCATTGGCTCATGCTTTAAGTCACTGAGAATATAAACCCAATATTGCATATATGCATACATACATATATATATATGTGCACAATTCATGAAAGATTTAAGAATTTTACGAGCAATATGGGCTTTATTAATAAATGATGGCTATTTAAGTACCTTTCCTTACAAAGTACTTAAGAGAGCTTCACCGAGTTCCAACACTGGGATAAAATATCAATAACATTTTGCAAATATAACTTGAGACTGGAAACAGAACAGTTGGATTTGGAAGTGTTGATAGATAATGACCTCCCGGCGCTAAGGGTACGCTGTGTGCAAATGGATATAATCCACAAAATGCAGGCTGTGTTCTGCATAGGAGTACAGATGAAAGGCATCTGGAAAGTTGAGCAAAAGAAACAACCAGTGAACAAGAGACCAAAAGATCGTGCAGGAGATAAATAGACTAGATAAAACCCTCCACAGCAAAGGAATCTCAGCACTGACCTGCTGATTTAATTCTGAAACCAGTAAATAGAGAGACAGGATCCCATGCTGCCCACAGGTGAAAATTTTGTGCACTAATAAGCATTAATTCACATTCTACAATATGGACAGTTTGCTTGCCTGCTTAAAGGGGAAGGATGAAAAGGGGCTCTGATGTGAAGCCAAGATTCCCTTTTGTTCTCCAGGTATTGGATACTGCAGCAAAGCCTGTCATAATGAGCATAAACAGAGGCATGCTATGATTCCATATAATAACAAGGCAGGGATATTTGTTTTTGTTCCATCTCATAATGAATTGCCATGTGTTCATAGATGATTGAGCATGCCTATTATGTAAGAATACGGGTAAAAAAGAGGAAAGTCTTGTTTTGGGTGTCCATTAGACTTTACCATTGAAATGGCATCCCCACTAGGTTGCACACATTATTGTATCTGATTTCATTCAACTGTGCCAACAACTTAAGTCTTTTAGATAGCTTTACAGTGGTACCTCGGGTTACAAACACTTCAGGTTACAGACTCCACTAACCCGGAAGTAGTACCTCGGGTTAAGAACTTTACCTCAGAACAAGAACAGAAATCGTGTGGTGGCGGCACGGCGGCAGCGGGAGGCCCCATTAGGTAAAGTGGTACCTCAGGTTAAGAACTGTTTCAGTTAACACCCATAGGTGCCAACTTCCAGATTGAAAAATCCGGGATCGGCAGCTGCGCGGAACCGGAAGTCGCGCTGCGGCCATTTTGGAACTGGGCAGAGCGGCACCAGAAGTTGCTTCTACATATGCTCTGCCCATTTCCAAAATGGCTGCAGCACCAGAAATCGCTTCTGCACATGTCCAGAGACTCCAGACATGCGCAGAAGGAGCCTCCCCGGGCCGGTAAGAATCCGGGGGATTTACGGGGTTTCTACAAATCCGGGCTGCCAGCGGGAAGCGGATGGAAAAATGGGGGTTTCCCAGGGAATACGGGAGAATTGGCAGCTCTGGAACGAATTAAGTTTGTAATATATTGTGATTAAACCGGCGAGAACTTGTCTGTTCCTACTACTTAAGAACTGGCCCCTGTCCTAACTAATACATTTTAATTGACTTTTACGTTCACCTGCTAGGACAATTTAATCAGGAATTACTTCAGCTGATTCCGGCTGGGCATCGGGGGTGGGCATTGTAAGGCCCCTGCCAAGACCCATCACACACATTTGTGGGGAGGTGGGGTAGGGGAGATGTCACTGCTGGTGTTTGGTTGATGATGATGATTGAATTTATATACCGCCCTATACCCAAAGGTCTCAGGGCGGTCTGCTGTTCTCCCTCCATTCCCTCTCTGCCTGTTCAGCTGCTCTCTCTAAACATGCAGGAAGTGACAAGAGTGAGGAGGAGATGGCGGATTTCCCCCTCACCTGTTTTGCACTCTTCCTCTGAAATGTTGTGTGGAGCAAATGGGCCTGTGAATGGCAGTGGTGAGGAGAAAGACCACTCAAATGGGAAGTGGGAGCTGACTGAGGGCATATTGCCTGAGCAAGGCCTTTTTCTTGGTGGCAGCCACTGAACTCCTTCCCCACAGAGGTGTGTCAAACACCAGCATTATTCATCTTCAGCCATTTATGGAAGAACCAGTTCATTACATTGGCCTTTGATGTTTCATTTTCTGGGACCAACCTCTTCCATTTTGTCTGAACTATACAGTGCTGTTTTCCTTTAGAATTGTTTTACTTGTTTGTACTGTATACAATTGTATAGGGTTTTTCCCCCTGTTTGTAATTGTGTGAGTCTATTTTTGCAACCCACTCTGGGTAAGATAAAGGTAAAGGACAAGGACCCCTGGACGGTTTGATCCAGTAGAATTTGACTATGGGAGACCTTAGTGTGAAGGGCAGGTAAGAAATCTAATAAAATTAAGTAAACAAATAAATTTATGGTGCAGTCTGCCAAGTCTATATATTTGTGTTCAAATTATCCCACAGGCTGTTATAAAGAGCTACAGTGGTACCTCGGTTTTTGAACACAATTGGTTCCAGAAGTCTGTTCATAAACTGAAGCGTTCATAAACTGAAGCGAACTTTCCCATTGAAAGTAATGGAAAGTGAATTGATCCGTTCCAGATGGGTCCGCGGAGTACTTAAACTGAAGCGTTCATAAACTGAAGCGAACTTTCCCATTGAAAGTAATGGAAAGTGAATTAATCCATTCCAGATGGGTCCGCGGCGTTCATAAACCGAAAAGTCGTAAACTGGGGTGTTCATAAACCAAGGTTCCACTGTATTGCCTTTCTGTTCACAGAGAATGAGGCCACATCCACATTGTGCATTTAAAGCACTATTATTCCACTTCGACAGTCATGGCTCCCCACCAAAGAATCCTGCGAGCTGTTGCTTAAGGTTGCTGGAGACCACCTCAGAGTTTACAATTTTCAGAGTCAATTCCTCCTCCCAGGGAATTCTTAGAATATTAGCTCTATGAGGGCAAGAGGGGTCTCAGCAGTGGCGGACTTTGGGCTTTCAAATTTCAGCCTTGTGCCAACACCCAAGTTCTGCACCCTCCCACCTCCTGTCTTCCATTCTACATCATTGTTGCAGCGCTCCCTGTGGCACCCTCTCAATTCAGCACCTAGTACTGCCCACCGTCCGCACTCCCCTAAATATGCCTCTGGTCTCAGCCTCCAATTATATGTGTTGCTGCTCAAAGTGGTATAATAGTGCTTTAAAGGCATGGTGCTTAACCAAGAAAACTCTGTAACTTGAATATTTCCATCATCATCATCATCATCAAGATCACCACACCTATTTCTTTTCATAGTAATAGTTGGACCTCGAGGAGCAGTAACACTAGTTGACGTGTCACCTGACATTAGCAAGCTTCTCAAAGCAGCTGAGTTCATTTGTTCCGATCATGTTTAGCATACTGCAATAACTTGCCTTCTCGAGCTCAAGAAAAACATCACAAGGGGAATTTGCTGTAGGATGACTGGCCAATCTTGGCAGGCGGTGGGGGTGGGCAGGGAGGTGGTTTAAAAATCAATTCATGTCATCAGTCTGAGGAAAGTAATCAAGTGTTGCATCTACATTCCCTCAAACAAGTTCTAATCTACCAGTAGCTTATCGCTTAGTTGATTTAATGAGGCTACTTCAAGAACTGCAAGGTACCTTATGGGAAAAAAGCGGATGGCAGGACTGAGACTTGGGATTTGATAGCCGAGGATGAGAAATCCTTGTTAATCATATGTGCCTCAAAGTCAATAATTAAAATCTCACATTTCCCTGCCCCCCTCCTCTAAAGGAGTTCTGCTCTCTGTGGGGTGACAAATAAAACTCGCTGACAATCAAATCGCATGACTTTCATGTTAGAGGTTTAAGGCACTGGGACCATAGTTAGGTAGTTTTTATTCAAGAGCCTGCCAAATTAATTACTGGGGCTACAAGAAAGAGGCCGTGCGGTGCTGCACGAATCCACTCTGGGCAGCTGCGCAACTCCCTGCAGAATTAGAAAGGCTGCCTTTGCTTTCCCAGAACAAAAAGAGTTTTTTGTAGATAAGCACTATATCATGAGCTGCAAAGCAGGTGTTGACGTTCCAGCCTACATCAAGAGTGCCTCTGTGGAAGGCTGGGGTAAGATGAAGGACTCGCCAGGCAGGTTATTGCATCTCATACAGCATACTGGCTTTCTCCAGTCGCCAAGGGGCTTATATCCATCAAGTCATACTCAGAGAGTAACCACTGATATCAGTGAATTTCAGTTCATCATTGCTAACTAAGGTCCATCGATTTCAAGAGGTTTGTTCTAAGTATGGCTTTGTTACATAAAACCCAGCAAAGGGGGGGGCAGGTGTCAATAGATCCATATTTGAAGCAGACCCATTGGATTCAGTGGGTCTATTCTAAGCATGACTAAGTCTGACTCCATTCAGCCAAATTTGACCAGAAATAACAGACTTGAAGAGAACTTGAAAAAGTGTACAGTACATACATTTAAAGGTGGATGTGAGACACTGTAGAAGAAGATGAAGCACTTTTAATGCCCTAAAAGGGACACCTTTTGGCCATGTGGACTTTGCTTTGCAGACCCAAGTTGCAGGCTCATCTTCACTGGAAATCAGAAACAAGACACTCTTGGTGGTGGCACCACATTTTTGGAATTTTATCCCTAGAAAGGTGTAACAAGCTCCTTCTCTTCCTGCTTGGAATGCCTTTTTATTTGAAACCATTATTTCTATTGTCTTAAATTATTTGATGTCATTTCTAGTACTGATGTTTACTTTTTGTATTTTTGAAAGTTTCTCTTGTTCTTACTGTTTCAATATATTGGTGTTATGGTTTGGATAATTCTATGTTATTTTGGTACATTTTTGAGAAAGTGAAATAAAAAAAAATTAAATAAAACAACAACAACACAGAGAAGGCCACCAAACCCAGGACGACCACTGTTTTTCAAGCAAAGTTCCACCGCAAACAGGAAGCTTCCTGTCTAGGAGGACTCAATCACAAACTTGAGTGGATGTGGCCAGCCCAGAGCCTGAAAATCCTGTCCTCCAGCCTCCAATCCTGATGGCAGAACCATGCATGCTGGGAAGCTCCTGACAGTTTTGGGTTGTACTCTTATGCAAACCTTCCTAGGAAAAAGCCAGGCTAAACACAGTGGGATTTGCATCTAAGTAAACATGACTAGGATTACTCTGCAAGTAGGCACTATGGACCAAAGCATCTAATACAGGCATCCCCAAACTGCGGCCTTCCATATGTTTTGGCCTACAACTCCCATGATCCCTAGCTAACATGACCAGTGGTCGGGGAAGATGGGAATTGTAGTCCAAAACATCTGGAGGGCCGAAGTTTGGGGGTGCCTGATCTAATATTTTGGGGAAGTGTTTTGTTTTGTTTTTAAGAAACACATACTATACAACTACAAGTATGCAACCAGAATTTGCCAGTATGTGACTGAATCCATCTGATAATAGCAACTTCTGTGTATTCTGTGCATACCTGCCAAGTTCCTTTTTGAAAAATAAGGGACTGGACCGTAAGTAGCAGGCCGGAAGTAGCGCTGCCGCCATTTTGGAACTGGGCGGAGCATGCTCAGAAGCGACTTTTGATGCTGCTTTGCCCAGTTTCAAAATGGCCGCCGCACCAGAAGTCGCGCTGCAGCCATTTTGGAACTGGGCAGAGCATCATCAAAAGTCGCTTCTGAGCATGCTCCGCCCAGTTCCAAAATGGCCGCCGCGCCAGAATAAACCGGGGGGAAACAAAAAAAATCCGTTTTTCCGGCTGGGAACAGCAGGAAAAACGGGGGTTTCCCGGGGAATACGGGAGACTTGGCAGCTATGATTCTGTGTATTTCCCAAAGCTGCTGGTTTGGTCTCCTGTATACAAAGAGAAACCTCATTATCATCCCCTCCATCCAGAAAAAGTAGTGGTGTGGGTGGTAGAGATGCCCTCTTTTGTTCACCCTCCAGAAGTGTTTCCAGCTATTAAGTTTCTGTGGCAACACATTGTTCCAAGCTTACATACAAGGTACCAAGGAGATACTGGCCAGGATTGTTAGCTGAAAAAACTGGATTGACCATTTTAACAGTCCTCCTCTTCAGCAGACCCCAATCTCACAACTACAGACTCAACGGGCTAGGAAGTATCATGAGAGGGTATCCAGTCCAAGCACCAACCTCCTGTGGGTAATTTAACAACATCATCAACAGCAGTGAATATTGCATTGGTTCATATTTAGATGAATGTTAGATACCTTTTGCTGAGCGTTAGCCCATTGTCAAAGAGGACAGGATTTCCAGAGCTGAGTAAATTTTTATATATATTCTGTATAATACTGCTTTGAATCCAACTTTACAATATCTTTCATGCACTCACTCCAAATTTTAGAAATGCTTTTTTCTGTTCTGTGTCTATACAATGTCATGCTTGAATTAGCTTCTAATTTTGTTTTGTAAAAAGAATCTATAGTTTGTTTCTCTATGATCCAATGCTATTACAAAAGGGGAGATGGGGGAGAGAGAACAACGTATCTGGAATAATTGGAAAGGGTACCTCACCAGGATATGATTATGCAAATCATTTCCTTGACTCGGTTTCATATTTTAAAATCAATATCAGCAAACAATGTAAGTATACTTCTGGAGTACCACATAAATAACAGCCAGGGCTTTCTTATTTGGTCAGTTTTATTTTAACGCTGCCTTCCAGTTCTTCTGCTAGGGAGAAAAAACTACGAGCAACATAAAAGAGAAAAGGCCAGTTTACATAGCTTGCCCTTTTGATTTCTTCCCCTGCTAGTGGAGAAGGGTCCAAGCCAGTCCTGATAAGGTCAATTTTCTTTGGATGATGGAAAGCTGAAAACAAAGGGGCATGTCTCCATTATAAGAGTCAAACTGGTTCCTCAAATGGAGCATTCTCAGTTCCTTACCATGATTTTTTGGGTGTGTGTGTGTGACTATGACAGTTAAGTTGCAATTCTATTGCAATTCACTTGCAATTCTATTGCAATTCACTTGCAATTCTATTGACTTCTTTTCTGCATTTGTTGAACTGCATGTACGCTTAATGTACACGCATGGGGAAGCCATGGCTAATCATTCCTTTCTAGCACACAGCCACACAATGAAAGAGACAAAATGTGTAATAAGAAGACAACAATGCCCTGCTTAGGCAAGCTGCAATCCACAAATGGCCTCTGTAATCTTAAAGCCACCGCAAATGGATCCAGAAATAAAACAGCCTAGGCTTCTCTCTCCCCTTTCTCCACTGCTCCTGACATTCAGCCCCTCTGTGCACCTGCTACAAGTGAGAAATTGCAGGTGTGTGGAGTATAGCAGGTGAGGGAAGGGATTGATGACAAGACCCAGAGGGAAATGAGTGGGGGAAACTGCACCTGCTTCACTGCCTGCTTCAGCTGCAGATTTAAAGGTACAAATGAAGAGACTCTTGGGCTGCAGTCACTGTGTCTAGCAGAGCCAGAATGAACTATTTCCAAGCCCTACTCTAAATGGGTGGAACTTCTGAGTAAGACTTATGACAGCCTACCCAGCATTGCCATCAAGGTTGGACTTTGGAGCAGATGTCCAGCATCCCAACTCAGCACAATGAGCAGAAAGGCCCCCAAATGCAGACAGAGCTGGGATAACTTGCCACCTTTTGAGGTAAGTTAAATAATACCAAGTATCATCAAAAGAGCTTTAAACTGCGCCATTGATTCCATCAGGCTGAACACTAAGCAGAGCCAAACAATCACTTGACTAGTCTGAATAACTCTCAGGGACAATCTAGATATGTTGTTAATTGTGTGGATGTAATTAAGTGCCATTTTTAATTAAGTAAATAACTGCTGTGATGAACCCTGATTAGCTTTGGGACTGTGAGGTGGGCTGAGGCCCTTGGGACATGATCAGCCTTGGGAGCTTGGGAGGGGTGAAGAGGAGTTTAAATCTTTCTCTTTGTGTTTTGCACCGGCACCCACCAGTGCTTTCCTTGAAATGCAAACAGCAGCTTAGGAGGGGCACCATGTTGAGGAGAGAAAGAGTTAACCTCCACCTCGCCCATAGTCCTATGGCTAATTGGGCTTCTAGTCCTAAGGCCAATTGGGCTTCCTCACAGCTGCTATTTGCACAATATTAATATTAATAAAACAAACAAACATGCCTGTTAATTGCTTTCATGCAACTGAGATCACAGGTAGCTTGGCCCTCAGAGCCAAATGTGATGGCTGCAGACATGTGCCTTTAAATATGGAGGTAGTGTCCTAACCAATGTTGAACAAGCAGTAGCGGGGTGGAATGAAGCAATACAGGTGAGGGTGCTGAATTCTCCAACTGTCCATTGTTTTTTCCAAAAGCACCCATTTGTCACACTCCACCTCCCAGTTTGTGGCCCACTGGACCTCTCTGACTTTTGGAACTCTTTCCTGACCCACCCCCCCTTCCCCAGACCACCATCCCATTGGCCCTGCTGCTTGGCCGATTGGAATGTGTCCTTTAACTGTGATAAGGCTTGATGCTTGTCTGGGTGAATAGAGAGGGGTGTGTGTGGAAACTAGCCTACTGTGCAAAAGTAAATTTTACATTCATTGTTCTGTCCACTTCTGCCTCCCCACTGGCATGAGGCTGCCTGGAAGAGAATACAGCCATTACAGTTGGGTGAAGTACTTAATTGGTTCCGGGGTGCCATTTGCACCCCGAAAAGTACTTAATCCAAGCGCCTCTTCCGTGTGCCATGGAGCCCAGAAGTAAACACTTCCGGGTCCGCAGAGTACTTAAACAAAGTACTCAAACCAGAGCATTCTCAAACCGAGGTATGTAGACTGAAAAATGTTCCCTACCTCTTGCTCTAGAGATATGCATGAAATATACACACACATATGTAGGTGCTTCTGTGATCCTTCTTAAAAAGTCATTTAAAGTCTTATTATTTTTTTTACAAAAACCACAGATGTGCTGAAAGCAACAATAATGGAAGGTGCTTATTTCTGTAAATCTCCCTAGGCACACGGAGGTCTTCGAAGAGAGAAGTTTATCCAGCTCAGCCTTCACAGCACCAGCGCTCACGGAAAAGCTTGGGCCACCGAGGATTATTATGTTAGGAAAAGTAAATCAACCTACTAATAGTTTCTGATATTAGCAGCATTAAGCGGCTCCCCAGACTGAAGGGGGATTATTACCTGACACATCCACGTCCTTGCTGAACTCCAAAGTGTGACAGTTTGGATAAAACAAAGTTATCTCTGGCAGAAGAGGAGGAACTTGAAATGACAAATACTTTATCAAGTTGGAGAAAGCCAGGCCTCGGTGTGCCTTATCTGGGCTGAAGGTGATTATAGCCATCAATGATGGGATGTCATCCGCTTTCATGTTACATCAGTGAGAAATAATAAGTCATTAGTCTGAAATTTGTGAGGCAATTTATCTGAGTAGCTTGTATTAAAATGACACGGAGACAGATTTGCAGAGCTCGTGCTACGAGCCAAAGACTGCGTGTTTCTCTTTGAATTAGCTGGGGGAGAGGAGAAGCCGGCGAAGAGCAATTCAGGTAAGTTATTGATACGATTACAGTTTAAGGTTATGTTTTCAGACTGGGTTTCAGTATTATCACACGCCTCAGGTAATATATTGGGCCTAGGCTTAGTGCTACAGGGATTTCACCACACTGTGAACAGTTCAATCAAATTAGGTCAGTTTTCCTCACAACAGGATTACCAATAGGGCCAACCCTAGCATTGGAATGAGTGAGGCAGCCACCTTAGGTGATAGATGCTAAGTGCTTGGGGGCAGTGGCAGCAACCCCCCCCCATTTTTCCTGTTATCTTTTGTTGGATTACTGAGTGGTGTTTGTGTCCCCTAAGCTATCTTGCTGTACTCAGGTGTGGTAGAGGACACGTTCCAGCTTCCATCACTTTTAGATACGACCTTTAGATAGGCAATATGACTTTTAGGTGCAAAACGGCAAATCGCATGTTCATTTACCTTTCTCTCCCTCTCAGCTTCCAGATAGTACCTTCCTCCCCCACCTGCACCAGCAAAGAAGGCAATAATCAGACTCGCATTCAAAGACGTTTACATTTGCAATGTATTTTAGGCTGTTGATAATTTCTCCTCAAAATAACACCCGTGCAGCACAATCTTAATGGTGGGGGAGTGCAAAATATGAAGCCAGCAGGTGGAAATGAGGGTGGAGGGATGATGTGCATTTTTACATTCCCCCCCCAGCTTTAAACATTTTAGCATTTTCCTTCCTGTTGGATCACCGATGGAAGAGAGAGATGCTTGCTCATGTTGAAGAGCATGACAAAATGTCTCCATAGTTTGAGAGAGGAGTGGTCAGGGGACTAGGAAGAACTTGGCTCCTTTGGATCCAAGATACTACCCAGAATGCCCTTTTGAGCCCTCCCAGAGTGCAGACTCTGACTGGGCCAGGGTGTTGAGGAGTAGTAAAATATTTTCCAATGCTATTTGGTTGTTGTTTTTATTCTTATTATGTATTTTGGGGTTTTATATCTTGATTTTATTCTGTGAACTGCCCTGAGACACCTGGGCATAGGGCAGTATATACATTTAATTATTATTATTATTATTATTATTAATTATTCATGCATGTTTGCAGCCCTTGCTTTACTGCTGTGTTAAAAAAAACCCACAAAGATTCTAACAACAGATTTGGCTACATCAGGCATGTCCAACAGGTAGATTGTGATCTACTGGTAGATCACTGAACATCTGTGGTAGATCACTGGCTGTCCCCAAAAGAAGCTCAGCAAGTTTTGCTCCCCTGAAAAAAGCTCTCCTAAAAAGGACCTCAACCCCAAAAAACAGGGCTTTCCTTATAAAAAAAGCTCAACAACTTTGACCTGAACCCCCAAAAAGGGGGTAGATCACTGCCCGTTTTTACCTCTCTGAGTAGATCGCAGCCTCTTAGGAGTTGGCCACCCCTGGGCTACATGGTAATGTCACTAAGAAGCCAATTCAGAGGAAGGGCAATGTGATACTAGGGCAAGACTACAAAAATCATCTGAATGGGAAAAGAAGCACCTTGGCAGTGTTGGGCTCTATAGCTGGCTTCTGGGTTGTTCTTAAGGAGACAGAGCACTGCTAATTTACTCAATGCAATAATCAGCAAATTACTGGACGTCCTATATCTTCATAGAATCCATTCCGTAGACAGTATACACAGGGCCTTTATTATCTTGGGATCATTTGAGTGAAAACAAAACCATTACTTATTGCATAATGCCTCATATGGCATCATCTGTAATTAAGAGGCAGTGGTAGGAACCAGCTGGCTTCTTTACTCAACATATGGTTGGAGAACTACTACCTGGAGTACACTGCCTTGGCTCAGAGACATGTGGTGTTATTGAAAAGCTTTTGCGTTTTCTAATTACCTGCAAATGTTAAAGAGCTGACACAGCAAGGGTGTCGTTTGCAGGTTGGGGGCTGAACGTTTGTGGCTTTTTACAATTTGGCATCAGTCTTAAAAAAAATAAATCTGGATTCCATGCATGCCTTCAATAAGGAGCAGCATTTTGAGCAGAGGAGGAGAAGAACATACTGAATTGTGTGTTACCACACACAATTGTATGTGCAGCAGAGTGCAAGGTTAAAATATTTTTAACATAGGGGAGCATGCATTCATACAATCCCACATCTACAGTCTAAAGTCGGATAACTATTTTGCTACCTCAAGCTCTGCTTGTTAGGTCTAAGCTGCCTGAAGAATTCAAGCAAATATAAATGATTGCTAATATCCAGTTCTATGAATTATGTTGGTAGTGTCTCCTAAGATCCGGTGTGTAGTCTGAGCGCCAGTATGGGAAGACGGTTTATCTTAACTTCTTCTGTCATTATTGGGAATTAATTCTCCCTCCAGCACCTTCACAGCACCAGCTATTTCACTGCACATTCAGAACAAGCCATGCTTGTTACTATGGAACAAAGAGTGCGGGAAGACCTATGGCTCTTTCTGGCAGGATTCTCCACCTGTCTGTATGCATCCAAATCCATCACTGGATGAAGTCATACAAGACAGACCCCACCGTGCAGTGGTTAGAGCAGGAATAGCTAACATTTTTTTGCCTGAGAATCATGTTCACCCTTGGGCAAAGCTCCCCAGGGAAGCCATTGGTAGATGTAGACAAAATGGTGTGTGACCATCTCTTTCACTCAAGCGCACGTACGCACACACACACACACACACACACACAGAGGTACGCAGGCCAGACAAATATAAGACACACACAACGGGCAGGCAGTGATAAATTTGCATCCTTATCAGGGCATTCATGTACCCTGGTGCTATGTGTGTGTGTGTGTGTGTCCACCACAAAAAGTTGCTTGTTGGGTGGGCTAGCTCAGGGGTTAACCATTCCTTTGTGTTGGTTAGACCAGAGAGTCCTAAGGTCAAATCTCTAGTCAATCATCAAGCTTGCTAGGTGATCCTGGGCCAGTCGCTATGCACTTCCTCCCCTGTTCTACCTCCAACTGGCAGAGGCAGACTGCTTCTGAATGCAATTGCTGGTCATCACAGGTTGAGGAGTGCTGTTCTGACCAGGTCCAGTTTGTGGGCTCCCCATGGGCATCTGATTGGCCAATGTGACAGCAGGATGCTGGAATGAATGGGCCAGCAGGCTGCTCTTGCGTTCTTACTTGACAGAGTTGTGAGGATAAAAGCAGGGAAGGTGCAGAAAGCTATCTGATACCGAGTCCATCGAGGGCCTTCTTGGTGGATGCTTCCAGACTTTGGTGCGCCTTCCCAAGAGACGCTAGATTGGTTCCCTCATTGTTGTCCTTCTGGCCTGCAGGTGAAGACTTTCTTGTTCCAACAGGCTTTGGGTAACTGACTGCTTTGAATGAAAGGTGTTGGTGCCGTGCTATTTTTATTGTAATTACTGTATTGGTATGGTTTTTAATAGATTTTATATATGTGTGTAGTTTTAAGTTCTATCAATTGTTTTTATAAGATGGTTTTTTCCTATGTTTTTAGGAGTTCTTACTTTTATCCGTAAGCCGCATTGATTCCTTTCAGGGAAAAAGACTGGGTCTAAATAAATATATAATAATATAATTGGTTTATCTACTCAGTATTGCCTGCACTGTCTGTCAGCATCTCCCAGGGGTTCAGAGAGGAGTATATCCTAGCCTTACTTGGAGATGCTGGAGGACAAATCTGGGACCCTTTGCACACAAAGTGAATTGAAATGTGGCCCTGTGTTCCCCAAAACTCCTTGGAATAAGGTGGGATAAGATACAACACACATCTTTCTTTGCAATAGGAACTTAAATTGTTTAAAACTTACCTCTCACACACATGGTCAGTGTGGATGGAGACACAGTTTAGCTGCACTAAAAAATAAAAAATAAAAATACCAGCAGGGCAACGCGGTGATGTATCAATGGCAGATGCAAGATTTTCCCCTGACAGCTCTCTGAATAAAAGCTCCAATTAGAATAAGTTCTTGAGAGAAGTTCTGCTTCCTTAACTGACATGCTTCGTAAAATTTTAGTTCTGAATCGCTGGTGGATACTTTGGAGCTGTCTGTGTGACATACAACTGAGACAAGTCAATTCTAATGTATGTTGCTGGAAAAAACCAGAATAATATACAATTAGTTTATGAGAGAGAGAGAGAGAGAGAGAGAGAGAGAGAGAGAGAGAGAGAGAGAGAGAGAGAGAGAGAGAGAGTCAAGACTGGGGCTGACTGATGCAGAGTCAAAATGATTTCCTGCCTGTAGTGTTTGACATGGTTCGATCTATAACTACAACAAGAATCAATATAAGTTCCCCCGAAGCTGCTTCTCCCAACAGAAGGTATTCTGTTGCCAGAGCATCTGGATCTTGTATTCTGCTCTTAAGACTTATTTGGGATTGCCAAGTGATGAGATTTCTATTGGCATGCAGTGTTTTATGAGATGCAAATAGGTTTTTCCATCCACAGGGCATAAAGGGATGAGTTGAGGACACTTTTCAGCCACTAAACATCAAATTTCCTGACTACTGTGGAGAGAAGACAAATGCTTAGTGTTCTTTTAATAAAACTGTTTTGACATAGAAGAATCCTTTCCATAATGCCGGCTTATGGAAAAAGACTCCGTGTGGGATTTGAGCAGTTTAGAAGACTTCAGTTGCACGGGAAGGATGGTTTTTAAATTCCGTTGTACATAAGCAGCAACGAAGTTCTCTGACGTAATTTATTTATTCTTAGAAATTAACTGTGCATAGCTATTGTCTGCTCCTGCTTTAAACCTAGAGCCTAGGAATCCAGTCCCCTAGTCCTAAATATCCAAAGGTCATGTAGATTTCAACAATGAAATGATGTGTTCCCTAGTAGTTGTTATTCCTCTGTGCTGTGCCCAGATTTATAACAGTTTGCAACACAATCCAAACCCAAGATCTCCTGGGATAAGAGTTTTTGGGTTTGGTGGATGTTGGGCTTTCCTAGCTGAGCTGGGGCTATGCCAGTGTAAGCCGCTCACCCCAGCTCTGCGGATGGAATTTAACCCGGCAGAACCTTCACCAAAAGGGGAATTCTGGGAGTATGGCAGGGGCAGGATTGGGCAAAGATCAATTTACACTCTTCCAAACCCTTGTCAGTCTCAGTCACACGAACTAGCAACCCAGCAGAACTTCGCTGGAAAAAATGGTTCAAGTCTAATTCTTCCTGAACAATGTTTGCAATGGGAGTAAGCTAAGGCAGTGTAATCCACAGTGGTGTAAATTGCGTCTCCTTTCTGTAGTTAGGATTGCTCTGTTAATGTGTTTATTAGCTGCATTTAAGCTGCTATCATATACATACTTAACCTGCCAGGAACTGCCATTGTGGGGCGCATACTTCTCAGTGGACGCGTATAGGCTTGCACTGAGAGAGGCTCAAATGTTCATAGTGGGCGGTACCGTGCTTTTCCTTTTTTTTTTTAAACATACTTTTTATTAATTTTACAAAATACAAAAAAAAAAACGGTACATACATAAACACCTTTTCCACCTCCTTCCTACCCACCCACATGGGTCCTCCCCTGCCACAGAAGTATCCCATGTATGTGAACAGTCAGAGATGGTCCATTTTATGCTTGGATTTCTGTCCTCCTCCCCCTCCCCTGACCCCAAAGCCCCCCCCCCCTGCCACCAGGGAGCTCCAGCAAACCAGGGCAGTACGCAGGAGGCCATCCATCCAACCATCTATTGTCATACCAAAAAAAGAGAAAAATAGAAATAGGAAAAAAGAGAAAAAAGAAAAGGCAAAAAAAGAGAAAAAAAACAATACAAAACAGAAAAAATTTTCTTACATTCATAATTGTAAAACCATATTTTGTGAGCTTCCCCTCCCCCCCCCTTCCCCGGTTTTCATCCCTTTTTTATCATCTGCAACAGTTTCTTACTTTATAAAAATACACCTTTGTATCTTATACAACTTATAAATCAATTATTAACATTTTCATCTAATATTCAAATCACTGAAAAATCAAACTCCCATTTTATCTTCCCGTGCCTAATTTTTTCTCCCTCTATAAGCCTCCATATTTTCACATTTTTCCAAAATCCATTCACCTTTAAAACTATAACTATTCTCAAATTAACCTTACATCCCCGATTACCGGCTCCACCCCCCCCCAATCCAGCAAATTCCATAATCAGCAGACCAGTTATAAACCTGTTAATCCATCCTTATAATCACAACATCACTTTCCCTTCACCCCACCCCCTGTTTACAGTCTTTTGCCATCCAGGCCACCATACAGGACCCCTGAATTTCTTCTCTTCTCTGCATATTTTTTCCTTCTTCCCTGTGGGCGTTCTGGAGTTCCAATAATACCAATCATGCCCCCCTCAAAGGCAGGGCACTCCATCCAACTTTTTGTAGAGTAAAGTCATCATTTTTTTCGTGGTGTGCTTCATTTTGTGTTGAATCATCACAGTACTCATCTTCATCTTTTCCTTCCTAATCACAGTCACCATCACTGTCATTCTCACATTCATCTTTTTCAGTGTCAAAAACTTCATCTTCTAAAAAATCATATTCTGCCATCACCATCTGAAATTTTTGCTGTAACTCTTGCCGTCGTGTCTCCTCTTGACATAGCTCTATTCTTGTTTCCCACATTAAGGTCAAAACAGACCGCTGGAACTCAGGGGAACACTTTTTTGTTGACATAATTCAATCCTGCCAAGGTCAAAACTTGTCACGTGGGGTGGAATATGATCACAGTTTATTTTCTCGACTCCATTTTAACAAGCTGGCTGCATTCTTCAAGTCTTATTAACAATAAAGTTCGAACTCACATTTCACAAACATTTAAACCAAAAAAGAAATTCCACAAAGTCCAGAAATACAAAGTGAAATAAAAATTGACTTATAAATCCTGATCAACTCACTGGGTTGTCTGGGCTGCCGGCTCCCGAGGAAAAGAAAGGTTTTTCTTAGTCTTTACCTCTTGCTGCAGGGCACTCATAAACCACAGTCTCTCTCCCCTTTCACCCTGCATCAAAGGGGAGATTCTCTTTGATGCCTTTGAGGGATCCTTTTAAGTTAAGATCTTCTGTTTACGGCTTCGGGTTTCTGTTTACTGTCTCTTATGTTACCGTGGGGGGGGGGGTGGCTTCCTCTTTTCCCCCTCTCTCCCAAATCCAAATTGCCTTAATTTAAATTCCAAACAATCCAAATTACTCACAGTCTATTCATTTGCTAATTATTCTTGGAAGAATTGGCCGCCTCCACTTCCCAGACTCGCAGCTTCGCGCTCTCAGAGCAGCAGTGTCAGCCTGTCCGCCGCGGTTCACCTCCTCGCTCTCGGGGGCTTAAACAAAGCCGATCCGGGGAGGAGAGAGCCTGCTTTTGGCGCCGCCAGGCAAAATCCATCCCCAAAAAGCTCGATTTGGGGCTTTTAAGGAGGTTTTGCTTCGCTGGAGCAATTCCCTCCACCTCTGAAGCGCCGAGGTCCGCTCCGCTGATCGGACCCCTGTCTGAGCAAAGATGGCGCGGTCAACCGGAAGCCCGGTACCGTGCTTTTCCGTCTATAAGATGCCCCCTTCTATAAGATGCCCCCAGTGCCGTCTCAAGCATGTCGGGCGCCCTGGTGCGGAGATCGCTCCGGCGCCCCCGCTCCGCCCCATTTCTTGCCGCGGCTGGTGGGCGGGCGCAGGGCGCCTATAATTTGGGGGGGGGGCTATAATTTTTGAAAATGGGGGGGGGGATTCCCCAAAGTTGTTGAGCTTTATTTAAGGGGGCATTGCCGCAAATCGCCCACCCACCATGGTCACCAAGGGGTCTTTGCAGCCCACGCTTTGAGCCTCAAGCTGCGCTGCCATTGCTTCACCCTCCATTTCACCCTCCTGTCTCGGTCCAGCCTCGGACTTACCGGGACTGTAAAAGCCATCACATGGTAACCCTCTCGAAAACCCCACGCAAGCGCTGCGCATGGGAGACTTCTATCTGCGCATCCAAACGTGCCACTTGCTCCCCTCCTCCTCCTCTACAGGGCTGAGGAAAGGTGCTAATTAGGGGGTCTTTGTTAAAAACAGGGGAAAGAAAAGGCCCCCCCCTGTATGCGCTTCCCTGGGGGATTGGGCAAAGCGTTGCCGGGTCTGCCCCAACCTTGCATGAAGGAGTTTGCAAACTCTCCCTGCCCGCCAGAAGAGAGTAGCTTTTAGCACAGGAGGCCAGCTATTTAATCAGCCATTTGCCTCAGTGCCTCGTGTATACTTGGCGTGCTCAAATCGCCACGCAAAAGCTTCAGTTAGATTTATTTTTAACTGCACAACACTATCCATAGAAATGTATCAAGGCTATCAAGCTAACCTATTTATTTGGGGGGAAATGAATATGTTCCTTAATCTGTGGCTGCCAGCATTGCAAAAGCCACTTATCCTCTGTCCCCTCACCAAAAAAAGCAGCAAATCGACAGCCCAATTGCCGCAACGACAGCCAATCAACACCAACCCTTGACGCAGCCACCAGTCTCCGACTTGTGGCAGCAACCGATCCCACATCCCCACAATGCAGTACCCATGTATAAGACGACCCCCAATTTTAAACATGATTTTAAAAGGAAAAAAAAACCCCTCGTCTTATACCCGGAAAAGTACGGTATATTCTGTGAATCAAAAGAAGACCTAGAAACAGCAGTGATTCATAACAGATTACTTAGCAGTTGTGGAAGAGAATTTGTTCAACTATCTGTCAAATTAGACGGGCGTGATTGCATTATTTCAGCAATACTTCTGTAACAGAAGGTCCAAAGGAACAAATGTGGGGGGGGGGAGCAGATCCAGCAAACGTAAAGCTGTTTTGGTTGAATTGATTTCAACAGGAGAGAGTTAAGCAGGTGTTTAACTCTCCCACTGAAGCAGATGGGACTTAGAAATAATTATGAGTAACATTGGCTAGAATCTAGATTCAGCCCCCTGTGCCCCTCTCCCAAATCTCATTGAATCATGAGACATCAAGTGATACGTATGTATGTGTGAATCATCCCCTTTGGTGTGCTTAATTCTTGCTGAATTGTAACCATAGCATTTCCATGGAGTCCATTCACACCTCTGCTAAAAGTCAATGAGTGCTGAGTTATTTGATGATGTAGCATGCATGACTTAGCACATCAAGTGCCATGCATGACTCAGCAGTAAATGGAGATGTCTGGAGGACAAGAGTAGGAAGGATGATTGTCATCCCGAGGTCCAAAATGTTGTTTTGTTTTTTAAAAATCTCTCTTGGCACCTTTGCTGGAATTTCAACTGAAAGAAGGTGCTATTATGAGTATTGCACTTTAATCTTAGCTTTATAAATTATGGTGAAACTCTGTCTTTGAAGAGATCTTCAATCAGTACTTTTCTTCCTAATACAAAAGCATCAGAGAATGCCTCTATTAAATGGGGATTAGGAGATAAAGCTCATAATGGGGAGATAGCACATTCAAGGTGACAGTGTTTCATTATCTTATACTAAATTAATGTAGCATTAAGAATTATCAGATCATTAGGACTATAGCTCATATCACTGATTAATAGCCTGCAAAATATTACTTTGTAAAACAGAGCTTCTTTTACTTATTATAGACCCACTGTAGGAAAAATGAATGTACAGCTGATTTATACTCCCTCTGAAGAGCCTGTGCAAACATCAACAGATTGCTAAATACGGTGGTACAGGCAGCGCTTTTAGGGTGTTCCCAAAGACATTCTTTTTGTACCTGCCGTTGAGAAATGTGCTTGCTGTTTGAGTAGCATTTCAGCCAGGATTTGGTTTGCACTGTTCTACTGTCGACAGTTTCATGGAGGATTGGTCAGGCCCTGGAATGAACTAGTTTGGATTAACCAAATACACTCAGTGGCGAACGGTGCCGCTTGGCTGCCCGGGGCAGCACATACGCAGTCCGTCCTGGCACATGCATCATGACATGCGTCACAACGCATGTGCCAGGACAGACTGCGCATGTCCGCACATGCACAGTCCATCCACGGCGGCGCGCTTGGCTGGCGATGGCGACGGTGGTGCGCATGGCTGGAGGAGGCGAGGGACGGGCCAGGGGCTGGCGGCACTGCCCCGCGCGCTGCCCCCACCAGACTGGAGCTAGGGGCGGCCCGCCCCCTACGCCCCTCCCTTGCTACATGCCTGAATACACTGAATTAGTTTGAAAATATCTGAACTGCAACCAAAAACTGCTGAGTTAACTGAACTTGAATAATTTCATTTTCGAGTAGATTTCTAGTTTATCTTCAAGTTCATTCTCTTATGTGTTTTTTTCAACTTTTTAGACTCTTTGAGCCTTGAAAGTTAAAGATCACACTTGTTGGGGAAAGTAAATTGAACCAGTGCTATTTTTCTAGAAAGAGAGGTGCCAGAACTCACCTTGATCTCTTATAATGGCAATGGTGCCCAGCTGAGTTCTGGCTGGGGAGAAAAAGTTCTGAATTGAACCATTCACATTCCTCTCTCTCTCTCTCTCTCTCTCTCTCTCTCTCTCTCTCTCTCTCTCTCTCTCTCTCTGTGTGTGTGTGTGTGTGTGTGTGTGTGTCATACCTGCCAAGTCTCCCGCTGAAAAATGTGGGATCAGCAGTGGCGTGGCACCGGAAGTTGTGTAGAAGCAACTTCCGGGGCCGCTCTGCCCATGTGTGGGCACCGGAAATAGGGCAGAGTGGCACTGGAAGTGGCTTCTACGCATGCCCAGTGGCCATCTTGGTGGTGGCCGCATGGCGGCAGCCATCTTAGTTGATGGCTGCCGCCATGCGGCCACCACCAAGATGGCCACCGGGCATGCGTAGAAGCGACTTCCAGTGCTGCTCTGCCCTATTTACAGTGCCCACACATGGGCAGAGCAGAACCCAAAATGGAGGCTCCCTGGCAGGTAGGAAATCCGAGGGATTTCCGGGATTTTTCTCCATTCGGGAGAACAGCGAGAAACTGATTAAAATCCAAGGGTTTCCCACAAAAAAATGGGATACTTGGCAGCTAAGGGGTGTGTGTGTGTGTGTGTGTGTGTGTTTTGATGTTTTCTCAGTTGTCTTAAGTATATTTTATATTTCAGCACAGCAGCTTGTAGCACTCTGAATGCTGAAAAAAGAATTGCATGTAAAGCAGATGGGACAATGTGGGGAAGGATTGTGGCTTTCATGGTTTGTTTCAAGTGTCTGCCAGATGCATCTGAGAAACAGGATGCTGGGCTAGAGGAACCTGTGATGTTTGTATGTACTTTAGACTTAAGTGCTTTTTCCTGGCTCAAAGAAGATTCCTGCTCCTTTAAGAGTTATAACTTCATGACTAAAGTTGAACAAATAACAGTGACATCTTCGTTCAATTTAACCTCTGATTTGTTCACATTTTGCAAGCGTTGAACTGGATTATCTGGGTTCTATAGAAGATGCTGGAGTCTCAAGATTAAACTGCTCCTATGCTTTCAGAAATGAGGAGGTGAATCCAGCATAAAATTAGATGTGATTTAAATCTGTGTAGGAAAGGTTCTCATGATTCATACAAACCCCATTGCTATCTGTGGGGAATGACATGCAACGAACAGCCTTCCCCACCCTGGTAACCCCCTCCACATCTCCCATCATGCCTGAATATTGACCATGCTTGTTTGAGCTGGTGGTAGATGTAGCACAAAACATCTGGAAGGCATCAGATTGGGAAAAGTTGATCTAGACTAAATCCATGTTTTAAAAGCTTTGTTAAAAGAAAAGAAAAAGAAGAAAGGACTGGAAAGTGCCTACAGGATTATTGTTCGCTAATTGAACTGTAGTTCCTCACAGCCTGTTCCTTTCCGCAGAACAAACTGGGCAATTAAAAATTTCAGTAGACAATCTGCAAATAGCCGCAGCTCAACAGGCTGCTTTCTGCTTTGACAGAAGGAGTAAAGAGGACAGCTAGACTGGTACTGAGGAGATGGACACTTAATGCGTGGATAAGCAAGGCGGAGCTGTGAATATAGGATTACTGTGTGTTAAACTTTGCATGGTTACCAGAGAACTGAGCAAGTAGGGCCAATGGCCAACCTGGCTGAGTGTAGTCATGGCTGAGTGTAGTCATGGAAGAGATTGAAAATACTTTGTGCCCTAGAAGATGCCCCAAACTGTAGCGCTGGTGGCTCAGCTCACCTGGCACATGTTCTTGTTTCTAGCTTAGGTGATTCCACAGAATAGAGCTGAAAGTTAAACTACAGGAGAATGAAGACTGAATTAGGGTGTGGGTGTGGCCCAATGGTTGACATGATTTAAAATTAGGACATAAAATCTAAGAGAGCTGTGGAATTATCAGTGATGGAAGTCTCAGACCACAACGGTCTTTAGAGCCCTCACATGACATCCCAGACTGTCCCATAGCTGGATCCCATTTTGCTCTAGTAACATGAAGTTGGACCACATTGGAAGTTCCCACATCAGTTTTGCTAGCTCAGATAGAAATATGGATATGATCTGGGGGGGGGATCTGGGGGGGGGAACTGAAGTGATTTCACCCCTCCAAATGTTTCTGAAGGACTGTAGCATCCAAGCACAGGTGCCAAACAATGTCCTCCAGTTCCATAAGAATGTAGCTTTGTTGTTACCATGAGACAAGGGCCAGCAAACCTTTTCAGCAGGGGGCTGGTCCACTGTCCCTCAGACCTTGTGGTGGGCCAGACTATTTTTTTTGGGGGGGGGGGACACAAATTCCTATGCCCCACAAATAACCCAGAGATGCATTTTAAATAAAAGCACACATTTTACTCATGTAAAAACACGTTGATTCCTGGACTGTCCACAGGCCGGATTTAGAAGGCGATTGGGCCAAATCCTTAGTTTGCCTACCCATGCCCTGAGACAATGGGATGTCCAGGGTTGTTGGCCTTGTGGATTTTTGAAAGCATGTAAAATTTGCCAGGAGTGGGATTTGGATTAGCAAGGAGGTCCGCTGTCTCCTCTTTAAGAAGTTTCCTGCCTTTCCATTTAGTTTAAATGATATGATAATTGAGATCTGCAGTTTGTTTGTTTCTTCATCCTTCAGTTATCTTTAACACTTTGCTAGGTAGTCTGCAGTATTAAGTACCAGAACAGCTCCAATATGTATGTGAGTATGTTATATCTAGTGCAGGCACCCCCAAACTCGGCTCTCCAGCTGTTTTGGGACTACAATTCTCATCATCCCTGACCACTGGTCCTGTTAGCTAGGGATGATGGGAGTTGTTGTCCCAAAACACAGCTGGAGGGCCAAGTTTGGGAATGCCTGATCTAGTGTGTAGTCTATCTATCTATCTATCTATCTATCTATCTATCTATCTATCTATCTATCATCTATCATCTATCATCTATCATCTATCATCTATCATCTATCATCTATCATCTATCATCTATCATCTATCATCTATCATCTATCATCTATCATGTATGTATGTATGTATGTATGTATGTATGTATGTATGTATGTATGTATGTATATCTAACATGCCACCACTATCTCAGAGCAGGAAGAGACTCCAGGGGTACCTATGCTTACCCAGGGTTCAGTTTCCTTGCAATGAAGATCAGTGGAAACTCTTGTGTCTTTTGGATATATGGTTTTATTTACACATATATACAACCTGAGCATAGGATGGAAGGCCTCACAGCATTAACACCCACTTAGTCTTCTCCATTAGTCACAGCTTTGGATCCTGCACACAGCAAAAATTTGTCTCTGTTTCCAGCTCCCAAATAAGGAGCTTCTTGAAGAAATCACTGTGCACAAGCAGTATGCAATTGTTGCTGGGAGAACCAGAAAACTTTCCCCCCAACGAAACACTTCTCTTGCAGAAATATTGCAGCACGCCAATATTTTGTCTCTAGGAAAATACAATTTGCCAGCTAGCCAGCACTTCTGCAGCAATTGTGGCTGCTGTGCATGTTCACTGCAGCAGGGCAGGCCCCCTGCCATAGTTACATTGGCTCTGGACCAGGCTTCGCACTAGTTGAGAGCTAAAAATATAATCCCTTTTGTGTCATCTGGAATGAGATACACCATGTACCATTGTGTCAGAGAAAGGTGCTTATAAATACACCAATATCACGGCAGGTATTACTATCCCATGCACATTATCTCAGTAGCTGAGCACTTAAAAAGAAAGAAGAAGAAAAAAACCCGTAAGTTGCATGAAGGGAGAAAATTTGGGTTAAAAGCAGCTCGGAACTGAAGACTATTGAAAAATGTAGCAGCCAGAGATTACTGCCTGCTCTGACATGTCACAGATTCTGATTGCACTCATACCAAGTGCATCCTTTTGAAAATAAAAAGTGGGAATCTGACTGGGGCAAAAAATACAGATACGAAAACAGACTTTTGGTTGTTGACTGCACTGTTACTAGCAACCCTTTTGCGCTGTCTTAAATATTTTGGAAATATGTGGGTCTCTGGGTTAAATGGAATTGAAATCACAAAAAATGGAGGAAGAATGATAAGTTGGGGGAAGGGATGTAAACTCACTTGTCGGACAATATTGCTTTGTGATGGCAGTGGTGCCAGCAGTATAGAAAACTCCAGGAAAGGCAAAATAAGGCCTAGGTTGAGAAAGACTGATCATATTTCACAAAGACAGGCACGGAATGTTGGGGATGGAAAGTTTCATTTTAGAATGAAACAAACAAGCAACACATTCTGATTAAATTAGAAGACAACTCCGAGTTACAGATTTGTTCCTTATTCCAAGGGTTACAAACTCTTTCCAGCAAGGATCCCCTAACACTGTGTGACAGATTACTTCCATGCTCAACTTAGTTCTTCTCTTCTATTTTTGATGTTTTCTCCAGAGCAAATTGTGGGATAGCCAGCCTCATATAACCAACACGTTTAAGTCTAATTAACACATGAAGGGGTTAAAGCCATAGATTAAGCTGTCCTGCCAGGCCTAGCTCAGATTGGGAGGGACTAGGGTAATCAAGACTTTGTTCCCCTTCTACCAGAGAAGCTCAGTGTGTGAAGAGGCTAAGCTGGTTGCTGCAAATTAGCTGCATGGCTTTTAGAAGCCATTGTTGTGTTCCTGTGCCAATAATTTTGGCACTTTAAACCATTGAAACTAAGCCAGGATGTACTGCCTGTGTTTTCTGAATGCTATATGGAAAAGCACATGAATCTGACCTTTGGAGAGTTTGTAAGCAAACCATTTTTAACTTTCCAAACGTGTGGTCTTTTTTCTATGCTAGGTTGATTAGATCTAATTACAGCTCATGAGAAGGAAACTATTGAGAGAAGTTAGGGGGTCTACTCTAGAGCTTGGTTGATTGCATTCAGTTGGTTGCAGTGTGGCTTGTTTGTATATGTGTGGTGGGGAGGTAAGTTGTTGGGTCAGGTTAGCCATATTGATTCATATGCTGTTGTGGGAGGAGATAGGTATTTGTCCGATTGTGCTGTGTATGTGATAAAGGGGAACCACACTGGGGTGAAGAGGGCCTCCTTTGCTTGTCCCTGTGCTAATTTAAGTTTGTTGGTTAACTTTGTAGTAGGGCAGTTTCCCATACATTTTGTTACCAGTGATCTATGTTCACTCCCAATAGGTCCTTCCAGTGTCTAGTTACGATATTTATTGCTGCTGAGAGTAAGTGACTTATGAGTTCCTTGCCATGTGTGTGTGCAATGTTATCCTGGAAGATATTTAATAAGGCTAGCTCTGGAATTATTTCTAATTCCAGAGCTTTTTTGTAGGCTCAATACTTTGAAGTTCAACTGGATCAAATCTTACCTTAGCTATGAAACTCAGTGGTTGTCTTCAGCAAGCCACTCCATTTCAAGTTAAGGGAGCAGTCCTAAATCTTTCCTCACCCCAGAGCCTTGTGGGGCTTTATGGGGTGGTGGGGCAGCTGCCATATAACAACCATACAACCATTAGGAGAGATGGGTAGGGTGCAAATGTGTGAAACAAAATAATTTTATCTGGGGGGAAATACTTACAATATTTAGTTTAGTTCAACAGGTTTGTCACTACAGTGGGACCTCGGTTTAAGTACACAATTGGTTCCGGAAGTCTGTTCTTAACCTGAAGCGAACTTTCCCATTGAAAGTAATGGAAAGTGGATTAATCCATTCCAGACGGTCCGCAGAGTACTTAAACTGAAAGTACTCAAACCGAAGCGTACTTAAACCGAGGTATGACTGTATAATATATGGTACCATAATCCCACTATTGTTTCCCCACGTGTGTGTGTGTTCGTGTTCCACATTTGGAAAATAGCAGGCATGAATACTATGTCATAACGACAATTTCTAAAATAGTTTGGGGCAAAGACAACATAGTTTGCTATGCGAGCCTTATTGTTTGTACGAGCTCAGTGCAGTATTGGAATACATACCACCACGAAACCAATTTATTGGAGTTGTAATGCCGGAATTATCCTCTGTTCCTTCATGACACTTCATAGGAAGAATGTTCGCTGTTACTCTGTCAATGAGTGTTAAATGAAGTGAATTATTCCAAGCCAATCACTTTGCCCTTTACTAATAAACCTATTTCCACCCCCCACCCCCCAACCCCAAATTGCAATATTAAATCATATATACATGTAATATAGAAAATACAAGCATTGCAGAAGTAATGCAGTCCTGGTGCGCCTTCCCTTTTTTAAAAGCTACTATGACTTTTGTTGGCTTCTCATGGTGGCCATTATAGGATTTCAATGATATTATTTACTCTCTGGCTTATTGATTATTTTACTGTATTTTAATTGTTATTGTGCTACATTACATTATTGTATTATATTTCATGAAAGTGTTACACCCCCTTCCTTGAGATGCCTGCACGACAGGTGATATATAAATAAACAAGTAAATAATAATACCAGTACCTTAGAAAATATCAATACCCCAGTATGGTGCAAACTTTATCCCCCTCCCCTTATAAATCCACATCAATAAGCAATTTAACAATAGAAGAAATCTCAATGGGGGTTCAGCAGATGAAATTAACGCAGGGCAGAACCTCGGCTGGAAAAAAAAATTCTTTGCCCATGTAATTGCTTGCAGCCATCCTTGTGTGAAAGCCCCCATCAGATTACAGGATTTGTTGTATGCAAATTGAAGGCTAAATGCTTGGTAGCACCTTTCAACGCCGCGGTGCTGGAAATGAGTTTTTTAAATAGGAAATTAGATGAGTAATATTTTAGTCAACAAAAATGTGGGGAAATTCTGCATAAAGATGAGAAAATTATGCATGCCAAGTGACTTTGAAAACCACCAGTGAGCAGTTGCAAAATTCTGTACACGGTCTGCTCACAAAAGCATTGCCCTTCTTTCTTTCTTTCTTTTCTTTTTTTTTAAAAAAACTACAGAACAGAGTTGTCGAATACAAATTATTTCAGAGACCTACCCTGTGTAGTTTTCTTTCGCATATTTTTTTTTTAATTGGGGAAAAAAAACCTATAGACACTGAATGGCACACCAGGCAAAGAACTAGCAGAATACAAGAGTGAGTGATATTTTACTCAGAAGCTGGGGTGACTGGTGTTTCCCTGATGGGTACCAGGGATAAGGTTTATCTGCAATTAGCCTCTATTATATCTCAAAACTAGATCAGCTTGTTAGAGTTCAGCATGACAATCCAAAGAAAGGTGGATTGGTGTAGTTCTGAACATTGTGGAACTAGCACCCTACCAAATAAAAAGCTCTAGAGTTAATATAGAAGCACTGCACCTGTCTCCCCCAGTGAATAGAGGTGGCTCCCTGCTTCAGATCTTTGCACTCACGTGGCACCAGGAGATGGAGGTCAGAGCCCTCAACCTCACTCTCCCTGCTTGTGTAGGGTCACAGAGACCGTTGTTTCTTAGCAGGGCCAGCTCTTCCATGAGACAGAGTGGGGCAGCTGCCTCAGACAGCCAATTCTGAGGGGTGGAAAGTGCCCAGAAATGTGTGCCATGTGGTCTGCCCTGCCAGGGGCGTAGCAAGGGGGGGCTATGGGGGTGCGGCACCACCTATGACAGCCGCCGCTGCCGCGACTGCCATCATAAAGAGGCCCCGATGTTGCTTGGCGCACACTTTGCATGTTCCTGGGCGAGGGCGGGCCAGGGAAGGGCGTCAGCAGGCCACCGTGCGTGAGCGGCGCCCCTTGGAGCTGCTAGACACCAGTGTGTGTGCAGTCAGCATGGGTGCAGTCAGCATGGGGTGTGCGGTCAGCATGGGGTCAGGTGTGCAGTCAGCATGGGGTCAGGGTGATGTCACCATGACCCCGTGCTGACTGCGCACACGCTGGATCCGGCATCATGCAGTGCGACGCTGGCGTGCGGTGGCTCCAAGGGGCACTGCTCACGCACTGTGGCCCGTTATGGGGTGCCACGCGAGAGCAGCACCTCGTAAAGGGTTGTCGTGCGCGAGCGGCGCCCCTTGGAGCTGCCGCATGCCAACGGCGTCCCGTGCTGACTGCACACGCGCTGGATCCGGCGTTTATGCACAGGTGCCGCCCCAGGTACCAACTGGACTAGGAACGCCACTGTGCCCTGCATCCCCCAAGCTACCTTCCACCCTAAAGTGCGGTAGAGGACTCTGTTTGACAACTAGGGCTGAATTTTCAACTCCCGGTCTAGTCAGTTGTGGTGCAAAGAATGGGGAACACACCATCCTGTCCTTTGCCTCAGGCAGCAAAATGGCTTGGGCACTCCTGCGTCTCAGCTCCAGCCTCAGCCCAAACAGGAAGCCCTTTATAGCCTTCCCTGTCAGGCAGGGTCAGTCCAAAGCTAGAGGATACTTTACTGCCTCAAAAGCTGCTCCAACTTTAGATTCATGTGTGGCAGCTTCACATGAAGCCAGAGGTTGCCAGTTCTAACCCATGAGGCTCCTTAAGTAGATAGCAGCCAAGCCAAAAGTTAAGAAAGGTAGAAACAGGTAATATGACAATCCAGTCAACATAATGTTGTGACTGTTTTCCAGCACAGAATGTAAATGCACTCATCTGAAATCTACAGGCCTAGGCAAGACAAACTCCTTGTTGGATTGTGGCCAATATACATTTTGATATGAAGAAATCTGGAGCGAGCAAGCCAAGAAAGGGTTTGGTCAAAGTCCAGCTGACTTTGGATCAAAAACATGTAACGGATGAGAATGGCCTCTTATCACTGGGCCAGTTTAAACTTTACTCTGTATATGTTCCAAAAAGCTCTTCCCCATAGTAGCACTCCCCTGCTCAGCCATTGCAGCACTTACCGGTATATAACTCTTACCTGAGGTGTGTTGTCCCAAAATCCATCCACTCCTCACACAGCCATGCTTCCCCCTGGGGGCCATTGCTACTGCAATTCATGTGATTCTTCCCTTCCGTGAGAAACATATATGCCTTAATTCATATGTAGTGTGACTGGACTACCACAGAACAAGTGGGGAAGAAGCCGGATCATAGCTGCTAGCCTCTTCTTTAATGCTTACGTGCACGATGGCTGTGTTCCTCCAGCAGCTATGCGTACAGTATTAAGGAGAAAGGTACACACCATCCATTTAAAGCACACTTGCATACCCCAAGAATCCTGGGAACTGTAGTTTATTAAGAGTGCTTGAGATTGCAACTCTGAGGGGTAAACTACAGTTCCCAGGATTCTTTGGGGTGCTCTAAAATGGATGGTGTGTGTGCAACCTAGAAAGAGGTTTTATATAGTGAGTCAGGCTCTTGGGGCATCTTGCTGCGTCTTGCCTGAGGTAACTGGCAGTGGCTTTCCAGGTTATCAGCCAAGGGTCTCTCCCAGCTCTGCTTCTGCATGCAAGGCAGATATCCTCTCACTGAGCTACAGCCTTTCTCCCAAGCAAAATAATTTTTTTGACTATGCAGTCAGGATCCATGGGCCAAACAGAGATCCAAACTGTAAAGAGGAGCTGGGTACATTTTCATCAGCATGTATCAGGCACATTGATATTTGGGGGTGTGGCCAATGGACGACATTCCTGCTTCCAATGGACATTCCACACATGTTTGATGTTTGCATGGGGAAACATCAATGTTTTCCTTTGTGTGTGCCCCTCTCCTCCCTCACAGAAGGAGCCAGACACTGTCTCTAGTAATGCTCCACTTTGCCCAGAAAATTTGACAAAATATAGCACTTTTCTAGAATGTCCCTTGGGCTTGAACACAATACTATAGCAACCATGAATATAGCAAGGGCTGTGATCTTTCATGGGGGAGTTGCGATCAACCTCAATTGCACTTTCAATCGTTAGAAGAATCCATACGATTAACCAAATCAGCAACAACCAATCAGAGATGAAGTGAAATTAATGTAGACTGCAGTTTGGTTAAGAGCATGAAAGGGAACTCTTGCAAATGTAGATTCCGCCCCCCCATGCCCACCTCCTTCCTACCCAATGGCTGAGGAGAAAGGCTAAGTGCCTTGGAAAAGCATTTCCTTAGGCAATTCGTCAACATTAAAGTGACAGTGTGAATCCATTTCCTTTGCTGGTTTTGGATTCCAATCCATTGAAGTCAATAGGAGTCTGGGACAGGTCTCTGTGGACAAGGACTCTTCCTCCACTCCCTCTGGGATTCAGCAGAAAGATAGGCATCTCTTCAGTGGAAGGTGGAGTCTGGCCAACTTGCAAATGCTTATAAAAACATATGGAGACAACAGGGTAGTTGAACTGAGATTAAAGTCTAGGTGTGAGGAACTATAGCCACAAAATGTACAGTGTAAGATCTCACACCTTCCTAATCCTTCAGTCTCTGTCCCTGTAGCTCAAAGCTCATCAGATAAACATTTGGTGTGAGGCCCAGATCAGTTATATGGTGCTAGGGTGTATTGCAAAACTTCTTGCTTTTGTCCTAAATTCTTTGGTTCAGGGCAACATAATGGAACATGTTAGGCTGAGCCATTTCCAGCTGCAAAAGTGTGCTGCTCCTCAGTATAATTAATAACCTGTCCCACTAAGCAGTACTTAACCAGATGTGCAAATTTTCAAGTTCCTCAGGCTTTTACACAGTCCCGACACGTTCCCAAATATAGGTGCAGCAATGGCAAGGGGCATTAAACACAGACACACACCTCTCTCCTTCCTTTCTTAGAGATGTGATTCGATCCAATAATGTTCTGTACATTTAGAAGAGAAATTCCATAGGTGCAGAGGGGCATGCTCTTCAAGTGGATAGAAAAACCCTGCAAAGCAAATCAACACACACACTCAAGTACCGGTAACTTTTTTTTTTTTTTTTTTTGGAAAGGAAGCATTTTATAGTTCTGCAAAATATCATTTCAAATGCAGTTCTGGCCAGTTTCATTTCAAAGCATCAAAACAACAATAGCCACTTATCATATCACTGCTATTTTATTTTCAGAATACCACCACCCCAGAAACTATGTATGTGAGCACTGAAGCGATCTGTAATGTCATTCTTCGACAGATCATAACTTAATTTGTTAAGTAGAAATAATGGGCTGGATGCAAGTGAAACTTGTGACAGAAGCAGCTAGTTTCTTATTTCTACATGGATATTTTGGGTTCTTTGGGCAACAGCCCAATATGTTTTGTTTCCTGAGGTCAAGGACATGACCGCAGCTTCTTTCCAATCCACATACCAAAGCCTACTGGTGTTTACCACTACTACCCTCCACTGTGCCTGAGACCAGATTTACAGGTCCAGGGCAGACCACCCAGTTCTATTCTCCAACAGAGGGGAATGGCTGAAAGGGGAGACTTGGGAGGAACAGCTGGAGGACTGGCACTGCTTGTTGTTGTTGTTTAGTCGTTTAGTTGTGTCCGACTCTTCGTGACCCCATGGACCAGAGCATGCCAGTTGGGCTTTTGTTGTTGTTTCCTCTTGAAACTGACTGTCCTTTTGTATTTTGTATATTTGGCATAGCATGGGACAACAATCGTACAGTGGCAGAAAATATTTTCACTGGGTACTGGTATTCTATTTTAACCTTTTAGAAGTCTAGAGAAAGAAAAGGCTAGACAGAGAATATATATTAGCACATGCAGCAATACAGCAAATGGAATGAGGGGTTCTTGTTATATTTAATGTATTGTTGTTGTTTTTCAAAGACCATAGGATGAGGCTGATTATATATCCAGGAAAGGAAAGGAACATATGTCATGTGTCTGTCCCCCCCCCCTGAAAGTTTCCAGAAATGTTTCACCAGTGAGATGAGGATGAGGCAGGCAGAATGGGGCTAAGGAGGAAATACAAAAATTATTGTGACAGAGAAGGGAACCTGTGGCTCTCTGTTTGTTGGGCTTCAAATCCCATCAGAGCCAAAGGTTCATTATTGCTAATTAAGGAGGCCAGAAGACAAGGAGAGCACATACCATTTGAGGTTGTTCAAAAACCACTCAGACATGTGTCTTCTACTATTTGTCATCCAACTATGTTGTGTGCATGATCATCTGTGACCCGTAATCCTAAACAAGCACAGTCAATCATCTCTGATCCTGGACTTGTGAGACATGCACATATTATATGTGCTGTGTATTACATTATTGTGTGCTGGGCATCCATCCAGTAAGCCAGACTTTTGAGAATGAAATGAGGATATATCAAAGCACAGCAAATAAAATTATGAGAAGTTTTGAAAACAAAGCTTTGCAAGCCAGGCCATCTAAACACTAAATTTACTTTGATTTCTCCAGAAGAAGAGTTCAAAGCCTTGCTTTACTCAAGGGTATCCTGAGCTCAGCCAACGGAGCTAATTTGTCTCCTTGTCTGGCCAAGGGCTTTTTCCTACTTCCTCTCTTCCCCTAGCAGCTCATCCCAACAAAGGCAGCAAAGAGAAACAATATGCCACTAACTCCGCAGTAAACAAAATGAATGGCAGCCAGACATCAACCAAACATTGTCTTCCTAACTATAGATCTAAGTTTGTAACTTGGCCCAAAAATATATCTTTGCACTATGTCAGATACTTGTTGCAGCTATAGTTGCCAATAATAAATGGCGATTGCACTACGAGTTTGCATAATGCTGGGCAGCTGGCCATTTTAATTGTTTATTGTGGCAGGGTCCTCAAAGATGTATGTTAAAATATTGGCACCATAAAATAGCTCAATTGAGTTTAATGTCTCATTTCCAGAGAGGACTTACAGCAATTGGGGAAACATGTTTTAATGGAAATACAGCCCAGGAGTACATTAATAAAAACCTCTCCATGAAACTTTGAATAGCATTAAGGAATTGTTTTGATACAAGACACTACAATGGGTCTGCAGACAACTTGGGAGCGATAGGGTTCCAGCTGAGCCAGCAGAGACAATCCTCTTGACAGACGCTCATTCACATCTCCAGGCAGGACTCTTCTTCAATCTAGTTTCACCTTATAGAGTGCATCTTATGTAACTACTAAAGATTCTCTTTAAGAATCTTGACTCCAGTTGTGTTGAGGCTGCTGTGGTGTTTGACATGAAAACCAGTACATGCACATCACCCGACACTCACAAACATGTCAGTTGAATTGTCAGGAAACGCAAAGCAGAGAATGTGCATTTGTGAACTCATTGGGGACACTTTTCACAAAGTGGCATAGCTGGTTCTTCAAAAGAGCAGATTGATTTCAAGGGTATGAGTCGAAGAGACTTTGGAATCGGGTGGCGCTGTGGGTTAAACCACAGAGCCTAGGGCTTGCCAATCAGAAGGCCGGTGGTTCAAATCCCCACAACGGGGTGAGCTCCCGTTGCTCGGTCCCAGCTCCTGCCAACCTAGCAGTTCAAAAGCACGTCTGGCGGGAAGGTAAACGGTGTTTCCGTGCACTGCTCTGGTTCACCAGAAGTGGCTTAGTCATACTGGCTACATGACCCGGAAGCTGTACGCCGGCTCCCTCGGCCAGTAAAGCAAGATGAGCTGTTAATTGTGCTGTTAATTTCAAAACCAAATGCAACCCCAGAGTAGGTCACGACTGGACCTAATGGTCAGGGGTCCCTTTACCTTTACCTTTACCTTTACGCAGCTGCAAGTGTGTTTTAAGTGCAACATACAATGTGACACTAGATGGCGATGGTGAGCCTTATGGAAAAGTCAATGTATTTTTTTGAAACACTTTTTTAAAAAGCATTTTCAGATTATATGTGTGTAGATGCCACCTTTGTTGCACTATTTACTATTATGTATATAGTGTAGATTCCACCTTTGTTGCTATGCAGACCTCTTCAACCTTGGGTCCCCAGTCATTGTTAGACTCCCAACTGCCTTCAGCCCCAGCCAACTAACTTTTCAGGGATGATGAGAGTTGAAGTCCTACAACATCTATGGACCCAAGGTTGAAGAATGCGGTGAAATAAGCAAAGACACAAGCTCTCCTATGCAAGCTCTCCATTCTTCCTGTTTTGTGCATGTCTGGGACCAGCCCTTGACCCAATTCACACATGTCAGTGTGGTGTTGTCATTACTCCCATTAGGTCCCATTCTGCCCTGGTAATATTGACAGCAATAGGAAACCAGGGCAGATGTGGCCCATATGGCCGCCTTTCAGGAAGAATTGGCATGGGAGCTTACCATGTGATCTTCTTAGCCCACATAGTTCCTGGTTACAGGCTGTGGAATAGAAACTAAAATTAACGGAAATGGCAATCACGCTGTAGCAGATGTGACACATATTAATAGATTCTTAGGAAGGAGTATGAGTCCATTTTAACTATTTAACATTTATACTGTGTGCTGTACCATGCGAGCCGCTATATCCCATATGGCTTGTAGTTGCAGAAGCTACCATTGTGATAATAGGTCTGCTCCAGAACTCAGAGGCGACACAGCCAATGCTGGGAGGCTTATAACTTAAGAGAAAGAAGATAGGGTTGGTCGGAAGAGTCAGAGATGGCCAATGTGCAGTGGGCTTAGAGCAGCTGAGGAGCCAAGTGGGATGATTGCATTCTGGAGGTCTGAACGGATGCCCACACTAAACCGTTATAGCATATGAAGACAAGAAGCCTAAATCTGTCAAAGCTGTAGCTGTATTTCCTCTATATCATATCTCCGGATCTTCTTTCCCTTGCGCAATTACCATTAGCTTTTGTATGCAGACCTGTTAATCAGAACAAAAGACAGTTTTGTATGAAAAGTGGCTCCCTCTCATTATTACACGCTCCTCTGGGATTGAAAATAGTTAGCGTGAGAAATGTGATCTTTGGCAAGAACACAGGATGATGATGAAGCTGGGAGGGAAATAGCCAAATTCTCCCTTAGCAGAAAGTTATTGATCTAAGGGACCATCTGACTTTCTTATAAGAAACTTTCTTAACAATGGCAAATGCTAAAAATCTTTCACCGGATAGTGCCAATCTCTGCAATACTTCCTTTTCAATCAGGGCTTTCTGATTTTCCATCCCACATTTTGTACTGCACTGCATAAGTGATTTGATTTTGGAAAGGACCTTAGTCCAATCTACACACACTTAGAAGTGCAAATTCTGCCGATATCATGTTACCTGATTTTTTACGGCTTGCTGATTGGTGCTGGGTCATTAGATGTGCAGAGGGCAAAATTATGAGTTCACTTCTCTCTTGCATTTGCATCTAAAATAGAACCTACTTGCTGCATCAGCTTCAGATTATGAATCAAAATCCACCTTGCAGTCTTTCTCTCCTCCATCCCTTCCCTTGAACCTGGAGTATAGTCAGAATACATAAGCTGACATGATTGCCATGGCAACTGGCTGTGATGTCATGCAAATAGAGGATTAGCACTGATTTTCACTGCAGGATTGCTCAAAAGGAGATGCTGTGTGAACAAGGAATGCAAAAAGGAGAAAAATAGCTTGAATATTGTTAATGGGGAAAACAGAACATTACTGGCATTGTACAATCTGTTTTAAGCAGATGTTCTCTCTTCTCCCCCACCCCATTTTGATCCCCTTTGTGCCAATACTATGCATTAGGAGGAGAATCATAAACTCGGGGGGGGGGGAGGCTGAACAAACACCAGGGAGAAAAAAAAATTCTGGTACTTCTGCTGTCGTTATCTTCCTTTTCTTTCCTTCTCTTTTTTGGCAGAAATAATGGACACTGCGTGGTCCACGGTGCTACTGGAAGGTCAGCCTACCTACTAGTACCCATCCTTTGCAGAGATTTGTGTCCTTTGCAATTATGCAATTTGTTTGTGACTTGAATCCATTGCTACAGGTCCAACACTCATAGGAGAGCAGGGGGGGGAAATGTACCCAACGCCCTCAACCATTCCTCATAGGACTTGGTTTCCACATCCTTTAGCATCTTGGTTGCCCTCTTCTGCACACCTTCCAGCTTGCCAACATCCTTCTTAAATTGTACCCAGAAATGGACACGTATTCCAGGTGTGGTCTGACTAAAGCAGAATTGAGTGGGACTATTACTTCCCTTGACCTGTTGATGCAGCCTACAATTGCATTCGTTGTTTTGTTTTGTTTTTGCTACTGCATCACACTCCTGACTCGTGTTAAGCTTGTGGTCTACCACGGCCCCCAGAACCTTTTCACACATACTACTGTATGGTCATGTTTAGCCTGGAACAGAAGAGACTGAGAGGAGATACCATAGCCATCTTCAAATATCTAAAGGGCTGTCACATGGAAGATGGGGCAAACTTGTTTTCTCCTGCTCTGGAGTGTAGGTCCTGAACCAATGGATTTGAGTTACAAGAATGGAGATTCCAACTAAACACCAGGAAGCTCTGACAGCAAGAGCTGTTTAACAGTGGAATGGACTCCATCAGAAGGTGATGGACTCTCCTTCCTTGGAGGTTTTTAAACAGAGGTTGGATGACCATGTGTCATGGATGCTTTAGTTGAGATTCCAGCATCGCAGGGGGTTGGATTAGATGACCCTGAGGGTCCCTTCCAATTCTATGGTTGAATCAATCACTGAGAAGAGCAAGGGCAATAATGCCTCTGTAGCTGAGCTGTATGAATCACTTCATGAGGAAGGGTTGTGTGCTTCTGTGTGTGTACGCTTGCGTGTCCATACAAGAGTCTATGTGAGAGTGTGGGTGGCCACACCCACCACTGGCTTGTGACCCCCTGTAGAGTTGATCAAGCAGTCCTCTGGCACCAAAAGCCTATCCATTCCTACCACAGAGCCCTCATTCATGCACCTGCCTGGGATTATAGATTTGTCAATTAAATGTAGAGACACCGATGCATACAAAAGATGCCGCCACACTGTCCTAGCTGGGTTGTGATTCAAACAGTGTCTCCCCCCAGAAACCCCAAATGTCATTGCACGAGGCCTTCAGGCTGCACAAGCCTGCCGAGAGAGAGAGAGAGAGAGAGATCTCCAATATGGTGGTTCTGCCTTAGAACGGAAACTCTTAAATTACAGAGCTGGTAGAAGTAACTAAAAGCATTTATTAACCACTTTCTCTTTTTTAGAATCAGTTTTGGAACTCTAATGGGCCCCACAAATCTTTTCTTTTTTAAAAAAGAAAAAGTTAAATGCCTGTAATTTTTTTTAAAGAAAGGGAAACAAAAACCACTAGGAACATTATAAAACAACATCTGTGAAAATCTCTTTCTCTCTCTCAAAATCAAGTGATGGCTACAGTTTGTGAAAGCTTCAGAAGGATATTGAAACCAAGATGAAAACAGACTTTTTATTCTAAATTTCTGTATTTACAGAGAGTGCCATTTTACACAGTGTTGTAAAGTCTCTGCGTAAAAGAGTCATGGTCATTCAATGTTTGTGCTTACATTAGTAGCAAATTTTTAACACTTGAGTATATTAACATAAAATAATAACAAGCAGGCATAAAGATATAGCATGTGCTGAATTGTCACATATATTCTTGAAAGAAGATTGAGGCAGAAGTAAAATGGACTGAGTTTTGTCTTTTATATATAAAAAGGCAAACAATACACAAGCAATAACTGATACTTCTTTTTGTTCATTTACGCATGATATGCTGAGCTTTCACATCAGGATTTGCAGGCACTTTAGCAATCCAGTTATGTGTGTGTACACATGTCTCTTTCACAATCAAAGTTCAGAGCATCAAACACAAAACCAGCTGTTGCAAATGAAAATTTCATATACCCAATATACACATTAACAAAAACTCTGCTGGAGCAATCTTTTTGTTTCAGTTATTTTTTGGACACCAACAACTTTTCATGACAATGCTTACCAACGCCCCCTCCCATTTCTCTTTTATTATCCACTTTATGGTTGATCTTTACCATGATACTGATGTGTAAAAATACAGTAACATGGAAGCACAGCACGAATTGTCCACAAGGCTTTACAATTGTCAAAAACAGGTTTTTAAAAAACTATTTTAAATGCAAAAATAGATTTTTGTTTTATTTTGTCCTGTGTTCCCCCCCTCCCAAAAAATTAAGGACAAATCAAATTATCATGATGTATGGAGTAACTGGGCAATGTTTAATTTATAATTCTTCCTGGGGTTCATTTTTTTGTAATGGAATATAATAATTAAAAATCCCCACCAAAGTTGTTAAACCAAACCAGAGAGATATTTTTTCTCTCCACCATTCTACATGCTTCATGAAATAGCAATGTCCCTCCACTATTATTAGGCAACGTTAACTTACAAGGTTTTCACTGATAATATAACCTATATATGGTTAAGGTATAAGACAAATGCAACAAGGTCCCCAGGATATATGAAACATAACATTTTTTGCTTAGGAATGAGGATAAAGCTTTCTGATAGGACTCAAGAGTGAACGTGTAAAGTCAAAGAAAAACAGCATTTCAGCAGACAGACATTTAAATATTTATCAACTGTAAAACATCAAGGGCTAAAGATCACGAGTGAACATTCAACCTTACTGCTTACAAGTGATACGTACCCCTTTCCCTTAATCAAAGGTATGGCAATGCATCTTTTAATTAAAAACAAATTAATGATGTATGTTGGAACCAGACCTCACTGAAGCATTTAACACCTGACAGCAAAATGTAGTGAAGCAGACACTGATAGCACAGAACTGGGCTAGGACACTTGATAACTAAGACACATCACTTGCCTAGAGTATGATTGTCAAATGATGGAAAATCCTTCCATGATATAACACTTGTGACACAATGGCAAAGACATAAGGCCCTCTGATTCTTTGCCTATATTGCTAAAGGCACTGAAGCAGACAAGAATTCCTTAGTACCTCCTTTTTGTAAAAAGAAGAAGTAGTAGTTTCTCTCCCCACCCCCACCCCCCCAATACAAGTCTCTTCATACGAAAATGTTCCTTTATTGCATGGGACGTTGACGTTTTTCTTCGACTCAAGAATAAAATGGTCTTCCCTTTTCTGGCGTTTGCAATCTGTTTAGCCTGGCAACCTGAGATGGTGAAGGGGGTACATCATGTCTGAAAGGACCTTTGGGAGTGGCATAATTTGGGTCCTGAACTTTCTTATAGGAGTCATAGTTGCTGGACCCTTCAGAAGATGTCTTTTTTTTCAGCTGCTGCTCTTTCCGCCTCTGCTCTTGACGCAACAGCTCTTGAGTTTCAAGCATCACCCGGGCGTTGAAGCCATGGCCTCCCATGTAGCCGTTCCTGGAGCCCTGATAGCTGGAATACCTCGGGTTGTCTTTTGCACTTTGGAAACCTTCGCCCGGAGGATAGTTCTGCTCCCAAGAATCTTGAGACACAGAGCTTGCATTTTTCCGGCTTTGCCTGAAAATCAGAACAAGGTATGTTATACTTCATTATACTTATGGAAAACACTTGTTATATTTCTGGAAAACTTTTGTAGTTCTTTTATGCCTAAGTATGAGGCACTAAGGCAAGTCACTCATTCCCCATAGAATAACAAACAGCTGATCAATACTGAACATTGGCTATTGCTACTGAAGAGTAGTTGCTGGAGGAAGGTCTATCACTTCCATTATCTGCTTGTGGGTGGAGGGATTCCTGAAGGTAATTCATTGGCCAATGTGGAAAACTAGATGCTGGACTGAATGACCCCATAATCTAATTCAGTAGGCCTCTTTTGCCTCCTACCAACAACCAGGCCATAATTTGCCCTCTAAAGTCTATCAAGGTGGGTATCCTTCAGGAAGGACATAAGAACACAAGAAGAGGCCTACTGGATCAGACCAAAGGTCTGCTCAGCCCAGCATCCTGTTCTCACAGCAGCCTATGGGAAGTCCATGAGCAGGCACGAGTGCACTATTCCTCTCCCACTTGTGATCCCCAGCAACTGCATTTAGAGCTCTACTGACTCTGATACTGGAGGTGCTGTATAGTCATTGGGACTAGTCAGTGCCATTTTTCTAGAAAAAGGTGCACCACAAACATCTCCCTGTATTCTCTTACAATGGCAATGGTGCCTGCCTGAGAGGTGCCAGAACTCAGTTCTGGCGAGTTCCCACTGAAAAACTTATGACCAAGGAAGTCCTCTTCCACATAACCACACATAACACATCCGAAGATGAACTGAGTGTAGACCAGCAGGAATGCTGAACCATAATCAATATGATATAGAATTGTTGTCAGTTAATCACATGCAAAGGCGGTTTGTTGGGGGGGTTTGTACAAAAGATAGCACCAAGAGACCCAATGCATTTAGCTGCAGACATACTGTATTTCTTGACATGGGTCACAACCCAGCAGGGCTTAAGCATGTCTGATTGTGTGTTTGAACATGGCCACTCTCTTTCGTAATGGATTTGACCATAGATTCAAATGTTGAGCATGGCAACAATCCAAATAAAGTTACTTGTGACTCACCTATACTGATTAGCTGCTGACTAGCTGTTTTTCATTGAAAGGAAAGCAGGGTATAAAATTAAAGAAAATAAAGAAATGTATTTAAAGCAGAGTTAGCTTATTTTAGCTTTACTGGACCTTATATATTGTTCTCCAAATATATAGTAGCATACTTGCATACCCCCATATGCGTTGCATAAGTCAACACTCTTAGCACATTTCCTATCACATCACTTTTATTCATCATTGTGGAGGCACACCGTTTTCATGTTCCGTACATGTATTCCAGAATTTTAATTTCTGGCTTCTTACCTAACTATTAATGCTGATTTTCTCACATGTCAATACAATCACCCAGATAAAGCTTTTCTAGTTCTGTTAAGACTGCAGTATTGAAACTCCCCCTGCCCCTCTCCCAATGCCTAGCTATCAACTCCAAATAGCAGAAGAATCTGCTGGTTTCAGAATAAATTTGCCAGGGAGTGATGCAACATTTCAGGCAATATCACGTTGGAATCCCAGATGATGCTGCCAGCTTGGCAGGTGGTAGACTTATCCCCTTACAATAAAAGGTGTCTGCCATGTCTCTTTTGCTTAGAGTAACCAGCTATTCTTCCATTTACATGTGTTCCTTGAGGCATTACACTATAAATATTCACAGTTTGACAGCTAATACTGTAATAACAATTACAACTTTCAACAATAATGCTACAATAGACCTGGACATGGGAAATTAGTATGCAGGGCTTTACCAACCCTGATTGCCAAAGGTCTGTCTTTTGGCTTACAAAGCCCAGCATGCTTATGCAACTGCAGAGGAAAACTGTTTACAATATATATAGTATCAGAATATTCCACTATGTGGTATTTAAGCAAGCTGAGCCGAATTCAGACCAAGGGTGCCTCTTACTGTTATTACTGTCTAGTGGAACACATGAAGCTGCCTTGGACTACAACAGGCCATTGGCCCATCACTGTTGAGTTTCAATGGCAGCAGAAATGCTATATCTATCTGTACGTTATTGTGCTTGAGATAGTGAAATCTCACAATAAACAGTGCATGCATTAAGGACAAAGGGGTTTGTTTTGCGTACAGGAGTGGGGCCAGTCAGAGTGCAAAGAGAGGGAGAGGGGGAGAGAGTGTGTGTTAATGCACGTGAGCAAGACACAGAGATGATGGAAGTGAGAGATGAAATGGAGACAGACAAAAGTGAGTTAAAGTGCTAGCTTCATTGGGCTTGAGGTAAGTAAAAGAGTGTTGCCCTGAAACCACCAGCCCTTGCTGGCAATTCCTGACCCTCAAGCAAACAGGGCTGACTTCATGGGGGCATGCAGCTCCACTTGGTTCTGCCAATGTATGCACATGGACAGCCTCTTTTCTTCTATCTACCTCTCAGATGAGGGCAGGGAAAGTGGAGAAGATAAAGAGAGTATACCAATCCCCAATCTGTCAACATGTAGAGCTGGACAAGCCTCCAGAGAGAACAAGCAGAGAGTAGTTCAGAGTGAGATTGCACCAGTTCCTTCCCTTTTCATTCTAGATGGGTTGGCAAACTAAGGTCTGCAGGCTGAATCAGGCCCACTTGCCTTCTGGATCCAGCCCATGAACGGTCCGGGAATCTCTATGTGGATCACCAGTGTGCACATTTCCCTCTCCCTCCCACTGCAGCACCTCCTCCCTCCCTCCCTCCCTCCTCCTGGCTTCTCCCCACCCTGCCTAGAGGAGGAAGGGGGCTGGGCTTTGTTGGTGCCAGCAGCAGCAGCAGCAGTGCTCGAGCGGCCGCCATTTTAAGCAGCCCCTCTCCAGAGCCCTTTTGCGCTTGTGGTGCTCTTGCATCAATCCCCCTCAAAAAACCTAGTCTGGCCCCCACAAGGTCTGAGGGACAGTGGACCGGCCCTCTGCTGAAAAAGTTTGCTGATCCCTGCTCCAGATCAGGCACCCCCAAACTCGGCCCTCCAGATGTTTTGGGACTACAACTCCCGTCATCCCTAGCTAACAGGACCAGTGTCAGGGGTGGTGGGAATTGTAGTCCCAAAACAGCTGGAGGGCCAAGTTAGGGGATGCCTGCTCTAGATAGTTCCTTGTTTACCGGATTCCCCTTTACTCTCTCACCATAGGCAAAAAAACATAAGAACATAAAAAGAAACTGCTAGATCAGGCCCATGGTCCATCTAGTCCAGCATCCTGTTCACATGGTGGACAACCAGATGCCTGTGAGAAACTCAAAAGCAGGACCTGAGTTCAACAGCCCTCATGTCTCCTGTGGTTCCAAGCAATTGACATTCAGAGGCATATTGTCTCTGACAACAGAGGCAAAACACAGCCATCCTGGTTAGTAGTCACTGAGAGCCTTATCCTTCATGAATTTGTAAAATGCTGCTTTAAAGACACCCAAGTTGGTGGCCATCACTACTTCTTGTGTGAGTGAACTTCTACTGTTTCCATGTTGTCACCCAGGAGACTCTTGGGGGTCCCATGGACTGCAAGAAGATCAAACCTATCCATTCTGAAGGAAATCAGCCCTGAGTGCTCACTGGAAGGACAGATCCTGAAGCTGAGGCTCCAATACTTTGGCCACCTCATGAGAAGAGAGGATTCCCTGGAAAAGACCCTAATGTTGGGACCAGGAGAAGGGGACGACAGAGGACAAGATGATTGGACAGTGTTCTCGAAGCTACCAACATGAGTCTGACCAAACTGCGGGAGGCAGTGGAAGACTGGCGTGCTCTGGTCCATAGGGTCACGAAGAGTCGGACACGACTAAACAGCAGCAGCAGCAGCAGCAACAACAACAACAACCCCCCATCATTTAGTGATTTATTTAAAACATTTCTATCTCACCATTCAGTCCATCAGGAACTCTGAAGGCAACTTAATAAGAGCATCAATATATCAAACAAGTTAATAAAACAGAAAATAACCACCAAAAAATAGAAGATTTCAACACAAAAAGAAATGAAAACAGAGTCCATTGGAACTACATTTTCCAGGGCCTTTTCTTCCAGGGATACTGAGTTTTCCTATTACTGACACAACAGAAGGAAAGAAATATTGACGCTCTGCTACCAGGTAGATCTGGGACCTTGGATAATGCCAAGGAGAATTACAGGTAATTTATTATGCTTTCTCCTGTGGAAGATAACTCAAACCTTATAATATCACTGGTAGTTATGCAACATGGACAGGCAACTTTGTGACATTGCCATTTTACTTCCCTTTCCATCCACACAAAACAAAAGGCCATATTGTCAACACAAGCATGTATAGCACAATGAGATTTCTGAGTGAATATGGTGTGAATCATTCACTCTTTTATTTAAGTTCACATGAGCTTTCTAAAGCATCCAAAAACCTTTTTAACAGCAGGCTCCAACTTCGACAAAACTTTACTTTTAAACAGCTTCACATTGAAAATGACAATAGATTAAGCTGATTCACACCATATTCACCCTGCCTGTTAGCAATAAGGCAAGCAAGATTGGTTGGACTCTTTTAACACCACTTTTATGGGAAGATATCAGAAAAATGTATGAATTCTGGAAACAATTTATATTTATAACTGCATGAATGTAGATTATCCATGAAGCGAGGAAACAAAGACTGAAGTACTTATTAATTTGTTTGTGCACAGATGTTTTGTAGCATAGACCTTGAACAAACAGTTTCCCTTGAACTGAGAATATATTTTGCGGCTCTGCAGAAGGTTATTCCACAGTCCCCTGTAATTCATAAATGAAATAATAATGTACTACATGTTTTTCCCGACAAAAAAATTACAGTTTATCATAGACATAATTTGGGGAACTGCAAAAATGCAGTCATGCAGTAGTGATCTTCCCTTAATTGAGGAGGAAAGGAAAGCTCTGCTACATCAGTCTAAAAGTTGATCTGGTACAGCATTTAATCCCACAGTGGAACCAGTTCAACCAGTTGCCCCTGGGGCACCCACAAGCAGGGCAAAGAAGGCAATAATATCTGGCTGAGCATTCAGAGGCTTATAAAATGTCACCTTTTTGACTATAGACAAGGAATATGCAGGGAAAGCCCTTGAATAAACTACTCATTGACTTAAGGCAGCATTCCTCAAATTGGTGCCCTTTAGATATTTAGGACTATGACTCCCATCATCCCAGACCATTGGGCACTGCTGATTGGGGCTGATGATTGTTTTAGTCTAAAACATCAAGAGGGCACTGGGCTCCTGTGGTTTCCTTCCCCCATTCAAACCCAATTCTTACTGACCTCATCCAATCCTCCAATACATCAGTTCAATGAAGAAGAAGAAGAAAACACAAAATCAGCCTTTGGCTTTGATGAGAGTTGTTATTGTTAGATCAAAATTAAATGGAAAAACTCTCCCACTTGTTTTCCCCATCACTCTCAAGGACACCTGCTCTTTTCTAAACCAATCTTCCTTTTTTAAAAATAAAATATTTATTGAATTTTATAACAATTAATGATACAAATCTCATTCATCATGTTATTTACAATTATTTCCCCTCCCCTCCTCTGGACTTCCCTCAACTCCCCCTCTGCTGAGATATTTAGTTTTATTTACCGTATCCTGCTTTTCCTACACAAAAATAAAATCCCTTACCATTTCTCTAAAATATCTATTACTCAAATGAAGTTGTGAAAGTTTATTCAAATTTTCTAAACCAACCTTCCATTTTGCCTCAATATGCTTTATTTTCCCAAGACACTCAAATTTACTTTAAACATGACTCAAACAATCTCTGTCCCAAACCAGCCTCAATCATTCACCAAATGTCTGAATGCGTTAGGTGCAGCGCTTGGGTAGTCATGAGCAACCCTTTCCCTTTGGAATACATCTCCCTCCTGGACTCAAGACTGCCTGTGAGCACTTTCTGCTTATAAACTAAAGTATGTGTATAGACAGCACTTAAATATTAGAACCAATTAAATGTGTCAGAAAATTGGAAGTATCCCAATCTGATATAGCTTTTCATGGTAATCTCTCTATTCACTCAATTAATTCTTTTATGACATACATCCACATTATACATCCAAGATTCACTTTGTTACAAGCTATACAAGAAAGACTTCCCATTACCGCTACTTCCTCCTGTCAAGTTCATATTTATTTTCATTACATGAAACTATAATGCAGAAGAACCCCATAATCTCTAAAATTTTGGAACCCAGTTTTATGAGCTGTTACAGCAGGGCTATCACTGTCATCATTACTGACCTTTGACTGTGCTGGATGGGGCTGCTTTTGTCCCCCTCTCCACAGCAGCTAGCCAAGAAGTTTGAATGGCCTGAAGCATCTGCCAATACAGGCTAATCTCTTTCCAACTCACACCTTGGCAGCAGGAGGAAGGTGTACTTTAGAAACCCATTTGCAGAAATCTAAAATTATTTTTTCCTGTCTGGCACCATTTTAAAACACTCCCAGGAAGAGAAGACAACATTTGTAGTCTTTGTTTTTTATTTTCATTTATTAATATCAGATTTGACAAAAAATAGCTCAAAAACAGCTCAAATGTAAGGGCACTTCTCTCCAAGGAGCCTCGTTGAGGTTGCAATTTGTGACATTCACACAAGTTCTCTCTCACCTGGTATACAGTTGCAAATAACTATGTATGGCCTGTTCTACACTGAATGGGTCATATAACCTTTATACTATTTATCATTTCCTGGAAATCCTTCATTTTCCTTCTTTTGCTGTTTTTGATATACAGCGGTACCTCGGTTTTTGAACCTAATCCGTTCTAGAAGACCGTCCAAGTTCTGAAATGTTCGAAAACTGAAAACTCAATACAGAAGCCTTGATATGGAAGCCTTAATATGGAAAAAGCTCACTAACCCCCATAGGGAATAGTGAGGGTTGCGACCAGGCCTGGCAGAAATGACGGTGTGTGTGTGAAGGGGTGGGTTTAAGCTAATGGGAAGAAGATGATTGGAGAGCTGACTGTCGCTGGGGAGAATTGCATGTATCCAATTCTTGATTGACAAGGGGAATCCTTAAATAGTCAGCGTTTTTTAGGTTGAGCTCCTTCCTGCTAGTGATTCAATCTCCCTCCCGCCCACCTCCTTTTTTCGTTGCTGGTTTAGGATGACCTTGCTATGGCGCCGCCTGTATTCAGGGGTCAGTAGGAATTTTTTCCATCTGGCTGATTGGCTGTTCCCATTTGGTTTTTCACCTCCTGCTTAGCAATAGTCACAACTTGTTAGGTTGGCAGGTTAAGCTTTGGTTGATGAGTTTGGGAGGGGCATCACATGGAGGTGCATGCCCATCAGTGTTGCTCTTATAGAAGTATTCCGTTAAAGGAATCCTGGGGCTCCGGGGCTCTAGTCTTTACACCCCCGCAATGGTGCGGGGCTGGGGCCAATACAGAGCACGAGCCTTGGGGAACATTTCTGGTGGGGGGAGATTGCCTGGGCTCAGCTATCTCCTCCACCATGGGGTGTTTACTTGACTTTCCTAATGCAGGAAGTCAGAGCTGGTCCTATCCCACTGTGGGGCAGAAGATTAACCAAAGCCTAAGGCCAACACTCAAAATTAATTGTAATTTTTTTAAATAAAGTTGTGGCCAAAATTATGCCAAAAACAAAACCTAAAATAATGTGTCTGTCTGAGTTATTGGTGGGGAATTTCTGGGGGTCTTGGCTCGCAACTCAATACCGAAGCCACATGGCATGTTCGACTTCCGAGGCGTGTTTGAAAACCGAAGCGTTTACTTCCGGGTTTACAGTGTTTGAAAACTGAAATGTTTGTCAACGGAGACGTTTGAAAACTGAGGTACCACTGTAGTAGGATGTAGTGCTTTTTTCTGGGGGATACTCAAGGGTACTCAGTATTGGCACCTTTTTTCTAGAACAAAAGCACTGCTAGGATGGTTCTAGGAAATACTACCAAATTCTCCTCTGCATCCCTTACCATAGCAAAATACTCTGAGTCAGTACTTTGAACGAAGCAACAGATTTTTCTCCTTCCTCATGCTTCCCTTCCCTCTTTCAAAATGGCCTCTCTCTCTTCTCAAAACTTTGTCCAGCAAATACATCTGGGCGTATAATACGACTCCAAACGTTTCCAGTTAAAATATAGCGTTTGGGATATACTCGCCGTATAAGAAATACGACCCGGTGTATAAGTCGACCCCCGACCTTTGAGAAGATTTTCCTGGCTTAAAAAGTAGTCTTATACGCAGGAATATACAGTACTTGTGTACTTCTTCCTTTCTTTCTTTCCTTATCTTTTCCACACACACTTCTGTAGCCCTTAAGGCTTATCTTCATTGCTGTGGACAGACAGCCCCTCTTTCTCCTCACCTATTTTCTGCATCCTAGCTATGCATTTCTATACATTTCTGTACATGCTTTTAGAACTGACAACTTGTGGATTAGTTTTAACTCCTTTATTAGTTCTAAACTTCCCCCAGTAGCCCATTCTTAGGGTGTTGCTTATGAAAGTCTGTGCCAACTGATTCTGTTAACCAGTGCTTTTTTTCTGGGGGCACGCCCCTAAATGGCCTCATTAAGGGGCAGTATTTCAATATGAGTAGGAAAATGAGAGTACCCCCAAAAACACTTTTTTAAAGGAAAAAAAGCACTGCTAACATATTATGGGAAGTATGCTAATTCTCTTTGAATACAATAAAATTTCTTGATATTTATCTTTGTTGCCCTGAGCTGTGTACATTGTTGTTGTTGTTTAGTCATTCAGTCATGTCCGACTCTTTATGACCCCATGGACCAGAGCACGCCAGGCACTCCTGTCTTCTACTGCCTCCCACAGTTTGGTCAGACTCATGGTGTTGGCTTCAAACTGCGTACATACCATATACAGTGGTGCCTCACAAGACGAATTTAATCCGTTCTGTGAGTCAATTCGTTTTGCGAAAAATTTGTCTTGTGAATCCCATAGCAATGCACTGAATTTTTATTTATTTATTTATTTTGCCCATAGGAACACATTAATTGAATTTCAATGCATTCCTATGGGAAACCGCGATTCGCTAGATGAATTTTTCACAAAATGAATTCATCTTGTGAGGCAACCTCCGATCGCAAAAACCATTCGTCTAGCGAAAAATTCGTCTAGCAGGGCATTCGTCTAGCAAGGTACCACTGTATTCAAAGCACTCGACTTCCTCTAGTCTAAAGCATCTGCAGATTGCTTTAGGTGCTTGACAATGTAGCTCTGTGAGAGCTAAACGGCACTTCCTGGGATTCTATGGGAGACCTTCAAGCTGCACACTTTATAACAGAGGGTTCCTCTTAATCACGGGTGTCAAACACAAGGCCCGGGGGCCAAATCCGGCCCGCCAGACCTCGTCATGTGGCCCGCCGAGCGCCCCAGCCAGCGGGACCCAGCAGTGGGACCTTGCTGCTGAAGCGCCGCGCCAACAAAGTGCCGACAAACAGCTGGGGCCGGGGAAATGCTTTTTGCCCCTGGGTCCCTTCACGCTCTTTTCTGGCGCTGAATCAAGGTGGCGACCCCCCTCCCTTTCTTTCTTCCTCTCTCTCGTTCTTATTCTTTCTTTCCCTCTCCTTCCTTCCTTCTTTATCTCTGTCTTCTCTCCCTCTTTCTTTTTCTTTCCTTCTTTATTTCTTCTTTCCTACTCTTCTTTCTCTCACCTCTTTCCTTCCTCTCTCCCTCCTGCTCCCTCTTTTCTTCCTTCCTTCCTTCCTTCCTTCCTTCCTTCCTTCCTTCCTTCCGTCCTTCCCAACTTTCTTCCTCTCCCTCATTCTTATTCTTTCTTTCCCTCTACTTCCTTCCTTCTTTCTCCCTTTCCGTCTTCTCTCCCTCTTTCTTTTTCTTTCCTTCTTTATTCTCTTCCTTATTTCCTACTCTTCTTTCTCTCCCCTCTTTCCTTCCTTCCTTCCTCTCTCCCTCCCACTCCCTCCCTTCCTTCCTTCCTCCCTCCCTCTCCCTCTCCCTCTCCTCAGAAACATAGGATGCTGCTTTATACTTCTGGCCCTTAAACCCTGGAACCAGGAGAGCAGCTCCAGTGAGTCAACCTCAGCCAGTCCCTTTGGTGAAGGGTGGTGGCTCACTGGCAGAACATCTGTCCTGCATGCAGAAGGACCCCAGCATCTCCAGGTACTAGTAGCTCTGCAAAGGTCCTGCATGAAACCCTAGCGAGCCTCCACCACCCAGTGCAGTTACCAAAAATCATTTTTCAATCAATTGTACAATAATTGTACATTTGAATATCTACTTGCCATTATTCTGACTATGTTTCTGCTTTCAGAGCTAGTTATTACTTACATTATTACAAAAAAACAGTAATAATTGAATGCAGTGACAATGATTTATGATAATAAAGAGTGGACACATAGTCCTACAGATACAACCGGCCCTTTGAGGGTGACCAAACTGCTGATGCGGCCCCCGATGAATTTGAGTTTGACACCCCTGCTCTTAATAAAGAAGACACAACACTTTGAATAAACTGGCTCCAGGCACTAATTTGCCAGATCACCTTAGAAATTTGCCGTACCTGGGTAATGAACTGTATTGCCGCTGAGCTTGCTGGAAACTCTCCCTTTCTTCTTGACGCTGCTTCTGCATCTGAACCTCGACCGATACAGAATGCCTGCCACTCTGCGAGTATGACTTTGAACTTGGCTAGGATAGGAAAAGCAAAAAGTTCACATGGTGGTTTTTTTAAAACAACAACAACAACAATAATAGCATCCAGAATGATAAATAATACTATTTTTCTGTAAAGACACAATTTTTAAAATGCTTTCATTATCAACCAAAATGAACTGTTTAAGCCATTATTATTAATGTATTAATTTGTGAATCACCTTCAATATGTATGCTCCAAGACAATTTACAGACATACCCTTAAAAATACTGCAAAAACGTATTTGAGAGATAAACATGGCAGAAAAACTGCAGTAGAAGACATATTTTCAAGAGATTCCCCCCCCCCATTATAAATGCTGTAGGTTCTTAAACTTGATAGATAAAATTTGGACTATCTGCAGGATTCTAGAAGTATGGAAAGGTTCTACCTATTTTAGGACAAGGTTATCATACAAATACCTATATGAACAAAGTCGAAGTGTCTGCATTTGTAGATAAGTCACTGAACACAGCTATGAGGGACTAAGTTGTTTTTGGCGCTGCTCAAATCAAGTGGCTGGCATATTTTATAGTCTTAGCTTTGAAGTCTGAGGAAACATAATGCAGCCATCTTGGTGAAGCTAAGCAGATTTGGGTCTGGTAAATGTATCAACTGAAGACCTGGGAACCTTGGTCTTGAGTTCCATGTTGGAAGAAAGGAAGGGTATTAGTGTACCAGAATAAATAAATAATAAAACACCCAAGGGCGTCGTGAGGCGCCGCGACACCCGGGGCGGCAAATTGCCATGCACCCGGGGGGGGGGCGCCGCGCCGCTACGTAACGATGCATGTGTCGCTACGTAACGACACATGCGTCATTACGTGGTGGGGTATCACCGCCCCCTCGTGCCTCCAAAGCCGCGCGCCTCCAGCTACAAACTCCAGGTAAAAAGCCCGCTCAGACTTTTTACCGGGAGGCTGGAGGCTCAGCTTGAGAATCGTGGGGGTGGGGGGGCAGACTGCCCCCATTGGCCCCCCCCATTGCGACACCCCTGAAAACACCACCCATGAAGAGTATGGCTGACTCCAATGTTCTTTTTAGCCACTAGAAGGGACTATGCCTAAATAGGGAGTTTTCAAAGCAATCTTTTGATTCTGCTGCTGCTTAAGGAGCTGACAGCTAGTGCTGCTTTGTCCCCTGCTGCTGTTTTTACCTTGATCATCGGTGCTTCGTTGGCTGGGTTATTGTAGTATGTATATTTGCATTTCTGTTTGTAATCGCCTCTGAGCAACTCTTTGCAGATATGGCAGACCCTTCTCAAGCAGGAGTGAACATTGGAGCCCTAACAGAGCTCTGGTATTGGCATGGTAGCAAACAGAATATGTCTGAGAAAAGATAAATCGTCACCCTAGGCTCACGGGTCTGAGTCATGTCCTCATCATAAACTATTCTGTCCCACTCTCTTCAGGAAGTGTCATTTTAAAGTTTCGAATAAGAGTGTCTGTATACATTAAAGCTACGGGACTGACTGCTTTGAGGACAGAAGTTCATTAATTATTGGCAGAGCAGATATACAAGCCCAGGAAGAAATGCCAGAACCCCACAGCACATCAGTAAAGGTTTTGCCAACAGGATCGTTGTAGAATAATTTGAAATGGACACCTGCCCACTATGATCCAAGAAAAGGCATGTGGACACAACCATCCATCAGGAACTGGAAACTGTGATTCAGGCAGAAGTCATTTTTATATGTCAGACATATGCAGCAAACCCGATCTCCTTCTTTCACACATACACTTATCTGTCTCTGCTTCTCGAATCCCAGCTCTTTAATACATATCTGTTATTCATCAAGCTCTGTAGATGGGAAATTACCTTCTTTGTTCAAATCAGGAGGAAAAAGCTCACTATCATCATGGATTTGAAGGACATTTATGGATGTCAACCTTTATTTATGCCCATCCAAGCTTTTCCTTTTCCGTGTCCCCTCCCTTTCATTTGGTGTCACAAACCTGTTCCCTCACGCTAATTCAAAACTTTTTAACACTTGCACAGCTGTGTTTTTCCACAGACATACTTGTAGCCAAGAACTCTGAGATAAAAAAGAGAGAGCATTCAAAGAATATGGTTGAAGTTTCCTCACAGTAAACCACTGGTGTTTGTGCGTTTTACCATTGTTTAGTATTCATTACATCTGGATGCATTTTGGGAAAAGCACCTCTCTCTAATTTTAAGTTAATACCCTGAAGTTGCATATGCTGCTTGAGAGATGGGTTTATTGTTCCTCAATGCTAAAACTATATTGAACACTCTCAGAATGGATGAGATCATAGTTTCATCCCTTCCCAGCACAGTGATCTTACCCAGATTGGAATACACAAGAGGGAGAAAATAATTCAAAGGTACAATGGACCTATTTCTCCAGAATTTGAGCATCTAAATGAATGTGTCTGTATAAAAGACACATGCGCAAGGAAGGAGAGAAAAGGGTGTGTGTGTGTGTGTGTGTGTGTGTGTGTGTGTGTGTGTGTGAGAGAGAGAGAGAGAGAGAGAGAGAGAGAGAGAGAGAGAGAGAGAGAGAGAGAGAGAGGTGCAGCTTAAATAAAGGAGCAGACCATCAGCCAAGGGAACAATAAGGCTCAGGATTAAAATTAATACATTTAACAGAATTACTGTCACTTTAAGCTCATTTACATGATCAGCCCAATGGGGAAGAGGCCCTCATTGTTGGTGAGGGGAAAGAGGGAAAAAAGAAAGGTCAGCGTTCTGACCCACAATTTAGGAAATTATTCCATTCCTGAGGTAATCAGCCTGTCATCTAAATAATTTCCCACTCATTCATTGTTGGAAAGTATAATGCACGCCAAGGTTGCTTGTTTAAAGTTGCTATGGTGTTTGGATAGAGAACATTTTGGCCCATGACCCTCAGTAGTTAAGTTCTCAAGTCCTCCTGAGTGCACAGTTTCCTCAGACAGGGTCCCCCAAGATCCCTTAACCGGTCAAATTCTGAGATGAAGCAGAAGAAGCCTCTACATAATGCCTGGCCCTTTTCTGGAACCCCGTACATGAAAATAAAAATAGATTACTGAGTTATCTTTACAAGGAAATAAAACAAGCATTTCATTAAATTAGTTCCTGGGAGAACCAAGCATATTTTATAACAGAGCTTTAAAAGGAAGCCCATATATTTTAAACTATATATATATATAGAGAGAGAGAGAGAGAGAGAGAGAGAGAATTTTACCTAGAGTTGCAGAAGTAGCTGATTTAAGGGCAACATTTGTTGTCATTAGTTATGCTGGGGTTTAAAATAAACGCTTTTAAGGACACAAAAGTCAACTTGAATAAAAGTTGTATATGTTCTCCAGGATGACAAAATGATATACAGTACATATTTACAAAATATGAGGTTTATATTTATGACATAGCTCTTTTCTTTATGGCTAGAAATACAAGTCATCTCTCTCTGTATTTCTAAGGTAGCCTGGTGATGACATGGATGTTAAATCTTTTTTAAAATCTGCACAGAATTGTACTGCATACAGAGGATTTCATAGTCTATTTGGGACAATTTGGGTTTGTGGGGAACCTTTGGCTTTCCAGATGTTGCTGAACTGCAAGTCCAGTCATCCCTCACTATTGGCCATGCTTGCTGGGGCTGATGGGGATTGTAGTTCAACAACATCTTGAGAGCCAAAGGTTTCCCACATTGGAATTATACCATGGTTGAAGGTGCCCAAGGAATGTCTAGTATCAAAAGAATCTAATCATACACAGCATTCTGCTTCATGTGTCTTTTGCAGCTCAGCACGGCCAGCCAAGACATTTTGTTGCCAGAGGCAAAGGGCCAGGTTATGACCCTCCTTAGTCCATGTTTACCTACTGCACCCAATTGGACTGGCAACTGAATTTAAGTTCAACAATGGTGGCAGGATAGTATCTCCCAGTTAACCTGAGACAGCAGGACAGTTACAGGGTGCAGGGCAGCCCAGTTGGCATAAAAGGTTCTGTCCTCCAACAGAAGGGAACAGCTTGTAGGGGGAGAGGAGTTCAGAAGGAATAGCCAGGAGGCCGCCAGTGTTCCCTCACTGCCACGTGAGGCAGTTGCCTCAGTGTATCTAATGACAGAGCCAACCCACAGGCTCAGGTAGTGACCACGAGAACTACTGGCTTTTCAGTGGTGCCCCCCAATGGAAGAAATCCCTGTCCAGGAACATCTGTCAGAGACCTCCCTCTCTCCAGGTTTTCAGAAGCCTGATCAAAACATTCCTATTACATAAATCCTTCAATAGTTTAATTACTGATAGTGTTTATATGACATTTACATCCTCTCTCTTAATGGCTTATTGATTACGATTGGTGGTTTTAATTGCAACATTATTAAACTGGATTTTTTTAATGATTTAATGGAGCTGTGTTTTGTTATGTAAGCTTCCTTTGGGACCCTTTTGTATTAAAAAGAACAATACTGGTGATGGGGGGGGGAAGGCTTGCTATCTATGGGGGATTGGGAAAACTATGTGTTTCTGGACAGCTCTTCCTGTCTTGGCAAAATCTAGTTGCTGGTTCTATCTTTAATGCCCTTTTTAAAAGCACTCTTCAAGTGCAGTCCAACATAAATGCCTTAAATCCCTCCATATTTTATCTGAAACTGCACAGCTTACACAAGCAAAGAATCATGTTCTTGAAAATAGCGCATACACAACCCCCTCACAGGCATTAAGTGCAAGACAGATAAGCTAGTCTGCATTGATGTGACCCAGCTATGCCTTGTCACAGGGCAAACAATACCCTTTACACAATTGACAGATGGCAGAGCACAATACAAAATGAAATTAGGAATGTTGGGCCACAGATGGAGAAGGAAAGGGTCAGGAGTTTAAAGGTCACCAAGGACCTTGAATCAAAGTTGCATCAGCGATTAAGAATAACAACTGTAGTTTAGTTGTAGAGCACCAGCTTTGAATGCAGAAGGACCCCAAGGTTCAATCCTAGGCATCTCTAGGTAGGGCTAGAAGCATGATCTGTCTAAAACTCTGGAAAGCCATTGCTGGTCAGTGTGGTAAACAATAGCAAGCTACATGGACCAATGATCCAAGTCAGTATAAGGAAGCTTCCCATATTCCTAAGGACTTTGTGCAGCACTGCATATAGTGACCACAAATGAGCACTTACCCATGGTTGTTCAAAACTGTAGGTCCGCCTCCGATCTTCCACATCTTCATCTTGCTTTGCCTGTTGAAATTCTTGCCTTAGGCGTTGTATCCGATCGTGATTGCTGGGAGTTGATCTGTTACTAAGAAAGGAAGGGAGAAAAGAGATTAATACCGAAAAAAACAAGCAAGACCATTTTTCTTTTTCAGATACAAAACAGCTTGACTGAGTCGTATGATAATGAGCTGACAGAATGCTTACAGTCAAATTTCAAAGCCATATTCCTAGAACAGAATTATATGCAAAATGCTGGTGAGTCTTGTGGCTCACGGCAAATCTGAGAAGGCTAAAGAAAGCACTTTCAGTGACAGAGATGACCAGAACGCAACTGGGAAGAGTGGTGGATTATTATTATTTTTTAAGATGGGCTTAAGACATTGGAATAATTACTGCAACTATCCAAAAAGAACATTTATCTCTCTGTTAAGTGCTTATTTCTTTACCATATTTTAAGACTGCCTGTCAGCTGAAGATTCTCCATATTGAAATACAGCATCAAATATTGGTAATAAATCAGTTACAAGTACAATAGAAAAACAGCCAGCTGCAGGACAACAAATAAACCCATCCTTCCAAGACAGTTTTATCATGAGTGATAAAGTAAACTCTCATGTTTTTGTTCTGGGCTTCACACAGCCATCTGGTTTGCCATTGTGGGAAACACGATTCTGGCCTAGATAGGCCAGACACAGCCATAGAGTTGTCCTCCAGACATTGGTGGATGGCCAATGGTCAGGGATGGTGGGAGTTTGAGGCACTATGGAGGCTACTCCTTTCATTGTTTCTTGTATAACAGCCGCTATGTACAGTATAGTGATGGAAAACGGACACTTGATTGATTCTGTGAACTGGTCCTCGCCCAAAACAAATGGGCACATCCACTATTGTGTTATCAAGAGTATTTAAAAGACAGGGCTTAGGTTTTAAAAGAAGAGCACAAATAAATATTTCTATCAGGTCCTGTAATATTGAAACAACATGACAGATAATTGTTCACTCACTTCAGCTACTCTGCTGCTGTCAGAGCCTCAGTCCCACAGGGCTCCTCACTATTTGGAGACGGCGCTATTGGATTATTTCCCCCAGTCAATAGGATCCTGTCACCCTTTAGGTCTGTTTCTGACAAGTCCTTTGAACTGATTAGCTTGATAGCATTAAAAGGTTAATGGACATGCGGTACATTTCACCATGTGGAAACAAACCAGGGCATCAACAGAGATGAAGGCTGCACATATCCTTGGGAGGAAAACCCGCTGAAGTCAGTGAAATTACTTTAGCTTAAATACGCACAGAAGTCAGCTGTTTAAGGTCTACACAGTATCACCATTAGGTTATGTAAACCTTACTCAAGTTATGCAAAAATCAAAGTTTTCCGTGATAAATACTGCAAAGAAGCCACAAGGCTCACTCCAGATTGCTACGTAAGAATCTCCAGGCAAAGACCATTAGTAGGAGCACTCAGTAGGTCTACTAACTGATCTCCAAGCTTGCAAAGGCATTGTCCCCAAATACCAACATATATATTTCTCACAACTTCTAAAGTCAGCTAGGCAAACCCAATCCTAAAGACCTTTTGTCAGGGCTAGCATAAGAGGTATTATTATCATTATTAATTATTAATTATTAAATTAAATGTGCATACTGCCCTATACCCAAAGGACTCAGGGTGGTTTACAACATCAAATCACAACATAAAAACACAAAATACCTAATAAAAACAAAAACAACCCGATAATCGCAGCAATCTATTAATCCTTTGCCAGGTTACCATATGGGTTTACTGGGATGCTGCATCATGGTTTAAAAATCAAATAACTGCACAGTATATTCCAAGTCTGTATGAAAACTCAGCTGAAGAGTCAGGGTCCAGCCACAGCCAGACCCTGAACCCGAGGTCTCATTAGATGAGAAGTAATAATAATAATAATAATAATAATAATAATAATAATAATAATAATAATTTATTTGTACCCCGCCCATCTGGCTGGGTTTCCCCAGCCACTCTGGGCAGCTTCCAACAAAGATACATACATTAAAATGTCACACATTAAAAACTTCCCTAAACAGGGCTGCCTTCAGATGTTTTCTAAATGTCAGGTAGTAGTTGTTCTCTTTGACATCTGCTGGGAGGGCATTCCACAGGGCGGGTGCCACTACCAAGAAGGCCCTCTGCCTGGTTCCCTGTAGCTTTGCTTCTCGCAGTGAGGGAACTGCCAGAAGGCCCCTCAGTGCTGGACCTCAGTGTCTGGGCAGAACGATGGGGGTGGAGACGCTCCTTCAGGTATACTGGACCGAGGCCGTTTAGGGCTTTAAAGGTCAGCACCAACACTTTGAAATGTGCTCGGAAACATAGAGAGAGCACCACCTCCCAGTAAACAATAGCACTGCCAGTGGCTGCAGCAGCTGCCGTCGTGGCAGAGCCTTCAGACCCTGACATTCTAGCCACAGCACCAAAGGTCTTCCCTAAGTTTGTCTGGCCTTCTGGCCAAATATCAAATATACACTACTGGTGCAAAGGAGATTGCAAGCCAAGGTTGCAACTCTAGAGCTGCTGGTGAAATGCTAGCCAGTCGAATAAGGCTACTTTTTACATGAAACTATTTGGGAGAAGGGTAAAGCCTGTCTCGAATAGCCAGGAATGGTCAGATATTACATTGTCTGGGCCAGACGATTGCTGAAGCACCATCTTTCCCAAGGCTTTCTGGCAAGATAGTGTTTGTAGCCAACTGGCTGCTTAGGTTTGTAACTTATAAGCCTCTCCACAACTGGGTAAATGGACAGAAAGCCACAGGGCCGTCTTAAGCACATCCAGCGCTGTGGCGCAAAGGTCCTTCCGGCGCCCCCTCCCTTTCCCAAAAATTAGAACTTGGCGTCCCGGGAGCCAAGTTCTAAATCACCTCCTTTCTCACAACCCTCCGGATCTCATGCAACGGCTTTGTTGCTGGGCTGGGCTGGGCTGAGTTTGGCCAATGTCCTGTTCCGCTTTGGGGAGGGAGAAAAGCAAGAAGCAGCACGGACAAAGGAGGAGAAATGCAGAGCGTGCCTCTTTCATCATCCCCTTTGCAGAGGGAGAGGGGCGGGCCAAACAATGCCGCACTCCCCATGCTTCTTCCCCAGGGCAAATGTGGGTTTTTGCAACCAGAGGCGTTGCAACAAGGTCCTGGCGCCTACGACCCCATGAGCGCCTTCACCTACTGGGACTGCAGCTTGGGCTGCAAAGAGGAGGAAGGTCCCCTCGCGCCCACCCTCCTCCGGCAGGGCGCAGCTTGGCTTGGTCAAAGGGCAGGGTGGGCGGAGCTTTTTCTTTTTTCTTCAGATGCAGCATCCCTCTCCCTCTCCCTCGGCTGGCCAGCTGGCCGGTCCGCCCCTGCCTCCACGTGCCCGCGGAGTGCCCAGGCAGTGAGGGAAACTGGATCTCGCGCTCACGGCCAAGGGGATTCCCGTGGCCGAGGGAGAGGTGGCGGCGGAGCCATAGGGCTTGGTGGCTCCTTGCACCCCCACCAATGCTGGGGCGCCCCTGAGAGGCCGGCACCCTGGCGCAATGAGCCACTAGCCCCTATGGGAAAGACGCCTCTGTACAAAAAGCTGTGCAACTGAACTACTTCATGTTACAGGTAGGTAGCCGTGTATCTGAAGAAGTGTGTATGCACATGAAAGCTCATACCAATGAAAAACTTAGTTGGTGTCTAAGGTGCTACTGGAAAGAATTTTTTTATTTTGTTTGAACTACTTCATATTATTCAATAAACACAAAGGCTTTCAGTTCCATACTCAGCACTGATGTAAGTCAAGAACTGTTCCACTTCCTAAATGATGGGAAAACTTAAAGCAGGTTCATGTTCTCGTCTCTGATGTCTGCCAACTACACGTTGTTTAATGCACCCTCAGCAGTTCCATGAATGCCACTTACAACACATGAAATCGTCTGCATGGGCTGGAAAAGTGCAATGTAAGCAAAGCTCATATAGGCCAGAGCTGTCACATATTTTCAGTAACAAGAAGCCACAGCAATGGCAATGTTAAGAGTCTCAGATCGTTAAGCAATATCTCACTATGATGTCATGCATTGAAGTACAGAGTTGTAATCCTTTCAGAACGGACAGATTGTCAGTGTGATAAAGTGGATACAAGCAAGCTACTGAACAGGAATGACTAAAGCTTTGGGAAGGAGGGGGAAATGGTCTGAGAGAGGATAGGAAGGGGGGGAAAACATCTTCCAAAAGTATAAAGTCAAGCAGTAATATCATAAGTGCAACAAAAAGTTTAGCAGATTATCTAGAATTTGCCTACACCAAACCTGGAAGTAGGGAAAACACAGAAAAACAATGTCTTTTATGCTACTCCTTTTGACTTCTACGAAGGCACTAAGAAGCTTTTTTCTTTTGTAAAAAACAACTAATAAGTCAAATCAATAACAATAATAATTCATAATAATAACTCCATACAATCTATCTAGCTGCAGATGTCTACAGAAAATAGCTTCAACATGTGAATGGACTATTAGGTTTTTTTAACCAATGCAGCCCAATAAGCAAACATTTGAAACTCGTTCTGTTAACTAAACCCCTTTATGGTCAAATGGCACACTTGAAGCATTCAACTTATGTTTCTTTAAATAAATAAATAACTTGTGACAGATCTTTGTATCCACAGGTAGAATGGAAGAGAAACAAAGGCTGTTCCATTGAATTTTAAAAAGGTTGCCTCATTGACTATTAATGGCATTGTCCTCATTCTTCTGGCAACGCATTAAGCCTGCAGAATGTATGCTTGCCAAAGTTCAAAGCAAGCTGAGTGTATATTAAATTGGACCTCTCTTGTCATTGCTTGGGCAGGATGAAATAGGTAAAGAGAACACAGAGCAGTGTTAATCCACTGTAAAAGCTTTTGCTGTGTATAATGGAACTCAAACAGTTTCTCCTCCATCCCAAAAGTGTTTACTCAGTGCAGATGGGTCTGTCTGTAACAGAAGATGTTAACCTGCCACACATTTAAAAAAAGGTGCAGGCACACTCTGAAATGCTGTAGGAAACTATCCCGAAAAAGCGGCAAATATGTTTTCAAAAGGAGACTCTGCATTTTACCACGGTTTAATTACATAGTTTGGTGTGTTTACATACAATCAGAAGATAACAGACCGTGGAAGGCACCATGTAGAGCAGCCTTCACCAACCTGGTGCCCCCCGGGCATTTTGGGCTACGACTCATCAGCCACAGCCAGAGCAAGGAAAATGAATAGCAATGTAGAAAAGATAGAGCAGCATTTCAGTCAATGTATAACTGACTTGTGGAAATTTGTGCCGCAAGATGTGATGATGGCCACCAGCGTGAAAGGCTTTAAAAGGGAAATCCAGGATGGATAGATTGGCTGTCATTAGCAGTGGTGGCTGGGGCCCATGGGAGTGGAAAGCAGTAGGTGGAGCCAGAGCCAATGGCAGGCAGAGGCATCTCTTTCCAATTTGATCCCCATCCTCCTCCCACCAGCATTCTACAAAGGCAACACTTAGATTAAGAAGCAAGAAGCTGGCAATCAGTGTTGCCCCCCCCCCCGACTGCTTAGAAGAATGAAGGCAGGCAGGTGGGGGCTGATTAGGGACAGGCTCAGATTGGTAGGACAGTATCCCATATGCTTTAATAGACCAGCCTCCACTGGCTATTAAGGGAATTCTCAGGGAATTTCTCATAATATTCTTTTCTTAGAAATTTCAGTCCAGCTCTTATGCATATCCTGCTTTTTAATGTATTTTTTTATTAAAGATTTCTTGGTTTACAATAGTATGTGCAATGTCTCTTTTTCAAGTTACATTTTCTACAGATCAGTTTCATTTGTTGAGACTTACATTAGGAAGAAAAGGGGGAAAGAGGTGGAGGGGCGAATGGTGAGTGGGGGTGGGATCAGATGGCGATGTTTCTATTTTACTTAATGTATGTGTGGGGTTTTGTGTCAGCGTCGCTTGTGCAGGTTCTCTTTGCTATTCGCTTGTGTTCCTTTGGTGGTGAGAGAGGTTGGGATTGGCCTAGGCGGGTGTGGTTGTTTGTTTGTGGTTGGCTGTGGTGGACTTAGTTTTTATGTGTGAGTGAGGCGGGTGGATGTTTTGGATCAGGTTAGCCATATTGATTTGTATGCTTTTGGTGGATTCTTGTCATTGTCTTGTTGGGCTGTGATGTGATAAAGGGGAGCCATACTGGGCTGAAGGCGTCTTCTTCTATTTGTCCCCGTGTCAGTTTCAGTTTATTGGTTAATTTTTCTAGTAAGACTGTTTGGGGCTTCTGGCTGGCTACTATTAGAAGCACCATGTTGGACTAGGTTGACTTTTGAACTGATCCAGCAGGTCTCTTAGATACTTATGTATGAAAGTTAAAAAATATTAGCAGCTGAGATTATCAACTCTCACAATTTTAAGTATCCCGAAGTCTTTGAAGTTACATGAGCTAGATTTTTTACATGATATATGAAATGATAATACAGTGAATTGTATCATTTTATTTTAAAGGTTTTACTGATTTATGTTCTTGACATTTTTTTCTTTTTAAAAAGCATCTGCTATCTAATAGGGGAAGCATGGTGTTTGCTTGGGTTAGGCCAAGAAAGGTACATAAACTAGCAGATAAAAAGTGCAAAAAGAACTGAGTTTTTCCTTTTTTTTAATGCTGTTTAGTCAATCCATGTACTTTCAACAAGACACATTAAGTTTGGAATTCATTTGTCTAGACCCGTCGTAGGCAACCTTGGCTCTCCAGATGTTTTGGAAATCCAACTCCCATGATCCCTAGCTAACAGGGCCAGTGGTCAGGGATCATGGGAGTTGTAGTTCCAAAACATCTGGAGAGCCAAGGTTGCCTATGCCTGGAGACTGTGCTAGATTTTTATTACTCATTATTTCCTCTGGAAACAAAGAATTCAAAATGCATGAAAGATTTAAAGGTTTCTAGAGAACAAATATCACTTACTAATATAGAGATAAGTACAGTTGTTTTAAAATCGTCACTTACTTCTGTCAGCAGATATCTAGGAGTTTTACATGCAACCCACAGATTCCCAGTTATAAACAACAACCCATGTGTTCAATAAGTGCGTGCCTGAATCCAATATTGTATCTAGCTGAAGTGTCAGAATATGTTGCCTCAAACTGATAATGCATGCAAAGTTTGTCTTTCTAACAAGGACAGTTTCTTCAAAGCTGAGCTGCATATTTGAACCATTTTACATATACTTTACCATAAGTACTTATTTTCACTATGTATGGGTATATAAAATTCCCCATTTGTTAGTTCACATTTGCAAGATGAATACCTAAAATATATCCTTTAATGCTTACACTCCCTTCCCATAACTAAACTCATGGATCAACTTAATGTGACAAAGCAGATCTCTTCACAGTCTACCTGGGTCATATATATGCACACAATGGCCAAATTTCCATTCAAAGGCAGCTTTAAAACCGGGGATACATGTCAGCTTGTGTGCACACGCATAAAATCAGCTTCTTAGGAAGTTTTCTGTCACTTTGACTTTACTTTCAGAACAGATTTGCCCATCACCTTGTAATGTGAACAATATTACGAGGAAGTTATGCCAATTCCCCAGAGCCCGCATTTCCTTTGGCTGATAAAATTCACTTCCCACTTTTGACACTGTGATTTGTTGTGCATTTCACACCAATTTCAATGTAGTAAATCATCACAAATTAAAAACACACAGCTCTATCCTCTGGGTTAAAAAGGCCCTCTCCAAAGCTGTTAATACAGCACTTTCTTTTGATGTGATAGCTCAGAGTCCTCTGAATGTTTTACGGCAAAGAGGGAGGTCACAAGCTACAGCACACTCCCCAAATAGTCAGGACTAAGCTTTCACTTTGAGTTCCTATGTGGTCATTTTGTAACAGGGACATCATTTTACAGCAGTGAAATCTGAGGAATGTACCCAAGACCCCTTTTTATTGCTACTATCATTCTTCCTTATTAGCCTGTCAGAACGCACATGAGGCAGACAAAAAATTGTTTTACTCTTCAGGGTATTTCTCTCTCTCTCCTTTATGCTAAGAAAAATAAAAAAGTAGCAGCAGCGAACATTTCAGGATCCTACAGCAAACATTTGATTTTTTTAAGAATCAACTATGAGGCTATGATTTAAATATTTTCACACACACACAATAAGTTTTGTCAAAAAAAAAAAAAAACTGCTGCAGTTACAGTCAAGATTTCCCCTTCAGTTAAATTTAACATTTTAAGTAATATCTTATGAGCAAAATATTTTGTCCTTGAACATCTGTTAAGCTGCTGGGAGTGCATCCATGTCACAAGATTCATCAAAGCTTGGGATGATGGATGGAAAATGCAGGTGCTGAATGGCAGCAAATGTCACCGCTCAACAAAGCAGCACATCACCATTATCTTCTCAAGTCACAAAAAAGTTCAGAACCAGCATGGTGTAGTGGCCAGATTGTTGAACTTGGAGCAGGGAGACTGGGTTCAAATCCTCCATCCAACCATGAAGGACCATGGCTCAGTAACAGAGCATCCAAACAGCATGCAAAGGTCCCAAGTTAAATCCCCAGGTAGGACTCAGAAAGATTCCTTGTCTGTAACCCTGGAGAGCTGTTTAGACAACACTGAACTAGATGGACCAATGATTTAATGGAATAAGGCAGCATCCTATAGCCTCAAGCCATTCACTCTACATCTCAGCCTAACCAACTCAAAAGCTAGAGCCCCTTTGAGCAAGGGCAGGATTTAAAAAGTGTAGGTGCAAGCTTTGTCATCTTCCTTTTTTTAAAAAAAATATATTTTATTGATTTTACACACAAGGACAACATATATAACAAATTCATTCCCTCCCTCCACCACCCCCCACGGGCCCTCTCCTGCCACTAGAGCCACCCATGCGCGGCGAATCGACGGAGGCAATCCATTTTATAGTTGGGTTTATCCCCACCCCCCTCTCCACCCCTCAGAGCCCTCCCCTGCCACCAGAGAGCCCCAAGAGCCTGGGGAGGGTAAGGGAGGGTATCCTCCCAACTATTTTCCGTGCCTGTCCTATAGGGAAAAAAAAATGAAAAATAGAAAAAAGAGAAAAAGAAAAGAAGAAAAAAGAAAAAAGAAAAAATACCTTATTAAATCTTTATCCATAATCATTGTTTTTCTGGCTTCCCCTACCTCCCCCCTACCCCGGTCTTCATATTAATTCTCCTTTACCAGTTTTCTAATATTTTACTATATTAATCTTTTTTATTCCTCTCAAAACTTCCATCCTTACTAATCATTTCATACCGTCTTAATTTTACCTATTCCAAATCTAATTACCTCCCTAGCCTAATTTTTCCCTCCAAAAACCTCCATAAATTTTAGACCAATTTTCCTACTAAATTTCAATTCCATAATTAACTATCCTCAATACGCCTTCCCTTCCTCTTTTCCCAGCTACCCCCCTCCATCACAGCAAGCTTCGTAGTCTTCAGACCAATTTTCAATCCTGTTAATCAATCCTATTAATCAAATGTCCAATTTTCCTTCAACCCACCCCCTTTTTCCAATGTTTTACAGTCCAATCATCCTTGTACCCCCCCTGGGTTTTTCCTCTTCTTTGACTGTTCTTTTCCTTGTGTTTATTCTGTAAATCCACCATATCCTGTCTTTCCCCCCACAAAAGAGGGATATTCCTCCAACCGTCTTCCAATACCAAATTGTCTTTTCCTTCGTGTTGTACTTCCTTTTCATTTGTGCTGTCCCTGTCACAGTCGCTATCATTGTCCTTCAGTTCAATTTCCGTATTGTCTCCGACAGAAAAGTCGCTATTTCTATCCACCATCTGCGGTTGTTGCATTGTCTCCTGCGATTGTGTTTCTTCATAGTGCCTTCCAGTAGTCATTTCCCACAAGATTCTCAAAACATTTTGTTGGAACCCAGCTGAGTACTCTTTTGTTGACATTTTTTCAATCCTTCCAAGGTCAGTGTCCGTTTTGGGGGAGCGGGAAATGGTCGCTGTTTATTTTTCCAACCCCATTTTAACAAACTGGCTGCAATATAAGTTCTCAAAATCAAACAAATGTTTTAAATATAAGTTCCAAAAAGTTCATAATAAATTCTTTTCTTTCTTTCTTTCTTTTCCTCTAAATACTTAATATACTTGCTGATCTGTCAGGCTGCTGGCTCTGAGGAAGGGATAGGTTTTCTCAGCTTTATTTCCACATTTTGCAGGGAATTTTAATCCACACACTGTTTCTCCCCTTTTGCCCTGCTTTCAGGGGAGAACTCTCCTTTCTCTTAAAGTCTTTGAAGGAATCTTTATAAATAGATCTTCAAATCAAGGCTTGGGTCCCTTTTTAACTGGGTCATGTAGATACCGGTGGGAGGAGGTGGCTTCCGTTTCTTTTTTTCCTTCCTCCCGGTGCCGAAATAAAATCAAATAATATATTTTCGAATTCTTACTTACAGTCTTTATTTTAAATTTCTTCTTTGGAAGAATCCAGCGCTCTCCGCCTCCGGCTCGGAGCTTCCCTCCGCCAGGGTAACGCTGGCACTCAAAATGGCCCCTGCGACTTCCACCCTCCTCGCTCCGGGGCTCTTACTAGAGCTTACCGGAGAGTTGGGGAGTCCGAATTTGGGGCACCGCTGAGTAAATTCGCCCCAGGGACGCTCGACCCTGGGTTCAAAGGGGCGCAGAGTCTCTCTCTCTGCCCTCCCCCCCCTAGCGAAGGCGGGCTGTCTCGGACGCGAGACAAAACCCCGCCGATCGGCGCTGGCGCTGGACCGGAAGCCCCTTTGTCATCTTCCTTTTTTTTTTTTTTTTTTTTTTTAAATTTTAAAATAGACTTTATTAGAAAATTTTAAAAGATGTACAGACACCAAAAAAAAAAAAAAAAAAATTTAAAGTAACTTAATAACATAAAATAACTTGGCAACTTAAATACTATAGTATATCAAGTAATATAAATAACATAACTACATATTTAAGCCACCCAACGTAACTTAATCAACATAAGTAAACAAATCAAGGTTGGTCTAAATAAATTAAATCCATCAGACTACAAATAATATACAAAATCAACTTAGGCAAACCTATCATAATATAACATAACATAACATAGCATAACATAACATAACATAACATAACATAACATAACATAATAATATAACATAACATAACATAACGAAAAGGGAAAGAAAAAAAAAGGAAAAGGAAAAAAGAAAAAAGAAAGAAGAAAAAAAAAAGAAGGAAAATTAGCCCCAGCTTAGATCTTAACACATGGGCCTATCTCCATCAAATCCATTCATTTTAAATTAAAATTGGCTTCCAATCGCCAACATATCACTTCTCTTGCTATTATTTCCCTTTTTAGTTTGCTTTCCCTCTTGTTAAATCCAACTAAGTTTTTCCTACATGTTTTCTCTATTCCAGACAAATCACTAGCTCTGTTTTGATATTTTCTTTTTTGAAAAACTCTTCTACGTATCTCCATTCTGTTATTATTCTCTGTTTTGGTATATTCCTAATTGCCGCCGTCATTCTTGCTAAGTTCATAAACTCTACTACTTTAATTTGCCACTCTTGGATTGTTGGCGTTTCTGTTCCTTTCCATTTCTGAGCTAGTACTAATCTCGCCGCGGCACACGCATATAAGAAAATATTAATTCTATCTTTAGGTATACTTTCTGGGATTAAACTTAATAGAAAATATTCAGGTTTCTTTTCAAACGTAATTTTTATCATTTTCTTCATTTTTTCATATATCTCACTCCAGAATTTATATATTTTCTTACATTCCCACCAACAGTGAAAATACGTACCAGTTTTTTCCTGGCACTTCCAGCATTCTTTTGTTTCTGTCTTATAGATTTTAGCTAGCCTTTCTGGCGTCAGGTGCCATCTATATACGAGCTTCATCATATTTTCTTTAATTCCTGAACACGCTGTAAATCTCATTGTCGATCTCCACAATTTATCCCATTGCACTTTATAGATTGGTCTTCCTACATCCTGAGCCCATTTTATCATTACAGATTTTATCTCCTCATCTTTTAATTCCCACTCTAATAAAAATTTATACATCTTAGACAGTGGTTTAGCCGTATTATCAATCAAAATTTCCTGTAATTTAGATTTGCCCTCATTGAATCCTATTTCTTTATGTTTTTTAAATAAGCTTTGTATTTGTAAATAATGTAGCCAACTTGTACAATGATGTTTAATTTCTTCATATGGCTTTAATATAAGTTGATCCCCTTCTTTTACTGTTAATTCCTGGTAGGTTGGCCATTTTCTATTTTTACCTCGGCCACTCATCGTTGTCATTTCTAATGGTGACGCCCACCAGGGCGTCTTTGCTTCTAATAGGTTTTTATATTCCTCCCAGATTTTAAATACCGATTTTTTAATTATATGATCTATAAAACTTTTATCTTTTCCTTTGTTTTCTTGCAATAGGTACGCGTGCCATCCTTTATTATTCCTAAACCCTTCCAATTCCAAGAGTTCACAATTTTCTAGTACTATCCATTCCCTCATCCAGCAAAAACATGCGGAGGCATAATATAGTCTGAGATCCGGGACCCCCCAGCCACCTCTCTCCTTGCTGTCTGTTAATAATTTATATTGTATTCTCGCTTTTTTCCCTAGCCAGATGAACTTGCTTAGGTCTTTTCTCCACGAATCAAAAATTTCTTTCTTTCCTATGATAGGTAACATTTGAAACAAAAACAGGATCTTCGGCAACACTGACATTTTGATCACTGCTATCCTTCCTGATAGGGACAAGTTTAATTCTTTCCAACGGTCCAAATCTTTTTTAATCTCCCTCCATACTCTAAGATAATTGTTCTCATACAAATTTATATTATTGGGGGTAACAACAATTCCTAAATATCTAATTTTATTAACTATTTCCCAATTTGTAATCTTCTCCAAATCCATTATTTCTTTCTTCCCTATATTTTTGACTATCATCTTGGTCTTTCCCATATTAACTCTAAAGCCTGACACTTCCCCATATTTTTGCAATTTCTCCTTTAAATTAATTATCGAATCCAATGGTTCTTCCAACATTAAGATCACGTCGTCAGCAAAGGCTTTAATTTTATAAATATTCTTCCCCAATGTTATCCCCTTGATGTTTTTGTCTCCTTGGATGTCTTTTAACAGAAATTCAATTGACAAAATGAATAACAAAGGAGATAAAGGGCATCCCTGACGGGTACCCTTTTGGATTTCAAATTCTTCCATTATTTCTCCATTTAATATCAATCTTGCCTTCTGTTCGCTGTAAATTGCGTTTATCCCCTCTATAAATTTGCCCCCTATTCCAATTTTCCCCAATGATTTTTTCATAAATTCCCATGTCAAGTTATCGAAGGCTTTTTCGGCATCCAAGAAGATAAAAGCTGCTTTTTTGCTAGGCATCCAATCTAGATATTCAATTAAATCTAGGAAAATTCTCATATTATTTGACATTTTTCTCCCTGGTAAAAAGCCTTGTTGGTCATGCCCAATGATCCTGTTTAGTATCTTTTTTAATCTTCCGGCTAGGATATCACTGAAGATTTTATAGTCGACATTAAGTAGAGAGATCGGCCTGAAGGATCCCACCTGGTCGTTCTCTCCCTCCTTCTTTGGTATTAATGTTATAAATGTTTCTCGCCATGATTTTGGAAACACTCCCTTTTCTAAAATTTCGTTCACTAACAATTGGTACACACCACCTATCTCCTCCCAAAACAATTTATAATGCCGGCTTGATAGACCATCTGTTCCGGGTGACTTACCCAATTTCAATCTATTAACAGCCTCATACATTTCTTGTCTTGATATCGGTTTGTTAAGTAACTCCTTTTCTTCTTCATTAATTTGACCTATATCACATTTGGTAAAATAGTTTCCCAATTTTTCTCCATCAATATTCTCTTTTTTATACAGATTTTTATAGAATTTGACAAAACATTTCTGTATATCCTCTCTATTATTCAACCTTTTCCCTTTATCTACTATACTTGTAATCATTCTTTCACTCTGCCTCTTACGTATCTGCCATGCTAGAAGCCTTCCTGCTTTCCCCCCATGTTCGAATGTCTTCTGTTTCATCCATTTTATTTTGTTCTCAATTTCGTGGCTCGTCAATGTGGATAATTTATTTTGTAGGAGTCTAATCTGCATTACCAAATTCCTATCGTCTGGTTTTTTAGCTAACTCCTTTTCCTTCTCCTCCATTTCTCTCCTAACATCTTCCATATTTTTCTCTCTCTCTCTTTTAACCCTATTTTTTTGTTGAAGATATATGCCCCGAATAAAGGCTTTGCTTGCATCCCATGTTGTTGTCAAATCTATTTCTTCTGAAATATTATTTTTAAAGAATTCTTTCAACAAACCTTTAACCTTTTCAACAAATACTTCATCATTTAAAATTCTCTCATCCAATCGCCATCTTCTAATCAATCTGTTATATTCTCTTATTCTCACCATAACCGGGTTGTGGTCCGTTATAGATTTTGCTAGTATTTCACATTTTATTACCTTAGACATTAATTTAGATGACACCCAGATCATGTCAATCCTTGACGCCGACTTCTTAGCCCCAGAATAATATGTAAATTTCTCTTCTTCGGGATTTCTTACTCTCCATCCATCCTTTAATTCATAATTACTTATTATATTGAAAAAAACGTCCGGTAATTTACCTCTATTTTTCCCTTTTCCTTTTGTTCTATCCAGTTGCGGTAATACAACTCCATTAAAATCCCCTAGTAAGATTACCTCTTCCTCATCTATATATTCTTCCATCTTCTTCCCTAATTTCTTGAAAAAATCCAATTTACATCCATTTGGTACATAAATATTAATTATTGTCACATTCCCTGTCGGCAACGTCAAGCGCACTCCCAACATCCTTCCCTCCTTATCCTGGAATATCTTTTCGGCCTTTATACTAGATTTCACATACGTAACCACCCCCCTTTTCTTTTTCACGTCGGATGATATAAATTCTGTACCTAACCTCTTATTAATTAATACCCTTTCATGATCTTTGGATACATGCGTTTCCTGAAGACATATAATGTCCCAGGAATCTTTTTTCAATATATGCTCCGTCTTATTTCTTTTAATTTTATCATTTAGTCCATTAATATTCCATGAAATAATTTTTAAATTCATAACTTTATTATGTCACTCCAGTTGTAGGCTATCAATGCCGGCTTGATTTTAAAAAAAACTCTTAAGGATAAGAAAAGGAGAAGAAAAAAAAGAAAGAAAGGGGGGAAGGGGGGAGAGAGGGATAGGAGCAACCAAAAGGGGGGAGGAAGGAAGAAGAAGAAGAAGAAAAAGGGGGGAGGGGGGAGGGAAAGGGAGGGTGAAGAGAAGAGGGGGGAAGGGAAAGGGGGAAGGGAGGGATTAAAGATAAAAAGGGGAAGGGGAGAAATTATGTGTGGGGGGGAAGCAATAAGGGTGGGCAACTATTGTTTACAATTCCATCATGTACACGAGAAATAAATCAAAAGTTGGTAACTAAATTATCCGCCTTTGTAAATTAGAGTCAGTTCGTCTTAATTCTCTTCTTCTTCCCCAAACAGTTCTTTCTTTTGTCTGTTATAGAATCTTTCCGCTTCTTCCGCCGATCTGATCGTTTTCCTTTTACCTTTGAATGTAAACGTGAGCCCTTCTGGGAACTCCCAGACATACCACATGTTCTGCTTCGATAGGGCATCCGTCAATACTTTATAATTCTGTCTTTTCTGCCGAATCCTCTTGGGAATTTCTTTATATATAGAGATGATTTTCCCGTCTATTATCAGACTTTCTTGTTTTTTCTTTTGCAGTATTTTGTCTCTGAGTAACATTGAGTTAAAAAAAACCATGCAATCCCCGGGGCCTCTGATGTTCTTTGACCGGTCTAATCTGATTCGGTAGATCTTATCCACATCCATCATCTTCCTTTTATAGATTTGTCCAACAACCAACACTGCAATTATCTAAACTACAGCTCCTTTCACTTAAAAGGCTTTAGAAAGAAAATAGATTTCGCATCGTCACCAAGTACTGTACCAGCTTTGCAAGAGGAGGTTAAAAATAATGATAAAAGGTTTCTTTGGCTATGTTTAAAGCAAGAGGAAGAACAAGCTAGTAGTAGGTTCCTTGTGTGGAGAAGTTGAAGAAATGCTATTTGGTGACAGAGAGAAAGAGGAACTGTGCCACACCTACTTTGCTTCTGTCTTCACTGAAAAGGAAAGCAATGCCCAATCTAGTGATAACATGATCAATGATGCAAGGAGGGAAAAGAGGTGGTAAGGGAACACCTAGTTGTTTTAAATGAATTCAAATCTCCAGGGCCTGATGAGCTGCGGAATTAATCTTAGAGTCACTTTCTATAACCTTTTCAGAATTCCTGGACAAAAAGGGAGGCCCCTGTGGACTGGAGGCAGGTAAATGTTGTCTCCATCTTCAAAAAAAGGGAGCGGGAGAAGACTCAGGTAACTATCGACTGGTGAACTTAAGATCAATACCAGGAAAGATCTTAGAACACATAATTAAACAGTCGGTCTGTGAGCACTTAGAAAAGGTTGCTGTGATTGCTAGGATCCAGCATGCGTTTCTCAAAAACAAGTCATGTGAGACAAATCTCACTCTCTTTTCATAGGGTTACACGCCTGGTGGATCAGGGGAATTCTGTGAACATAGTGCATCTTGATTTCAGCAAGGCTTTTGACCAATTTCCCATGATATTCTTGCAGAGAAGCTGGTAAAATGTGGACTGGAGACATTTTCTGACAGTAAGAGCTATTCGACAGTGGAACAGACAAGAGGTGGTGGACTCACTTCACTTGGAGGTTTATAAGCAGAGGTTGGATAGCCATCTGTCATGTAAGATCTAGTTTAGATTCCTGCAGTGCAGGGTATTGGACTGGAAGACCCTTGGTTCCCTTCCAATTCTACAATTCTATGATTCTAAAAGAAACCTAGCCCTTCAAGGTGCTCTCCCAAAGGAGATATGAGGGGCCTCCAGAAGGCATTAAGAACTTTAAAGCCTTGCATATGGTTACCACAGTCCAGCATCAAAGAGCTATTTTTCAAGCTCTCTGCTCCATAATTGGATGAGCATCCTCTTGAGGAAGATCAAGCCAGGGCCTGGTACGTATGCTTTTCCTCCAGCGATGTAAAGTAAGGGAATTAAAAGTTTCTTTAAAACCAAAGCCTACTTGCACACCGTTTATTAATTAATTATTTATTAAATTTGTATACCGCCCTTCAACCGAAGTTCACAGGGCAGTTCACAACATAAATTACAAAATGAGAACACAAAATGCATAATAAAACAAAAACAAACTATTAATCCTCATCTCACGAACACATTAAAAAGGCACAGAATGTTAATCAGCCAAGAGATAATGTTAAATGTTTTCACCTGGCATTTAAAGATATGTAATGAAGGTGCCAGGCAGGCATCCCTGGGGAGAGTATTCCACAAAGGGGGAAGACAAGTTTCTCCCATACAGGAATTCCTCAGGATGAGATTCCCATACAATCTGATGAGGGAACTGCATGCCAGTGATTTTAGGAATGGAAATGTTTCAGATTTCCCAGTATTATAACAATTCCCTTGTCTATTACAGAATCTACTCTCTTTCTCTTGGAGGTGTGTGTGTGATCCATGGTTGAAGCAAACCCCATGACTGGAAAAGGATGTCAGAGGAAGAAGCCCTCTATCTGAGGAACTCTTTAATAAAATAACCTATGAGCTGTTTGGTTTAGGTTCATTTGTATCTCAACCCTAATAACAATTCTAGTAGATGCCATTAACTTTGCAATTGTTTTAAATGGTATAATTTGCGTTTTTAGCTGCAAATAGAAAGAAATGGGGGGAAATGTAATAAATACCACTTAACATGTCAAATGTCTTTTTTGGGGGGGGGAATGGAAACATTATAATGATACAGACTTAAATTGATATCGCTTTGCCTTTTTTTTGTATAACATCTCCACTGACTTGTGTTGACAATTTTTCATTTTGACATCAACATAGCATCTCCATGGATTTTAGATGGCACATTGTTTTGACACCATGTTAAAATATAGCCACATTGATACCATTTAATTTTGCCATCACAATATTGTTTTGATTAGGCTAGCATGACATTTTATTTTGTCATCAAAATGCCACCTCTGAACTCCCTCGTACATTATACTGTCCCATAAATCCGCATGTATATCTTTAGGCTCATTAAAGAGATTGATGAAATAGAATAATTTGCCTGAAAAATTATGAAATGCCATATCCAAGTGGTTCCACTTCTTTATGTGTGGAGAACTGTAAGCCTTAGATACATCAAGCACACAGAAGAGTTTTGGTCCCATGGTAATTGTAAATTAAAGTGGAAAATGTCTTTCAAAAGTTTTCCCAAATGAATCTAGATCAGAAACTTCAGCCAAACAGCAGAACACTGCAGAAAATTGGAACCTTCTTTCATTTTTTAAAAGTGTATTAACTGTTGTTTTTCACACTCCAATATATGCGCAATCAGAAAGCCAATTCAAATATTAACTTCTGTACTTAAAACTATCCCTTATATCAGTGGCGGGAAACTTCCAGGCTATAGCTGATTGGTGCTGACAGTATGCTGTGAGCACCAATCCGATGACGGGTGCTGATAGAGAACCCCTTTGAAGTTGTCACCGGATGCCATAATGCGATCAAGTGACTGGCATGTGGGTGGCCGCACCTACTTATCAACATGGCACATGGGAGGAGGTGGAGGACAGGATCTGGGCCTGACAGATCGATCCAGCTCCCCACTCCTGACTTATATCCTGATTTGCTGAAGGACTGTAGTTTAATGCTGGTTACCCTGTAACTTATTTTATAAACGCGTAAAAAACTATTCAGGATGATGAAAACCAAAGTGGATTGTGAAGGGCCCCTAAACAATTTCTCCATATTGGGTATATGGGGACAATGTGGAACATGTGGCTCAATTTAAGTATGTGGTAAGTGAAGCATTTTTTTGAAAAAAAATCTTTTATCACATCTACAGTGATGGATATAGCACTTTATTCATTATTTAAAGAGTAAGAAACTATACAGGAGGGAAATTTTGAGGTTGTGGTGCATACCTCAGTGAAACAATAAGCTTTGGTTAAAGGCTTAGTGCAAACTGCTAAATTCCTTCTACTTAGTTCCTCTCCTGGTGAAAGCAGGAGCAACAAACCATACAGGGATTCTAAAGCATGGCTAAAGTGTTGTCTAGTGGGCATGGTTTGTTAGGGCTGAAATAAACTACAATCCCAGGTTTAGATGGAATGACATGCCAAGTCATATCACAAGAAGAATTGAGAGGGGTTCGTTTGGATAAGCTATACCCATGGATTATTGTTACATGCAAACTGGGTCAGTAGAGGAGCTCTGGAAAAAGTGAATTCTGGGTTGACGATTGTGAGGAAAAGGTGCTGAAAATAAGACCAGCCATACAGAACTATGCTGCAGCCATATACTTTTGGGTGCCCCACCTCATAAATGATATTGTAATGCTATCTAAGGTGTAAACTGTGTCTAATTTGACTCAAAAGAAACACACAGCAGTAAAGATTCTGCATTTACAATTGCTTCCACAGGACTAAAATAAATATTTTTTTATCTGAAATTGGCAGGTTAGAACAGCATATTGATCAAACAATTGAGATATCGAAAAAGCAAGCTGAAGATGGAATGAGAAAATTGGAAAGCAAGTTGGATGCTCTGGAAAATAATCATTAATTATAACAAGGTGCAAAAGGATCTGTTAGAAAAACAAAACCAATAGTCTGTCACATTAGACATGCAAGAGCAATTATTAAATAGATTAACTGTGCAAGTTTACAATTTGGAAAATAAAGCCAGGAGAAACATCTTGGTAGTGGAAGAAAGTTTTCCCTGCATGTTTCTGACTTATAAGAGCATAGAGATGGAAAGTGGCTATTGGTTTCATTCACATTCATTCACATATTTCACAGCATCTTTATGTCACCATATTGAATAAAAATATATGTATTTAAAAGGCAATGTGATTTTGGAATGCATCCATTGACAATAAGAGTGGAGTAATTCAGAGCATGGAGAAAATGGCCTACCAGATCCTTTATAATCTACCACCTATCTCTAGAAACAGTCTCTTTCCTTCTTTAATGGCAAATTCCAATGGATCCTTCCAAAATTCATTGCATTCAATGTAAGCTAAGCAGCATATTTATTCTGTACAAAACTCAGCATTCTACCTATAAATGACCACTGATACAAATCTCTAAAGTTTCCACATGGCTTCATAAGTCTCTCCTTGTGTTCAGATCTGATAAGAGCCTCTAGAATTTCCTACCCATTGCAATCAGTCCAGAGCCATCATGTTCAACAGAAATTGCCTATGTTATCGTATTTTAGAAAGGCTAGTAAGGTTTGTTTGAAGCAATCCCCTGATCCCTCTTCATGAATAAAGTACAATGATACTTAAAACGTTTTGCATTTGTCAGGAGGGCATTTCTATACACTGGATTCTCACAGTAAAACAAACATCTATATTGGAACATCTATATACAGTAGTTCTTCCTGACTCTCTCATCCTGGATTTATAAAGAAAGATTTAAAAATGAATGGTCAGTGCCACAGGTGCTATATATAAAAGCTTTCCTAAATATGGTTTATAACCTCAGTGAGAAGGCAAGATTTAGAATTGGGTAGTCTATACAGTGGAATTTGGGGGCCCAATTTTTCCCCTTCTTCATTGAATCTCTAGGACCAAAGTAATTCGGTTTACACAGCTTTGGACGCAGAACTATCACCCCCTTTACCTCTCACATGGTATTTAACAGAAAAGTAATAGTTTTAGTACAATAACAGAGTTGTAATAATAACAATTGTATTACTATAACAGTTTTAAAACATATGAAGTCATTCATATGTAGATCAGTGAAACTAGTGTCTGCCTGGATATTGAGAATAAAAAGCTGAAATTCAGGTTATGTTCATTTGATGTTGTTTGCAGATGGCACAGCCTTGACAGCACACTCTGGGGAAGCTCTACAGAGATTCAGCAACTGTTTTGCCCAAATCTGCATGGAGTTTGGCCTTATCATCAGCCTGGTTGAAGACCAACATCCTGGGTCAGGAGCAACACCTCCCTGCCTTCCATCTGCACTGTGTAAGGAAGATGTTGGGCATCACATGGCAGGACAGAGTCTCAAACAAAGATGTGCTCTGTCAAGCCATATTCCCAGTATGTTCACACTTCTGTCTCAGCCATGGCACACTGGCTTGCGTCATGTACACAGAATGGAAGATGGCTGGATCTCCAAGGGTGTGCTTTACAGGGAGCTGGCTTCAGGCACCAGGCCTGTTGGCAAACCAACTCTGTGTTAAGTTGTCTGGAACACAAGTGAACAGCAGAGAACCTACACAAGCGATGCTGACAAAAAACCTCACACATATTAAGCAAAATAGAAACATCGTCACCCGAGCCCACCCACCCTCCCCCCATCTACCTCTTTTCCCCCTTTCTTCCCAATGTCTCAACAAATGAAACTGATTCGTAAAAATGTTATGAGAAACATTGCACATATCTTTGTAAACCAAGAAAACCTTTAATAAAGTTGTCTGGAAACGTGACATAAAGGCTGGCAACATTAACCCCACTGTGTGAGAATCCCTTGCAGATGACTGCAATGCCTGGAGACAGACAGTCAGGTCATGTATCCACAGTAATGACCAGACCAGAAGAGGAGGGAGGAGCACAGGGAGAAGAAATGCCAATGTGCATCTGTAACAGCAAAACCAGATGCCTTCATCTGCCCCAGGTGCAATAAAACATGTCCCTCCCATATTGATCTTCACAGCCACAACAGGTGCTGTAACTCTCCAACAGTTTGATTTTATCGCCGGTGGCACTCTTCCCATTGTCCCTCAAGACAAACGGATGCCAACAGGTTATGTTCATTTGATAGCCACAGTAAACATGTAGACCCCCTCCCTTCCAAAAGCTTTTAAAATTCTCCCTCTCAGATCCTTTAACATTATTTTGAGTGCAAGAATGTGCAGTTTGGTTCATTAGTTTCAGATATGTATCATTGGCTTCAGAGACAGAAGTTCTTTTACCTAAACTGAGAGAAAACACTATTCTCTAATACAGTGGATTTTCCCCAATCTGGATTTTTGGGACTATAAATAGGTTTATCATGGCTATAAAATTGCAATTATCTCTTTTTTATTCTAAATGTAAAGGCTGAGACTAAACGTTTGCCAACTGCAGAGACTAATAAAGTCTCTCAGTAACCCTTAGGTGTGCCTAAGGCAGGCATAGGCAAACTCGGCCCTCTAGATGTTTTGGGACTACAACTCCCATCATCCCTTGGCAGCAGGACCAGTTGTCAGGGATGATGGGAGTTGTAGTCCCAAAACACCTGGAGGGCCAAGTTTGCCTATGCCTGGCCTAAGGCATTCATGGCACAGACAAGGGTCAAATTTACACTATACATTTAAAGCACTATGATCACACTTTAAACAGTCATGGCTTCCCCCAAAGCATTCTGGGAACTGTAGTTTGTGAAGGGTGTTGCTCGTTGTTCAGAGACCCCTATTCCCCTTCTAGACCTACATTTCCCAGAGTGCTTTAATGATCAATCCATCTTCAGAGGGAACTCTGCGCTCTCAGAGCAAGGAATTAGGAATTAGAAGTATGCATTAAGTGACCACTACAAATCTCTCCTCAATCCTGTTTAAGTTAAAGAAACCCAAATGACACGTTTCCATGCAGCTGGATTACTGCCATTCATTTCTGGTCACATTCCACCGATCCAGTTGCTCCTGGCCAATTACTTGTGGCTGAAGCAAGCCTAAAATAAGAACAAAACTTAGTGCATTTTATTTTAAATTCCCATAATGGCAGATCAGATTTATGTGAACTCTTTGGTGAATTGGCTCTTTTATTAGTGGCCTGTTTAATTCAAAATCTCAGCCTTCTACTGAAGATTAATTAAATATTAATCAAAGTCCAGAGCGGTATAAGCTCCTGTTCCATTAACCTAAATGTGACTCCATAGCAAAGCAGCATTGCATCTTTCTTCCTTGGTATTAGAGGAAGCTTTTAGTATTTCTTCTTTATGGTGGAACTTAGACCAAAGGAAGACATGCTATTTGCAATATGTGTTTTAAAGGTCATAATTTTTCGCCTTTCCTCCCCCTCCCCCTAGTTAAAGTTCCTCTTAATCACAATTAAGCTTTCAAGAAACAATTAGCAGAAGCCAAAACTTTTTCTTCACTGATATATTTAAAGGATGTACCCTCTTATTACCAGTCCCGGCAGCGAACTAATTATACAGTGTTAAGGTTCACCTACTGGGATGTAAATTTTGGTTTGAGTTGACACTAAAAAGAAACATCAATTTATTAGGAGATAAAATTTGTTCTGCGGTAATGGAACAGCTGTGTATAGAAATTTACTGCAGCTTAATGTTCTCACGCATAAAGCAATTAGAGTTTTCTGACAAACAGACTTGCTAAGTGTAATGGGTAACACGGAACCATATGCAACAACGTATGTAAGATTGATGTAGTTTATTTTACATGGTAATAGCCTAGTCTCAAAACAACCAATATGCAAAGATGGAACAGTATATATATGCTCCCCCCTCCTGTTTTACAGATCCTTTTAAAGGGATCTTTAAAAAATCTCCACTTTTAAACCTTTTAAAATCTCCACTTCCCTTTTCTTTTTGAATGACGAAGTTTCATCCTGAAGATTTGCACATGTTTTGGAAGTTTGTGTGTACAGAATTAGCTCCATAATAAAAGGAATACACACACAAAAATGCAGGTCCTATTGGTACTGAATCTTAAATAAAGACTGTGCTGTTGCCATAATATTTGCACCTCAGCAAGGAAGTTCCATATAGTCATTGTCAAAAACTGTGATGACCAGCTACTGAGAGTAGTTTGTCCAAAGTCATCCCAGCTGAAAATTTTAAAATTTTAATTTTTGTACAGTCTTTCAACAGGTGTGGGCAAAACAAACCATGTTGTGTGTTGATAGGAAGTGTGGTCAGTAGGAAGCTTCCTGAAACATCTTGAGAGCAATGCCATATCACGTCACATCAGTCCTAACACATTCTGAAAAGTATGGCCAGCGGGAAGAAGAGAAAAAATCCCAAAACACTGTCTCCATAGCTTGACTACGGCAAGCACAAAGTCCACCTCCCAAAATTCAGAGAAGTCCCAGAGAAGGATCAGTTAAGGTGAGACCAATGGAGGCTCAGAAAAGCCTTTGTTAATGAAATAGATATTGGAGAGAGTGACATTATCCTCATGAATAAAGGAAGGATCCTGGTCCAGGCATAGGAAGGGAGTTGGTAGGAAGCACAGAGGCAGCAATTACAGAAGACAAGTATGACCAAAGCTGCTGAGAGCAGATATGCATAACTGTCTCTTTGGGACATTAAGAAATGTGCTCAGTGGTGCAAGCCCATTCACATCAGCTCAGAAGCAAGACCCACCAATCTCAATAATAAGTGTGTGTGGTATTGCAGCCCAAATGTCCTTCTGATTGATAGGCATTAAATATTTCACATACAGTGCTTTGAGCCAGGGTCTCAATTGCAACTAAGGCATACTTTCAGAGAAATAGCAAATAAGTGATGAAACTGCCTTTCCAGAACAGTGGCATCATATGATTGAATAAAACCTCATGCCCACTGAAAATCAGGCAGCATGGAGTCTCTTTAAGATTTCTCCTGATATTATAGTTTTGCCTGTGATATTATAGTTTTGCTGCTCCTCTCCTATAGTCCAGGAGTAGTTTTAACATCTCATCACTGTTTTGTAATAGTCTTAACTGCTCCTGTCTTTTCTTGGGTTCCAGTTAGGTACCCTTAGCAAGTCAGAGAAATGTATCGGGAAACAGCAGTACATCAGTGATAGGCTGATAACAGCCTTTGGAAAAGGTATTTTACACACCCCATCTTTAGTACTTTGAGTGAAAAGAAGTATAAGCAACAATTAGGACAATTAGGGTTTCCCATTGGAAGTTGGTTGCCTACTGTGAGAACCGGAGACAGAATTAAATGGGTAAATTTAGTCAGATCTTAGGTAAAGGTAAAGGGACCCCTGACCATTAGGTCCAGTCGTGACCGACTCTGGGGTTGCAGCACTCATCTCGTGTTATTGGCCGAGGGAGCCAGCATACAGCTTCCAGGTCATGTGGCCGGCATGACAAAGCCACTTCTGGCGAACCAGAGCAGCACACGGAAACGCTGTTTACCTTCCCGCTTGGAGTGGTACCGATTTATCTACTTGCACTTTGACGTGCTTTCGAACGACTAGGTTGGCAGGAGCTGGGACTGAGCAACGGAAGCTCACCCTGTCGCAGGGATTCGAACCGCCGACCTTCTGATCAGCAAGCCCTAGGCTCTGTCGTTTAACCCACAGTGCCACCTGATCTTGCAGGACACTTATTGTGTTCCTATGTACCTTTCACACCCAATAAAATCAGTCTTTATTTTTGAAAACAACAGCAACACATTTGAAGTGGCATAGCGAGATATGGAAAATCATTTTGAATTTTGATCTTTTAGTCATCATTGGGTCATCAAAATCCCATGATAATCTTGTTCCAACACAGTGAGCTATCTCATAATCTCTCTTTATCAGGTTTTGAGAGGTGTCATAGGCTGAGAGGGAATCAAATATTCTTGAGATCTAATCCTTACTCCCTCTGTGATTCTGAGCAAACCACTTAACCTTTCTTTCTCAGCTTTCCCAACTATATGAAAGAACACAAAAAGAATCTTATCCCTCACTGAAGGATGTCTGAAGATAAATCTTTTGTAGCTAAACTAAACAGGTCTCAAACATTACTTATCCATGATGACCTACACTGCCAACCTACCAAGATGACCTACACTTTTAAGCTTGTCTGCTTTATATGGATAAATGTAGGGAGATAGGTATTGATCTTGTCTGCTTACATGAAAGTAAACTCCACTGAAAGTACATTTATATCAAAGTAAAGCTCTCTTCAGACATGCACATTTAGTACAGTGAGCCTGCAATTCATGCTTGCTTTACATACACTATCACAACCATAAAAGGTGGAAGAGGGAGGATGAATTAATAAATGGAGTGCAGGGGAAACCCGCAATTCCCCACTCTCCATATATGTATCCCCCCCATGCACCCAGAGGGTTTTTCATGCTTACTGGGCTCTGGGAAGGAGGTGAAAAGGCTCTGGGAGTGTCCCAGAGGGCAGTAAGCAGCCCTCTGTCTCGCCAGGGAGGGGCAATTCCAAGGGTTACTCACTTTGTGTGATTTTGCCTTTGCGCAAGGGTCCCTGGAATCGAACACTTCGCATAAGTGGTGGGCCAACTGTACCCTAAGTTCCTGGCTTCAAACAGTTGCCCCCCATGAGTTGGAGGATGGAGTTGGCAGGCTTGTCCCTGCATCCCCCATGCATGTTTAGCTACCCCTTAATGTGCAGGTCTGAACCGAATGCAGTAGGACTTACACCCAGGTAAGTCTGCATATTATTTCAGCCTGCCACTCATCTTTTTCATGCTTTCTATAGGCCAGAACAGCCCTATAGGGGCATTCTTTCTCATGCAATTACAAACACGAGGGGAGAATGAACATTTCCCTCATCTTCCATGTCATTAGCAGTAAATTGTCCAAATAGGGTTTATTTAACTGTTGGTTCTAGAGCAGACTTCCCCAGCCTGATGCCCTCCAGATGTTATGAACTAGAATTCCCTTCATCCCTTACTATTGGCCAACTTTGCTGGTGCTGATAAGCACTGTGGTCCAAAACATCTGGAGGGCACCAGATTGGGGAAGATTGTTCTGTAGAATAAATGGTGCGTAATAAATACTTGGAAAAAGTAACTTTTATGGGTTCCAAAGCTTTTAGGTTCCAAATAATCTTTTCTCAGCAAGAACAGAACGATATTCATTCTCCACTATATGTAGAGACAGAGAGCACACAAGCATGGGAAATGAATTATAAATGAAAATATATTTTAGCCTTTCAGCTAAAGGGTGTTTTGCAAAACTTTGGAGTACACTAACAGTATACGTGTCTACTCAGAAGCAAATCCTGCAGTCTGAGAGACACTGACCATCAAGGGGTCTACCATAATGAATCGTATTATTTTAATCTTTTCCTTTTCACACCTACACACATTTTTAAATTGAGTAGTTCATGCCTGTTATTATAACCTCTTGTTGGAAAAGGTTCTTTTACAGGTTAAGAACATCTCCAATACCTCCTTGCCGCTTCTGCAAATGCCAACGCCTTCAGATTGACAAAGATCAGACTTAAATGCTCAACACTTCTGCATCTTTATAGCCAAAAATAAAGCAGAGTGAAACATCTATCCGAACTGCATTCTATCTGCAATGAAAATACAGCATCCAAAAACATTAAGGATGGAGAACTCTAAGAGGAGAATTCCCCAAAACAGCCCAATGAGGAGTGGGCATACTCAGTAGTTACAAAAGATGTCTGTTGGCAGCGGGAGCAGTGTGAAGCTGGTAGAGAGGGGAAATGGAATGGGGAGTTCTGAAAAAGGGTGTGGCAGTCCACACTGCAACATTTTGTTGCAGGCTCCTCGTGTTCTAGTTAGGAGATCACTTTTCATTAAAAACATAACCCACTGCAGAAAAAGCACAAGAAAAGAGGGTCACCTTCTTGAACTTCTTGAGTTGAGCTAAGATAACTTCCACTGGAAGCTGTTTCCAGATAATTGGGAACCCGAAAAATAAGGCCCAGCTCAGAACGCTTTCTAGTTCAACTTCATAAATGTGCACAACTAGCAATGTGTGAAAAGTCACATTTCCATTCCAAACTTCCTTCACTCCACTGTGGCATGCCTCACACTTTATGGCCATCCTACTAATTAATGCAAGTGAGAAATGGCAAATGAATGGAGGCTGTATGCAGGAGCTGTAACATGCAATCAGTTTGCTGTATACGTTGGTCTGATCACGCAAGGGCTGGTCTGATCACGCAAGGGCTAGAAATCAGTAGTGATGGCCCAGGCTGATCTAACCAATTACTAGAACATACTTTGTGGCTTAAGCCCAGAGCCTCCACTTTTGCAACAAAGCTTCTCAACAGCAGCCACATTATTCCATAACATACAAAGTTCATGGAGCAGTTTTAGAAGGTGAATCAAAAAGTATTTTGAAAATGTGGGCACTCTACCAATCCGCAAAGACATTTGCCTTGGAGGCTGTTGCCCTTCTCTATAGTACTACTATTGCATTCTATTCATTATTACGTACATCTCAAACATTCAGTTCAACCCACAGTTAAAGCCTAAACCACAACACAGCATTTAACACCCAAAACGGCTCTACTTATCTGCTTGGTGAATGGTTCAAATCTAAGACAGCCTTCCTCAACTTGGTGCCCTCTGGGTGTTTAAGACTACAGTTCCCATTAGCTCCAGCCAGCACAGCACTGCTGACTGGGCGGTTTAAGGAATTTGTAGTCCAAAATATCTAGATAACAACAGGTTTAGGAAGACTGATGTCAGGTGTACCAAGGCTTCAGCAGCTCTCCTTGCTAGAGGCAGCTGATGGGACTTGTTCTTGAAGGCCCCTGTATGTAAGTGAGTGAGCCTCAAAAGGAAGTTCTCTCGGACATTTGCAACCTTTTGGATTGGTGGTGTTAATGGTAGCTGTTTGAGCCATAGGATTCCTGGTTTGAGCAAGTAGGACTTGTTTGACTCTAATCAAGTTCTGTTCCTACTGATGGCTGACACCTAATGGTGCCTGAATATTCTTTCCTATGTCTCGAGGCAAGGCAGCCATTTTCTCCATGTTTGTTGGGTTCACAGAAAGACTATGCTCAAATAATGGGCAATTTGAGCTTTCTGAGATTAGATACAACAAGGTGAGTAATTGCTGTGCAAGTCATACTACTTCTAACGTGCTGTGTTCCTCCATTGCTCAAGATTCCACAATTGCCTTTAAAAGGTATAATCTTCTGTAATCATTTTTTGGTGTTCGAAGCAATTACTTTCCAATGGGAAATGGAAGCCAGAGAACAGCAGCATCCAAGGACTGCAGAGCCCAGCAGTTTGCAAACTCTGACCTTCGATGCTATGCAGTTATTTGACCAAGTTAGTAAAGGGCATCGGAGTGATTAACTTAACTAGCCCTTCAAACTAAACGAGCTGAAAGACTACTAAGACTATTTTTCTGGCATTCAGTTTGGAGATGGAACCTTGTTTCAATGTGTTCAATAGGATTATTGTGGTAGTGTTATTATTTTTGCTCTTCCTGCCCTCACAAAGTGAGTTTCACTTTGAAATAGAGGTAAAATGGATGAAGCATAAGAAGAAAGCATTCCTGATCTTTCACCTCTTCTAGCAGCAAGATGCAGCTGTGCAGAGACATGGGCTTGGGTCATTAGGGATGTTGGAGAACTCTCCTTAGTTCTTTCTGCTTAGAAATATGGACAAATTTGCATTGGAACTGAATTAACCTTTGAATCTTGCACTTCTCTAAATTCTGTGATATATTTCTTGGCTCAAAAAAATGTGTCTAATGCATTAAAAATACAAGTTTTTTCAGGGCTAAATACATTTAGAAATATAGAATCATAGAATCATAGAGTTGGAAGAGACCATCCAGTCCAACCCCCTACCAAGCATATGTACACTGAGGTTATATATATATTTCAACACATTTTGTGAGATATGTATTTAAATATAATTTTTATAGTTTTCCCATTTTTTTAGAAATTAATGCAAAAATGGGATGGATTCATGAATGAGAACATGCTAAATTGACAAAGATCAGAAATTGATTATTTTTCCATCCATAGTCATTGCTAAGGCAATAGCCCACCTGTTCCATGTTTGGCTCTGTGTGTATACCCTCCAATGTTTCTTGCAATATCCCAATTCTTACAATCAATGACCAATGTTTGCCTCCTGTCCTCCCTTCTTGAAAAATGCACATTCTTAAATTCTTTAGTCCTGCTGCAGTTTGCTGCATTCGTTTACCCTACAACACCCTGGCTTGCTCCACCAATTTAAAAGAGTTTGTTCTTTTGGACCAATATAGGTTCAAAAAGCGTATTGCCCTACAATATGCTTTCAAGATACACCTCTAATGGTGGCAGATCCATTCCTTGATCTAGACCAGGATTCCTGAATGCTCTGGCCTAAGCCCAGAATTATTATTATTATTATTATTATTATTATTATTATTATTATTATTATTATTATTATTATTTAAGAGAGCATTCTTGATGGACAGCACCAGACTGTATGCAACTGTGAACAAGCAAAGTACCATTTGATAAGCAGAGTGACAGTCCAGCTTCTTATTTCTAAGAGTCCTGGGCATCTGAACTCAACCAGCACCACCACCTCAACACACACACACACACACACACACACACACACACACATCTAGCAATTCACACAATAAGGGAAATAGGTGCATTACCAGGTACCAAGAAATAGACTATCCCTGATAAATGGGCAACAGGAATGGATGGTGTACTGGAGCAGCAGCTCTCACTTGACCAGATATCTGAGTCCCTGCTATTTACTGGGATGGGGAGGCTGCAGGCATTATTCAGTTTTAACTGGAGATTGATTAGCCTACTCTGGTGTGTGTTTTTCCTAGCAGCCTCTATTTTTTTTTTACACAATAGTTTGTTTTTGCTTGTTTGCTTGCTTGCTTGTTTAAAAGGCCTTTAGCCCGATTTTAAGGCAACTCCCACACAAAGCTATTTATACCCATTTACAAATATCAGTCCATAAAATCCATCTGAAAAACCATCTAAAACAATTAGAATATCAGTTTCCATCCAAGGAATATACAAACCAGCATGGGTACAAAATTACCCTTCCAACTCTATAGAACAGCGTTTGATAATCTAGAAGAGTATCCAAAGTTTAGAATGAAAAATGGGTATTTAAGGCCCATTTAAAGTTAGCAAGGAGGCTTGCCTGATCTCACTTGGAATCAAATTCCACCCTTTGGAGGGGATACTGCAGAAATGGCTCTGTTCTATGTGACCACCAACCTAATGGTTTATACAGGTGAGCATCTCAGCAGAGCCTCTGAATTAAGGTAGCCAGGACCTAAACCTTCACCTTTTACAGTGACAGCCAACAACATGGATGGTTTTTAAAGAACGTTAGACAAGTTCACGGAAGATGAACAGCTACTAGCCACGATGGCTATATTCTACCTTCACTTTCAGAGGCAGTAAGCCCCTGAATGCCAGTTGCTGGGAATCACACGTGAATAGAGTGCTGTTGTGCTCAGTTTCTGCTTTTGAGCTTCCCATAGGCACCTGGTTGGCCACTGGGAGAATGTGCCATGGGCCTGATGCAGAAGACTCTTCTAACATCCTTATGTATCTCAGGCAGCACAAAGTATTGCTATATTCCAGGAAAGCAGAGGAAAGCACTTAATTTTCAAGCATCAACAGGATGAAACCCAAATCCCAAGTGCAACTCAGAAGAAGCATAGCCCTTGCTGTTTGAAAAGGCCTGTCTACATCACCAAAGGTTTGCATAGGCGCTCTCATGTTACAGGAATCCGTTCAGACCACAAATCTGACAGAACGAAAAAATCCATACAAGTTGGTTGTTTTGCACATGAACTCATAGATCATCTGGTTCCCAGTTTCATTCCCAGAACACATTTTACACCAGAGCATTCCCACATGAATACACAGCTCCATCCACCCCACAGCCTTCGTTTGCTTAGATGAAGACTCTGGCATTTGCCCTTGCAAAGCTCGTTGCTTTAATACAAGGAGGCAAGTGTAGATTAGCCAATGTCATGTGCAGCGTACAATATACTACTCACTATTTCTCATTATTGTATAGTACTCCTTCACCACAATATATATCAATACAGAGACCAGATATTTCACCAATGGGCACTCCAGAAACACTTAGCGAGATCAATTTCACCTGTGTTGCAATACAGTGCATTAGCTGGATGATCTTTATTTCAGTACATTTTACTAGCAGCAAAAATGAACAAATATTCTTTTTTCTCCCTGGATAATTGATCTATCAAGTTATGAAAATGATAGCTTTGAAAGAGTTCTTTCTTCTTCTTCTTTTTAAAAAGTGAGGCAATTTTCAGTAGTATATGTTAGTTCATGAAAGCACTTTAATTTAGAATGATTATTAATCAACCTTCAGTTCAAAGAGCTTTCTAATTTAGAATAAAAATCTATATCTTGTCTCTTACATCCATATCAGTTACTAAAATATGAATGGCTGCATTTATTAGCAAATCTAAATAGGAGCAGATCTTTATTACTGCCCGAGACTGTGTGGGGGTGGGGAGGTGGGGGGGACAACACAGCTAGCCTGCCAACCTTGTCAACACACTGTCCACTGAGAATATTTTAATCTGAATTTTGCATATTTTAATGCACAGTGGCACTAAACACAATCTTTCATATATATGAATTGGCAAAACTGTAGTGACATATTGGAACATGGCTGCTCATTCTCAATGTTCTTTTTTGGCAGTGATTTTTGCATAACCCAAGGGAATTCTCCACAAAACAGAGCATGGGGGCGGCTAGATTCAAAGCAGAAATGGCGAAGAGATGGCACATAGACTGGATTTGACTCACAAAGCCATTTTATCTGCTCCCATCACCAAATTTTAATCACTATATGATAATCAGCTTGGCCACCGTTTTTACTTGTAATGTGGGGAAAAGATTCTTTTCAAATGCTATTATCGACTTATAACAGTGACCAAAAGACTGTGTGATGTCCACACACACAAACACCTTGTTTACTTCTTTACAACAGCCTTGTGAGATGGTGTAGGCTCAGTGATTATGTCTGGCTCAAGGTCAGCTAATAAGCTTTATGGTGAGTAGGAATTTAAAGCTGGTGTCCCTAGCCACATAGTTTGTGGAGTAAAGTGGTACCTCAGTTTACGAACTTAATCTGTTCCGGAAGTCCGTTCTTAAACCGAAACAGTTCTTAAACCAAGGTGCGCTTTCCCTAATGAGGTCTCCCACCACCGGTGCCCTTCCACTGTTCAGATTCCATTCTTAGACTGAGGTAAAGTTCTCAAACCAGGACACTATTTCCGGTTTTGTGGAGTTTGTAAACCAAATCGTTCTTAAACCAGACTGTTCTTAAACCGAGGTACCACTGTATTGATCTTAGTATTTATGAAAAAAAGATTTCAGCATATAGAATGGGCATTCATCCATCTCTAAATGCAAGCTTCAGTCTCAACTGGAATATTTATTACTTCAAATTTTATTTTACCTGGGCATTCATTGAATAAAACATTTTTTAAAACACAAAGTTCATAGCAAGGAAATTTGTTTACTAGGCTTTCATGCAAAATTCAAAATTATGACTAAGTGTCTGTGTCTAAAAACCTGGTATGTAGTACAAGGTACTTTAAATCATTAACATGTCTGCTGCACAAACTTCCTTTATAAAATATTTAAAAGGTATATCCCAGGACTATGTATTAGTGAGGATATGAGATACATATAATTAATCAGTTGCTCTTTCTTCTTGTTAGCATATTCTTTGAGATGGTGTTTTTATGGAAAAAAACAGCACAAGATACTATTTTGTCATGAAATTCAATGCATCTGTATGACATACCACATTCTGACCCGAGGGAGCTGATCATGTCATAAGGGCATGTCATGCTTATGATAGCAGATGACTGCCTAAAAGACAAGAGCTAGACCATGTTTCAATTACTTTATCAATTAGCAGCAGCAATCAATAGCAGGAAAGAATAAGGAAACGGGTCAAAGGATGTCCGAGACCACACCACACCAATGCGTAAATGTAAAACTTTTCATAGATGAACCTTGATGCCGTATACAAAATGCACAATCTTGAAAACTTCAGATTTTAAGCCAACCAACCATGTCACAGAATTCTATCAATTTGAATGTAGGTGACTTCGGTCAGTTTATTCAGGTCACCCATTCAATTGACAATTTCATTTCACTAGTTGGTAGATAAATGACGGGGGGGGGGACCCAGTGTCTTAGTTGGCCAGGATGGAAGAGAAGGGTTCCAAATATCTCAAGCTTGCTAGCCTATTATTTAACAATTAAGCAAGAATTATGTTTTAATTTTTGCAAGTACCTCTCCTATGGGAGAAGTTTGTTGTTATTAAAATAGAGCTTTTGGCAATTTTTGTATAAAGTAATTTAGGCTGTGAGGAAGCTATCCAGTCCAACTTGAGAATTATATTGGTACACTTGAATTCTGCTAATCATTCTCTCCAGATAAACAAGATGATAAATATCATATACTCTCAGGTCACTCCCAATGTGGTGGCCCTCCTGATATTGTTGGACTATAATTCCCATCAGCCCAGTCCACAACACATTTGGACAGGAATGATGGGAGTTGTAGCCCTGTGGTATCCATATAGGGTTCCATCTCCATGATTTATCTAGCCATTAATTGGTTAGCATTATATCCTCCAGGGTTCAGAGATTTCACCTGTTATTGGCTTTATTGGAATGTTCACTTTGAACATTCTTCCTCAACTTGTATCCAGTGATGGCTTGGCACTAGCTGAAAGCGCTTTTCCTTATGCAAAGTGGAGCACCCAATTTTTGCCAATGTTCTCTTTCCTACTGTAGCCCCCCTGTGCCTTACTGCATATTGTTCTGGAAGGTTACCCAACCCTGAGGACTTTTGCGGGGGAAGGGGGTCACAAAGGGCATCCTTCCAAGGGATTGGCACAGATCAGGTGTACTGCCTTGGGTAACTGCTACTGGATGCAGGCCATAATGTTGAGAGAGAGAGTTAAAGGCAGGTAGCAGTGTGGATGGTGAGATGGGAGCAGTTCCCTGACCAGCTAGTGGCAGAGTCCATGATGCTTACCAGGATAGCAAGGCCTGAGTCAGGCAGCACGGAGGTTGGCACTGTGCAGACGCATCAGCAGAAACACTATAACAGAAACGCTCTACCAATGCAACCTCCCTACCTCTCTCCCCAAGCAGCAGTGACCAACCTGCTAAGAGTTCAAGTATGCCCACTGATATCCCAGCCCACTGCCAGCTACCAACGAAAGGTATGGTTCTCAAGATGCTGAATTGTATGCCCAGGACCAATAAGATGCTATTTTGTGAAGAAACTCAGAGCAAGCAGAACCATGTTTGTAGCCCTGGTTATATATGTACATTTTTTTAAAGCAAAGATGATGGGTTGGATTCAATAAATAAATCTGCACTGCTCCCAGTAAGACTGTTTTTGACTCGTCAGGAAAAATGCACAAGAAAAGCTGCCTCCAGATCTTTAAGGGTTTGTGAACAGTTTTGAAAAAGCAGAGAAACTGTTATGGGCATCCCACACAGCAACCTATTTCATCAGCTAGAACAGAATGCTCCTTTGGAGCTTAATTTCAATGGCCAGAAGGATGTGTGGAGAAGATCCAGTAAGCACCAGCGAAGGCCTCTAAGGGTGCAGGTGCCATGTGAGCAATCCCTGCTCTGTTTTCACAAACTGTTGTGCAAGACTATGCCCAAGGTCATTCTCAAGATGAGTTTTATAGTTTATATATTATGCGCTATATTTTCCTCATTCAGTTTCTTATAATGCAGTGATAGCCAGTTGTTTTGGACTCCAACCCCCATCAGCTCCAGAATGCATGGGCAATGTTCAGGGATGATGGGAGTTGGAGTCTAACTTCTGCCAACTTTTGGGCATGCATTGCACCTTTTCCCTTCCAGTCACGGTTCCTTGGATCCAAGCTAATGAAATATGTTTTCAGTAGAAGGGGCATGAAGAAATGTAAAAATAGAGAAACAAACAAAACAATCAGCTTTACAGGATTATTGAGAGTTTTGAACTAGAAATATACAAGTGCTAAGCATTTATTTAGTCTCCCCAAATTCCTTATCTCAAGAGAAAGCAAATCCTTTTTATTAAACGCAGGCTCATGGCATTGTATTTCTCTCATTGAATTTAGATACTATATAGTTGGCTCAGCAATGAAGGCTGCCCTTTGCAAAAATGCATTCATATTAGATATATGAAAATGGGCTAATGAGTGTTTCAGACAACACTGGAATCAACCATAAATCATTTAAACAGAATAACAAATCACCTTTATTTAATAACAGTTGTCTACTGAAAATTAAATCTCCTAGCTTGACATGATCTGAAAGAAATATATTATTATAAATAAGGTGGCCCATATCAATTTATTTCATCTATGTCAAGTAATGGTAAATAATTAACAAAGTTGTCCAGTTTGGGACTTACTTGAATTTAGAGAAACAACAGTGAATTCTCCTTGTTGGGTTTCCTTTTTTAAGAAAGAAGATCAAGTGCTGATATTATTCGTGTGGACAGAAAGCAATATTAAGCTCCTGGACAATGCAGCTATATGGGAATTTAAGAACAAACAAGATTCAGATAGATCAGGGAAAGAACTGAATAAAAAAATAATATCCCCAACTGAAGGAACCATATAAGTACAGCAGATAACCAGAGCAGAAGGAAATATGCACAGATCTGGTGATTAAAAAATGATGAATTATGAGCTTGTTAGACACAAGTCCACCTGTTTATCCACCAACAGGCACAATTAGCATTTAAAGCTGCTGACGCTGGAACTGGTATAATTTGTTTATAGCTGCCGCTTATGGGAAAGGTTACATTACGTATTTGCAACCCACTTAATAGACACAGAAGAGACATGCTCTGTCTCTTGGGCTCAGCTTGCCACCTGCATTTCCCCCCACCATGCACCCCAGGTTTACCAATCAATACAGCAATGTAGGCAGTGACCTCAGAGCAGGTTTTGTGTTCTATACTACCCTTCCATGCACAGAGCCAATCAAAAGGGAATTCAAAAAGAAGCACAGAATGCCAAACACCTACAAGACGTAGCTCAGATTGCAAAAGGTAAAGCTGCAATCTGGCACAAAGTGAGTCTCTCTGAGCATTAATATTCAATGCTGCTAAAAGTGTGCATGCGTGCACTTCCAACAATTAAATGCATAGCTTTCTCTGTGGTCAATAGAAAATGATTAGCAATACTTGCGCACTTAAGGGTAATATTCTCCAGCACTTGCATCCAGAGTATCTTCCCACTTAACCCTCAAGCCAATTATAATGATGCTTGTGCAACGGTCATGGTTTTCTCCTTTTTGTTAAGCACTGGGTTTGATAAATACGACTGTTGCTATGGTTAAGGCAACTCCATGTGCTGCCTTGATGCAAGATGTTCATTTGAAAGCTTCTAACAGACAGGGTTTAGAAAAACCCTGGCCAAATTCTAGGCTCAGCTTGGAAGATGCCAGAAATATTAAGCACAAAAGGATTATCAATTGGTAAACTTTTCTTCAATCCTGCAACATCTGGATCCACAAAGAGCCAGGAGAGGATTTCATGGAAGATGATCTCAATTGTTTAGAAAAGAGTGGCCAAGCATGTCTTTACAAAAGTGGGGCCTTTCCAGGATCAGTTTCTTCCCAAGATGAGATGTGAAAGCTACAGTTGCTGTTGTTGTTTTTAAACCCTTTATGCTTTTGCCTGAATTAGGTTGAGCAGATCTACCCATCTGGTCAAGCAACAATGTTTCTCCCAACTTCTTGATAAAACTCTCCAGGAAGTAGCTCTCTCCCTCATGCTGACAGTTCTGCTACATTTTGTGTTGTAACTGAGCTTCTTCCCCCCATTCTAATTGCTGCAACTTCTTATTTTTTGCTGCCAAAATTAAAGGGATATTATGGGATAGTAGGCATAGAACTTAACCTCACAGTGCTTTTTATCCTTAAGTTATGCCGTTTTGACAAGGATTGGAGAGTAAGCAAGATAGTGATGGAAGGGTGGGATGCAGGGCAGAGTAAGGACAAATGAGAGAGGAGCAGAGAAGCAGCCAGCTAAGTCCAGCCCCATTTCCCAGGTAACACAATGCATCCTGTGGCAGTGGTTCCCAATTAGCTAACTACTGTGGGTCCCCTGTTTTTCAAAAGCCAAGCCATGGATCCCCTACTATTGAAAATGTCAATGTATCTATGGTAGTTTTTTGTTACATGAATGGTGCCACAGAAACCCTGGGTGGGTTATGCCAACCCCCTGGGGTCCACAGACCACCAACTGGGAACTACTGCTATAAGGTATGTCCACAAATATAAGCCGCAGACAAAGGCTACAGATTACACGGTATTGGTTAAGAAACTCTCTGTTACTCAGAAATATGTAGCCATGGAACCAGGTAGAGGGCCTTCTAGATAGTGGCACTTGCCCTGGGGAATGCCCTCCACCAGATGTCAAAGAATTAAACAACTATCTGACTTTTAGAAGACATCTGAAGGCAGCTCTGTTTAGGGAGGCTTTTAATATTTGATGAATTATTGTATTTTAATATTTTGCTGGAAGCCGGCCAGAGTGGCTGGGGAAACCCAGCCAGATGGGCAGGGTATAAATAATAGATGGTGGTGGTGGTGGTGTCATACTTGGTCAACTGTTCAGCTTTGAGCAGAACATCCCAGAACTACAGAGGCTACACCAGCTTCTAACTGGTGTCTTTGGGGCATCCTCTGTGGGATGTTGGAAGGTATGCAATGTTCCACACAAAGGGACCAAAGCAGAAGTAGATTTAGGGGAGCACAACCAGTTCCGCCACACTGGGCACCAAGGCTAGGGGGCGCTGCAGGGCCACACAACTATGACATAGTGAACTGAACAGAATAGAAGGTGAGAGGTGGGGGAAGAATGTTGGCCTCACACACGGTGCTAATGAAATTTGAAAGACCAATGTACCAAAGTAAGTATGGACCATGTGGAAAAGGGACTCTTGTTGGTCACCTCAGTGATCCTGACATTGATGCAAGTCTTGACTGGGGCTTATGTGGGGGTGTCAACAGGAATGACATCATGCTTGTGGATGAAGGGAAGCAGGGAGAATGTCTGCTGTTGTCATTGTTGCATTACATCTCTCCCCCCGCCCCCCTGCTGCTATTGTGCTTCCAAAGCTACTGCTGAGGAATCACGGGGTCCTAACTAGCCAAGCTGGTGTAAGCTATGGCATTGCAGCAGCCAGAGTATTGGCCTGCTCATTCTTTAAGGGAAGAGTCAATACTTTTTCATTTCCTGTAGACATCTCATACAATTCCAGTAATCTGTAATGATCCAAAACAATTAGCAACAGTTTCCCTTTCCCCTTAATTAGGGTTATATTCTTCTGGCCAGCTAATTTGCGTATTTCAAGCATTTTCACACTTAGCAACTTTTAATTTGCAATTTACAGATACATTTGTTCTTAATTGCAGGTCAATAGAACACACAGTTTAGAGCATGTGCTCTAAATAGTTAAATAGCTAGTTGAAAAGCTGCTAGAAGATACGGGTAGGAAGAAATAAAAATACATTTTGTTTTTTACAAGTGCAATAAAGGAAACAGTCTGAAACATCAATTTCTAATAAAAAATAAAAGACAACAAAATGACCTGATGCTGTTGATATATTCCCAGATAGTAAGAAGCTTTACTAGAGATATATAAAAATAACCCTAAGTAAAACAGATTGTTTACATTATGAAGAAACCCAATTTTAGCAGCTTAGCTGTTTGGCAGTGAGCACAAGCTAGGTGAACTATGAAGCACTTATCATTTGATGATGAAAATATGGTTGTTTAGAAGAGATAACATTTAAAGAAATCTCTGGGTGCAAGGATTTCTTGAATGCAGTGTTTCAAACAGTATGGAATTCATCCCCTATCTATAAAATACAGTTGACCTATTTCTATTTCATAAACAAAGTTCATTTTAATTGAGTAAATAGGACTGATAAGCAAGAATGCAACATTTATAAAGATTTAAAAAAAATTTACACAGCCCTAAAAAATCAGGAGGCATTTCAAGAATTGCCCATGATACTCAAAAATCATTTGGAGTTCATTGAAATTATGCACTATGCTCACTTTAAAAGGAATGGGATCAAAGGCAAGCACCATCACAATCATGCAAACTCATGAATCCTTGGGCCAGTTCATATGACTGGCAGTCTCCATGCCATGGCTTCCCTGAGCACGTGGGGCCTCCAGGGGGCTGCTTGACTCAGAGTGAGATTGTGAAGAACCTGTGAGTCCAGTGTACAACAAGCAAATTACAAGAAGAAGGAGGAGGAGGAGGAGGAGGAGGAGGAAGAGGAGGAGGAGGAGGAGGAGTAGTAGTTTGGATTTGATATCCCGCTTTATCACTACCCTAAGGAGTCTCAAAGCGGCTAACATTCTCCTTTCCCTTCCTCCCCCACAACAAACACTCTGTGAGGTGAGTGGGACTGAGAGACTTCAGAGAAGTGTGACTAGCCCAAGGTCACCCAGCAGCTGCATGTGGAGGAGCGGGGACGCGAACCCGGTTCACCAGATTACGAGTCTACCGCCCTTAACCACTACACCACACTGGCTCAGCAGAGCACATCCACAGACTTCACTCCATCAACATTCACAGCAAAAAGAATGAGTGAAAGAACAATAAATGATAAATAAGGGAATGCCATCACAGCCAAGAGAGTTCTTGTGGTCTGAAATAGAGTGGAAGTCCAGATTTCAAGGTAAAGGAACCAAAGTCTGAATCAGGTCCACTCCAGAATTCCAATGAAACTATACAGTTCCAGAAAAACGTCTACTTCTGCTTCATTGACTATGCAAAAGCCTTTGACTGTGTCGACCACAGCAAACTATGGCAAGTTCTTAAAGAAATGGGAGTGCCTGATCACCTCATCTGTCTCCTGAGAAATCTCTATGTGGGACAAGAAGCTACAGTTAGAACTGGATATGGAACAACTGAGTGGTTCAAAATTGGGAAAGGAGTACGACAAGGTTGTATATTGTCTCCCTGCTTATTTAACTTACATGCAGAATTCATCATGCGAAAGGCTGGACTAGATGAATCCCTAGCCGGAATTAAGATTGCCGGAAGAAATATCAACAACCTCAGATATGCAGATGACACAACCTTGATGGCAGAAAGCGAGGAGGAATTAAAGAACCTTTTAATGAGGGTGAAAGAGGAGAGCGCAAAATATGGTCTGAAGCTCAACATCAAAAAAACCAAGATCATGGCCACTGGTCCCATCACCTCCTGGCAAATAGAAGGGGAAGAAATGGAGGCAGTGAGAGATTTCACCTTCTTGGGCTCCTTGATCACTGCAGATGGTGACAGCAGTCACGAAATTAAAAGACGCCTGCTTCTTGGGAGAAAAGCAATGACAAACCTAGACAGCATCTTAAAAAGCAGAGACATCACCTTGCCGACAAAGGTCCGTATAGTTAAAGCTATGGGTTTCCCAGTAGTGATGTATGGAAGTGAGAGCTGGACCATAAAGAAGGCTGATCGCCGAAGAATTGATGCTTTTGAATTGTGGTGCTGGAGGAGACTCTTGAGAGTCCCATGGACTGCAAGAAGATCAAACCTATCCATTCTTAAGGAAATCAGCCCTGAGTGCTCCCTGGAAGGACAGATCGTGAAGCTGAGGCTCCAATACTTTGGCCACCTCATGAGAAGAGAAGAATCCTTGGAAAAGACCCTGATGTTGGGAAAGATTGAGGGCACTAGGAGAAGGGGACGTCAGAGAACAAGATGGTTGGACAGTGTTCTCGAAGCTACGAAAATGAGTTTGACCAAACTGCGGGAGGCAGTGCAAGACAGGAGTGCCTGGCGTGCTATGGTCCATGGGGTCACAAAGAGTCGGACACGACTAAACGACTAAACAACAACATACCACTCGGCTCCTGGGAGAGTCTTTGTTGAAATAGCAACTTTGTTGAAAGTGCAAGTAGCAACTTCAGAGATCATTTATTGGAGAAGAGCCATACTCCCTATCCAAAATGGAGGGGGGGGGAGGAAGCCCTATGGTCACTGTTAGTTTTCCAAAGAGCAAAATCCCAAGCATGGAGTTGAAAGTCACAGCTAAAGTTGTATCTAGTTTGACCCTTCATAGTTGCTTTGGTAGCACAGAACGACAGATAGGAGATGATACTTTTTATTTGGACTCAATATTGTTTTAAATGCAAGATTTTAGATTGTGCCTAGATTACACGTTAAGAGAAAAAGAGCTGCTGGGAGCATCAGGTTTACTCAAGGATTCCAGGGAGGAAGTTTAAACAACCATTTAATTAAGGTTAGAAACAGGCCACATGGCTGTTATGGTTTCAAGCTACAAAAAGACAACCTTCCAGGAACAAAGCAGTAAATAAAAAATGCATGTTCCCTTTGGAAATAAGCTCTTTCCTGTGTCTTAGTGTCCTTTAACTGATAAATTTGCTGCACTTTAATCTGAATAGGAAAGATGATCAACCTCCGTAAAACAAGCTGGCCTCAACCTTTTTTACGGTGCCAGCTGGCTTTGGGAAAACTAGCATTAAAGAGCTGTGTTCAACAAAGTTAATGGGATATTCACATCTTGCATTACCTTTGGGAATGCAAATTTGGTCAAACTAATAATTTTAACTAATCTGGGTACTCTAAAATGGGCTTTTAAAACAAGCTACATTTCTGGTCCAAAATAGTTACACTTAGCAGATCCTGACTTTTCAATAAAATATTCCCACCATGCTCATTAAATTTGCTTCTGTTTTGAACCCACCTATCTAGTGACCTGATTTCCAATATTCATTGACACTTTCAGATGGCATTTTCTTTTCCACTGCAATTGGTTTATTTTGCATAAGTTTGTGTTCTATTTCACTGTCCACTTGTGCAGAAATATATGCATTTTACACATATATGTTTATTTAGCAAACAAGAGACACACATACATATATCGGCTATCAAAAGGTATTTACTAATCAGTTGCCTTCCCTGTGTGTTATCTTCCAAAGTTAATGGATTTAAAGAAGAATAGTTAATGAAGTGGTTAATGGTTCATCAGAAAGCCATCCATGGCTACAAACCAAGCAATTTCTCCAAAATATGTGGAGTTAGGATTGCAAAAACTCTTGCCTGCCTTATCAGTTCAGTAAAAAAATTGTCATTCCATCTCATTTCCCTCACTCAGGCATCAAGGAGGAAAGTTTAGTTTTAAGTTAAGAAAACTTCAAGTTGGGAGGGAAAGAAAGAAGGAATTATTTTAATTTTAAAGATTAAGATTGGTCAAAATAGGCAGTCAAATCCATATGGTTCTCCCCACTTTGACAAAAAGGCTTGGACTTTACTAAGAAGCAGAGATAATATCCACAGATAACAGATGATCAATTCTTTCCACAGAAAAGCAGCAATAATGAGAGATACATTCCATTGGGTTTTTTAAAAAAATTCACAACAGGAAATAGATTGAGGCTGAAATCCTTATCCACCTTGTCTGAAAATGAGTCTCATTAAATTCCATGGGATTTCCTTCTGAATAGACATGATTAGGATTGGAGCCTTAGTGCACATAGGCTGCCTTTGGCAACAAACAACACTTCAGAAACAAGAAAAGCAAAGAGGCACTTGTAAACATCAATGAATATGTAAATAGAGTATATTGCAAATCAATTTACCTATCTATTTACATATAATGTGTGCATTTTTCCTTTTTAAAGTTCATTGTAGATAACTAAAGCAAATAGCTTTTATGGCAAGAGTCTCTGCCGCAGTGGGGGTTGAATGGGCATAAGGAATGAAATTCACTATACAGTATAGTCTGTTTTCAATGGATTGCTCTGACATCCCTAGTTTAGCAACTAGTCTAACTATAAGGCTACTAAGAGTGGTGGCCTAGAGCTCTTCTCCATCATATAAAAGTACAATGTCTGCAAAACTTGCAGCTACAACCACTACACCCTCCACACACCCATCCCACTTCTAGGATAGCAACCTACCCAGGAACTCAAGTTTTGACTCTGGGGCCTCTAGCTTTTGATCCATCTGCATCAGTATTGTCTGCAATGACTGGGAGTGCCTTCCCAGGGTCTCAGGCAGTGATCTCACCCAAGCCCTACCTGGAGACATCAGGGATTGAACCTGGAACCTTCTACATGCAAGGCAGAAGCTCTACCACTGAACTACAGTCTTTCCCCATATAAAAAGAACTCATCAGCTCAAAGTGAAATAAAACCTGCCTCCACATAGAATGCCTTTTTAAAAACCCTGGTGTTGATCACATTAAATGCAGAGAAGAAGAGGAGGAGGAGGAGGAGGAAGAAGCCACTGCTAATATTCATCACTATAAGAAACTGGCACTTCACTCAATCAAACCAAAAAGCGGTATGTGGGGTGGGGAGAGGCAGGCAGACACCTCATCAAATTCTAAACATGGTTGAAAATATTCTTCCAAATATATGCAACAGACCAGGATTAATAAGCATTCCACCATCTAAAGCTGTCACATAAAATTGCACTTCTCCTCATAACCAAACTAGATTTTCTATATAAATTACACTGAACATCATCAACTCAGACACATTTGTACTAAGCACAGATTTATCTTTGAGCTAGTTATCCAATACTAACATGACACAGCTAATAAATTAAGACAGCTTTATGGGAGTTTTAACCTGAAATCTGAAGTCTACAGCAAGTAATAAAAGCATTAAAATCATATTTGCCTTGGATAATCTAAAAACATGAATTTTATCATATCTTTGTATGTACCCCAGTTTTAACATATTGTAGGACTGTAAATGGATAAGAATGTTCAAGGGCCTTATTTTAAGTCAAACATGGGAAACCTCTACCAATGAAGAAAACTATGATATGAAAAAAAGAGTGGCTGTATTACGATGTCGGTATAAACTATGATTTAATGTTACGGGAACAAGTCTAGGTGAGCCATGGGCTTGTGTGCTGCCCCTCCCCCCTTTGTTCTGGAAGACAGTGGAAGCTTTCATTCTCTTTTTGGCTAACCACAGTTTGTTGCTTCGTCCAAACCTGAACAAACTGTGGTTACTGTGAATGTTACTGAAACAAGCCAGCTTCAAAGCTTGGCTTATAAAGAGTGACTTCTTTCAATTATTATTTTAAGGGGGAAATAAAAAGGGAAACTTACCAGGAACAATCCAGACTGGACAAACCAGACTGGATTGCTTAATTAAAAGGATTCTAACAAATCATCAACTTGCTTCCAACAAGTTGAAAAGGGAATGTGCTCTGCTGTTTACTCACTAGCATGAGTGGGTGGCTGCCTTGTGTCAGACAAGCAGTCCTACACAGCCTTTTTATCTCTAGTCGGCAATACCAGCACTAAGTATTCAGGTCAACGAAATGTGTCAGATAAGTGCTGTGACAACTCTGCTGCTGCTAACTCTTCTAAGCTATCTTTCTGGAGCACAAACTAGATGGAAAAGCCAGATGTTTTAAATCTCCAAAGCCTTGGCAGGGCTGTGCTGTAAAGCTAGCAAGCAACCAACTGGGAGGAAGGGAGCGGCTTGCCGGGAACAGCCCCTGAATTAACCTGTTTGATCTTTCACACATACCAAAGATCTTTTCCTGTTCGTCGAAAGCTCCTTCACACTGTCAGAGGTAACCACCGCCAGACTTTGTTGAAGTTTTGTTGGAGATATAACAGCTTTGTTCTAAAGTTAGACTGTTCGGAAGAAACCATCACCCCCCCTCCCTATAAAGTGACCTTACTGCTGGAAACAGAAGGTTAAAAGAAATGCTTTCAACTTTCTGACGGCAAACAGTAGCCAGTGTCTTCAGATAAGACAGATAAGTGTCTTCAGACTATATAATCACACTCACTGAACTGGTGAATAAAACAGTGATTAATTGCAGGAAATAGTCTAGGATTTTACTCTTGCTGAAATGATGCTTCTAATCAGCTTAAATGAAGCTTTAAAATTATAATTTAGTATGCCTTTCTATAATATTCTACTGTGTACAACACGTTTTGCCAGCCACCTTTGAGACCTTCAGTCGAAAGGCCAGTAGTAAATATTTTAACAAAATAAACTACTAGGATTTTCACAACATTAAGGGATAAACCTTTCAAGACCTAAGCACAACACCAAAGGTTCCTCTACACTAATTAACATAGTAGCTGCAAAGTTGCATTTTACATTCTTGTTCTAATAATTTTTCCTTACAATCATGCAAGTGAAGTAAGCCCCCTTTTTAGCTACCATGAAGCTGTAAATGGCAATTTGTATCCTTATTAAGAGGAGGCTTGCACAATGTGAAACGCAGGCTATGCTGCAGACATCCCTCCATAAGCTTGATAAATCTCAGTTTTTCCTGCATGAGTAAAACAACAAAAAACTGGGGAGAGAGGTGGGCTATCAAGCACCTGATTTGTGCTGGTTCTAGATTTTGGGGGACCCTTTGGGGGGGGAAACGCCCCACTGGCTCCTTCTCTGAATGGATCCATCTCTTCACCACTGTTTACTGCTGCCCATTTCCTTGTCCTCTTGCCAATGCTTGTACACTTTGGGAACAGGAAGTAACAGCAAAGCGGAGGAGGAAGGCTAGGAGGTTCCAGGAGTTAGCAGTGGACCCCAGAAGCTTTCCAGCAAAACCAATCCCTGGTGCTAGATCTGAACATGACTAACCATCAGGTATGACTGGTAGGAATGGGTGCTGCCATAGACCTCACCACCTTGCATCAGCATCACTGCCCCTTGCTGGGATGAGGGCAGGGGAGCAGGAGTTTGAAGCACTGTGGGAAGGAGTGTCAGGTTGGCTCTGGTGGTATGCCTGCATTGCCTGACCTCACTGCCAATCTGCTCCACCCCTGCACCATCCAAATATGTGGCCGCAACACCAGTGGCAGGAGACCCAGTCTGCATTGGTACCCTTCCGCAACAGTTGCTCCTACCAACCAACCATGCATGACTAGTGGATTGTGTTACATATGCACAAGCCATTGTTGAAATATAACAGAAGCTTAGAGTACATAACTAGTGAAGTGACCGAGTCCAACTCTAACTATTGCTACTCACCCCAATCTCAATTCTGGCATGGGGTTATACCTCCAAATTAACTCAAATTATCTACTGTTCTACTTAATCTGCATGAGCAAGCATCTAGAGCAAAACATTCCTGGCAAATATTTCAAGACTATCTCTCTCTGTGTGTTTGAAAAGAACCTCATCATTTACAAACACACAAATGCTCAGTAAAATTAAGTACAATCCTCCCCGCTCCATACTCCCTCCAGTCAGTCTTAAATTAATTTTTATAGTATCAAACTAAACAACTTTTTTAAAAAGTCAATAAAAGCCAATGTTTTCTTCTTCAAAGAAGCAATGAAAAATATCCTGTTGACGGTGCCAACTAGGAAAGAGCTTTATTCTGTACGGGACAATAAGTTACTATGGTTGAAAAATGCCTAGCAAAAAAGAACACAGCTCTTGAGATAATTAAAGTGCTTTAGACCACTAGCCAATTGATTTTCTCCTTGTAAAGGTAGCTCAATTGAAATGTTCAGAATAAATCATGTGTTAAAATTATCTTCTAAAGTAAGAGCTGAGTGCATATTGATTAATAATTATTTGCACTAACAGACTCAACTAAGGCAATGCCATCAATTACTCTAAAAATCTGTGAGATCAATCACAATGGAATCAGAGTTAAAAGTTTCACTATATTTCTTCCCGGATTTTAGACGTGCAATTCAGTGTGACAGCCATTTATAACTTGGGCCCTAAGGGCAGCCTGACTTTCTGATCCTGTGGTGTCTGAAGCTCAGGTTTACAAACCCTCTTAGCATTTTAGTTACACAGCACACATTTTCCCATTGAGTTTAAAAGCCTCATAAAACTACACTCCTATCAAAATGTTACATGAATGGGTGAACACAACAACATCCCACACAAAATGGTCGTGAGCACTAGAAGTATGCACAAATACACAATGCAATGGTTTCAGCATGCTGCAAGTGTTGCTACCACCCTCCCTTGGTCCACTGGAATATAGGGTCAGGGTTTTGGTGTGATGCAGGAAATATTAATCGCCTTTATATAATTTTCGTACATTTAGTGAATGTGTATGAATTGAGTGTGTGTGTGTAAAGCATCAAAGCAGCATGTAGGACTGGGGGAAAGTTTGATCCAGTTTTTATTTAAAGGTAAATCTGCCAAATTCACACTTCCTGAAACAATGAGAGAATCAAAATGCAGCTATCCCTTGAAATCTGCAGTCCAATTCTCCAGCTAAATGTGTGCAAAAATGCACATACTAGTGTATAGCATGCATAAAAAGTACATGTTAGTGAAAATAACATGAAAAAGCCACTCCATTCTTTCTCTACTTCTCACATGCACACAGACACACTCGTGAGCAATTCTTACAGCATTAATTAGTCAATAACAGGTAAAACAGAGATACAGGGTGCTGGTCCCCGTCGTCGTCGTCCCCCCCGGTGAACTCAGCCACTCTTCCACCCATCAGATCATCATCACATTCCACATTTTGCCGAGCTGTGTATAATGAAATCATCTCAAGGTAGTTTCATGATGCGTGAAAATGCTCTTCAATAAAGGCCTGGAATTCAAAGGCCTTACCCAGATAAAGGAGTATAAAAATTAGTTACATCCTATTTCTGCCATTGCAAAATGAATTTGAATACATAATATCTGCTCCAATAATATCCAAAATAAGACAATCAGATCTGGACTCCAAGTGGCAGTTCACTAAGCTGTTACAATTAATTTATGGTACTCTCTGTCACAAGACACTTGCAATGGCCACAAGTTTTTAGATGACTTAAGAAGGCAATTAAATACATTTAATGAGGGCAAATCCATAAATGGTTACTTGTCATGTTGGCTATATAGAACCTCTACTATGCTTGGTAGCAAAAATGGAAGAGGACTTATTGCCTTTGTGGGCTTCCCAGAGCATCTTGTTGGCCACTCTTAGAAACAGGGTGCTATACTAGCCGGTAGGTAAAATTAAAGGACCCCTGGACAGTTAAGTCCAGACAAACTTGACTATGGGGTGCAGCACACATTTCACTTCAGGCCAGCTTCCCAGGTCATGTGGCCAGCATGACTAAACAACTTCTGGTGCAATGGGACACCGTGAAAAGTGCCAGAGTGCATGGAAACACTGGTTAGCTTCTTGCCAGAGTGGTACCTATTTATCTACTTGCATTGGTATGCTTTCAAACTTATAGGTTGGTATGATCCAACAGGATAATGCTACCTATGATTTAGCCAAATTCAAAATAGCAAAGCTTTGCAGCTACAGAATTCACAACAACCTAAATGCAATGGACACGATCCAGCAAAAAAAAAAAAGCACTCCTACATTACATGGATTTCAATAGGTGCCAATCTTAGTGTTTTGAAAGGGCTAGGCACCCACAAATTTCAGTGTCAGGGCCATGCACAGTGCATGGCACCCATAGTCACAGGGCCAAGTTGGCACCCTGAATGGGAGAGTCACATACATGGCTTTAAGGGTTGCCAACATGATGCTCTCCAGGTGTTGGACTATAATCCTCATCACTCCTGATATAGGAGCCAAGGAAGCTGCCTAATACAAAATCAGGTTATTGGTTCATCTAGATCAGCATTTCTACATTGACTGGAAGCAGCTCTCCAGGTTTCGGATTAGGGTCTTTACTAATCCAATCTGGGACATTGTGCATGAAAAGCATGTGCTGTATCTATGCTTCTCAACCTGACCAGCCCAAGGCAGTTGTAGTTGACATCTGGAGAGTATCACATTGGCTACCCCCAGTTTCTTGTGCATCCAGCAGAAATCTGAAGCAGAAATCTGAAGAACTTGGGGTGCATTGTATCCTATGTTTTTTCATAGATATGCAGACATTTGATTGCACTTGCTAGTGAAAACTCACCAAAAGAAGTACAGTCTAGGTACTTCTACCCTGAATCTAAGCAACATCTGCATACATAAATGACTCATGTGGCAAAACGGGACAGGCCATCCCTGGCCTACAGTATACTTATGTAGCCAACAGGCCCGGCTCTAGGGGTAGTCTTGGTGGCGTGGGGCGCCAGGGCGCCGGACTGGCAGGAGGGTGTTGCGCGGTGAAGCCACGCTGAAGCTGCGCTGTGCACTGCGCCCACCCACCAGGGCGGGGGTGCCGGAGCGATCTCCGTGCCACGGCGCCCGACCGGCTTGAGACAGCCCTGGTAGCCAAAATGGCCTCCACCACAAACAAGAAGGTGATATTGGGTGAAAGCCATAATAGGGCAAAACATCCCCAAACTATCCAATGGGGACTGCAAGTGATCAGTGGCCTCAGAATGCTGACTGTCTGTTGGGAGAGAGGGGCCGAGAAGTGGAAAACCATAGGCGACTATAATGGAGCATCCTGGGGGGAAAGTATGGCTGGTTGGCTGGACTACTGAATAGGAACATTTCACACTGCAACTTTTTATTGTAGGTCCTAATTCAAAGCCATTACCTTTCATTACTAATTTCAAAAATGTAAATCAGAGAAGGCCCAAGACATGATGATACAAATATAATAATCAACTAAATAATTTAGCATTTACTTCCCTTTAATGGCATGTCAAAATCTGCCACCTGAAGCAGGATACTTTGCCCTGCCTAATGGTAGGGCTGGATTGATGAAAACTCTGACCTGGAGAAGTGCTCTCAAAGCTGTTCAGAAGAGAATGGAAATATCAATAAAGAAATGAACCTTCTCTGATATGCAGACAAATATTATCTATAAACTGAGCCAACTACTTCTTTCAACTGAGGCATCTCATGTGAGTCCTAATGTTTCTTTACCTTAATTAAAAGCACACTCCTCTCACACTGTTTTAATTTTATGCATTTTTTACACTTCTAAGCATACCGGTAGCAAAGACTGCTTATTTACACTTATCTACACAATTTGCAGGAAATGCTGAAGAAGTGAAGAAACCAAAATAAATTGCAAATTCATTCTCCCCGCACCCACAATCTTAAATAGATATGTAATTTCTGTGAAAGACATCACAGTTTTGCTTACATGCTGTACTTATAAGTTTACAGTGGATATTTGCATAACAGAAACATTAAGTGATTTCAAAACAGTTCTTTTCCTATAGCGTGTTAAGAGAGAGAAGAAAGTACTCCATTATCAACTAAAAACAGATAGATAGAAAGTTTCCTTCCAATGAAGAAAAGCAGAGCTCATTTAAACAACTTGTTCCTCATAGGAAATGCATCACTGAAAAAGAGGACACAGATCTGCATAACATGTGCCTAGGCATACACAAAGGGAAATAAGTGTTATAATTTAAACAGAAACACACAATGTCTCATCATAACATGACAAGACCATAGCTACATACACACTATAATTTAAGGAACATTTATAGCACCCCACCTCCAAGAATCCCAGAAACTAGTGTGTTAACGGTGGTGGGAACTGTGAGAGGTAAATTACAATTGCAAGAATTATTTGGGGGAGGGGGCTAAATGTGCTTTAAATATAAGGTGTGCACACAGCCCATGATAACTGCTCAAACCACTCTCCAGGTGTTGTGGGCGGGAAACTTCAAAGTCCCGCCTCTTCTTGCTTATGGAGGTCTTTATCTTTACACAGGAATTGGACTTGAGAGACCTTCAAGCAGAGAATTCAATTAAATAGATGGCTGTCTTCTGTAAATGGGGGAACATGACCACCCTAGAGTGACCTCATAGCAAATGCACTGTGGGAATAGTCTATGGCTGGAGGCTGCTGACCAGTGAATGCAGTTTTTCTAAATCAGGAAGTGAGTGGCCCCAGCCTTCTTCTATTTGTGGTCAGGAAAGCCATCCACACACATAGAGACCATTTGAGAAAGTTCAGCTCAGAGATCATCTCAGTGCACCTTGAGGTCCACAGGCTTTGCTGTGATTAATCTGCCGCTGGCTCATTATGAATGCTCTCCACAAGTGCCGAAAGTCTACACCAAATGTCACCAATACAGTACTGTACACTGTAACCATCTGCTTGGAGAAACAGACTTCATCAACAACTTGCAAGTTAACCAAGCAGCACAGGTTTTCTGCACAGATACTTCCCCATATACTTGCATATACTTCCCCAGAAGAAGAGGACAACATAGAAGGGAAAATACAGAACCTCAGCTGAACACTGAAGACAAGGAATAGCACTAAGAGTTTCCATTCCTAAGAATGCTGATGAATAGTCTTTTTTCCTCTGAATGGAGGGCTTCCAAATAAGTGCTTAGTATCCTGGGTTAATGACTCTGATGATGATCAAATAAAGAAGCACCTTCCCAAAGAAAGCATCAACAGGCTACTGATGTTCAGTGGACCACACAAGCTACCCCACTTACAAAAACAAAGCAAAGCACTAGTTCGGGGGTCGCCAAAATTTTTGTGGCTTGGGCCGGTTCATGGTCCGGAGTGTGGTGGGACCATGAATGCATGCGCAAATGCTATTTGCGGCACTCCTTCCAGCGCGGAGGAGGCGTGTGCAGCTTCCCATTGGCTGCAGGAGCTTCCTGCAGCCAATGGGAAACTGGCCAGTGTCGTGGAAGGCGGTCCCCGCTCTGCTCTGCACCCGTTTAGTGCGGCATACGGGAGCCGACAGACCGAGTGGGCGGCGAGGGTCCCCGAGTGGGTGGCAGGGGTCCATGGACCAGTTAGTCCTAATCTTGCAAATACTTACTACAGGGCTGAGCAAAATGAAGGAGATTTTTCATTAGACTAACTGGTGCAAGGAGGATGCCATTAAGTATATCAATGCAAAGGAGAGCTAGGAATGGAAAGACAGTGATGATTCTATTACATATATATATAATTTATAGTATAAATTACTTTCTCGTGTAAAACTGGGAAGGAAGAGGAAAAAAGGAGAAGAGAAAGAAGACGGGGAAAGGAGAAGCAAATAGATGCAATGCTACAGCTGAGCTTCCTATTTCTGAACCACAAAAGAATGCTCTAAGAAATGGCCCCCAATATTTTTCTGCTGAAATACCGTAGACATTTCCCGCAGTTGGCCATAATATTTTGTATGGCCTTTGATTAAAGATACCTGTTGTCATAGTAATTAGGGGAAGGCTGTTGACCAATGAAATTTGTTTTAGGGGTTCACAAGCTGTCGATGCATTCTGTTATCCAATCATATTACTGAAAAGGATCGTGCACGAGGTGATCACACATGTAAATATTATAAAAGTGTCTTGAATTTTGTATTTGGGGCCCAGAATTTGGAGAATCCCTCTGGAACATTTATTCTTGCTGCAACCCGCAATAAATATGAACTCTTTCCACAATGCTACTGTCTTTATTTGGCTAAAGAGAACCGGCGTATTTCCAGACTCCCTTTGTAGGGTAACAAAAAGAGAACATTTTCTTCCTCCTATTATATTCCATTTGCCGGAGATTGTTTGAAATATAAGGGTCTAACCCTAGAATAGTAGGAATTTTAAAACCACAGGAAGTTTCACCACATTCAGTGAGACACTGCAAAGGTTTCTTCGAGAGAGCTGCCATTTTGCCCATTTTAAAGAGTCCTAAACATATTGTCAGCCTTTTGCCTTAGATCGTGCACACTAGAGAAGCACCCTCAACACCAGATGGTTGTTGCTCATCCTTCAGGGAATGGGTCCCTTCTAAGAAATCATTGTCCCCTTCCTCTGAGTAACACCCTCCTTCCCTGAGACCCTCATACTCTGCCAGCAGGGAAGCTATCTTCCTGGTAGTAGTACAAAACTATAACATTCCTGAAGGCCTCATCCACCAACCCTCGGCCTCTCTTAGTTTTTCCTTGTCAGCCACCTCAGCCTCAAAGGCATGAACTTGTTCCCAGAGAGTAAGGAACTTATTGGACTGAGGACACTCTTAGGGAGATGAAAATCCATTTTCTACTGCTGTTTCTCGTGTGTGGGGGGTTTGTGCATGAGTGTGTATGTGTGAAGGTATAAATGAGAGCTCAATCTATTGGAAGTAGTACAGCAGAGTGTGTACAGCTTGCAATAAAGAAAAAAGAAAATACTAATCCAGATTTAAAGAAAAGCACGCCAAATAGGTACTGCTGCGGTGGGAAGGTAAATGGTGTTTTGGTGCGCTGCTCTGGTTTCAGTGTGCTGTTCTGGTTTCGGTGTTCCATTGCGCCAGAAGCGGCTTTGTCATGCTGGCCACATGACCCAGAAAGACTGTCTGCAGACAAACGCCGGCTCCCTCGGCTTGTAAAGCAAGATGAGCGCCGCAACCCCAGAGTCGTCTGCAACTGGACTTAACTGTCAGGGGTCCTTTACCTTTACCTTTTTAGGGTTGCCATATTTCAAACAGTGAGCTTTTTTGAGCTATTTTTCTTGGGGGGGGGAGGCAAAAATGGCACTGCCAACAGGGGCTGCCATACATCCAGATTTTCCCAGACATTTGTCCATTTGCCCAATTTCCACCCAAACACTGCTGCCAACTGCAGTATTCCGGATATGTCCGGGAAAACCCAGATGTATGACAACACTAGGAAAAGTGTATTGATAGGCACTAGGGATGTCACGAGCATTAGCCAATAGGTGCCTGTGACATTTCCACACACCATGAGCAAAACACATTATTAGTTTTGATAGGGCACCTCACATCTCATAGAAAGCCACAGTTTGAGACTTTTGTTGACATGGTTCAGTACCTACATATTGCAAAATTTTATTGTACACCTGACATATGCAACTTCCAATTGCAGATGGTCTTTCAACAAGCGATATGACATGGCAAAAGCAGATAATGAATTCAGGGTATTCCTGTGTCTCCAATATATTTTTAACATGCTGGCAATGGAGAAAGGCTAGGGACAGGGCAGTTTATTCCTGCTTACTCTTGTACATTAAAAGATAGTGCAAGCCCATTAATTTTCATAATCGTATTAAAGGGTAGCAATAAAACTTTTCAGTGACTCAAGGGAAAAGTTGCTTAAGATGGTAAACTGTAATTAAGCAAAACTATTGTACCTGCATCATTATAGCAAATGCCAAGAGTAATCGGAACCTAGGGAGAACCAGTAGGAAGAAAGAGCATGCTACCATTAAATGCATTTGCATCATAAACATGCTTTGTCAACAGCAGCCTAAAGCCAAATGTAATCAATTTAATTTCATGTACAATATCAGCTTCCAATGGAAATCAGCCTAGCAGGCTTACAGTTTTTATTCCTCATAGAAAACGTGTTCCCTGCCCACCATCACAGCTTCAGTGTTTTGTATTACAGTACGGGCATGTTATAGCCCCGGCTTCCCAAAAGAAGTCATGTACCACATGTTAAAGAGTCACATGAGATAGCAGACTTAATTTTTCTAAGGTGTATGAAGCTGATTCAGGTGGATCCAAATCCCTTCCGCCTTTGTTAACCAGTAACAGGCAGGGGAGACCCGGAAAATCCCGTACTATGCTGTAAGAACAGTGCTGCTGGAGGAAGAGGGGAAAACCAGTTCTATGCATAAAGCATTATTTTGTTTTGAATACTAGGAAAGGTCAAGAGATTGCACTTGAGAGCTCAGGAAAAGCTTCTCTGAGGAATAAAAACTACAGGCACACAATGTTGATTTTCATTGGAAATAAGCTGATGATGCAACCCCAACATGATGCATGTTCTTTCTTCCTACTGAACTTCCCTAGGCTCAAATTACTCTCGGCATTTGCTATAATGAGGTAGGCACAATAGTTTTGCTTAATTACAGTTTTCCATCTTAAACAGGTAGACCCTGCTGAAGGTGATTTGCTGGCACGGGTTGCGATGCTTAACATGGTCACCATTCACCACTGGTGGACTGGAGTTGGCAGGAAGGGAATGACAAGGAAGTGCCTCTCTGCACTGCTCTACTGGCTGGCTTGCATGTACTGTTGTAGTACAGGTGCCTATCAGTGACAGGGAGGCAAGCTAGGAGATTGTAGCTACCAGCAAGTGGAAGAGGGGTTATGTGGAACCCAAGCACACCTTAAAGGCTTTGTAATCCTCAGTAACTCCCAGCTATGCCAACCTTCCTGCCAGGGACCCAACTACGGTATACCATCATGGCCAGCCGGAGGCAAGACCACCACCAGCAATGCTCCCATTTTGTTTGCTTACTTGCCAGCCTGCACAGTGGGGAAATCAAGGATTCACATGGGGGTGTTGCTGCTCAGGAACAGTGATTTTACAGTGACTTATGGGCAGTGAGTCTTTATGGTCTCATACAGGGATCGTTCCCAGCCCTTTCTGGACTCACCAGGAACTGAGTCTAGGATCTGTTGCATGCAATGCATGCGCTCTAATTTTGAGTAATGACCCTCCTACTCCATGCATGTGTGTTGTGTGCATGTTCATATATGTGTGTATGACTAAAGTGAAAGCATTTTGTGCTTCCTCCTTGCTTTATTCCTTCACTGGAATTCATTTTCTTCATCATTTTTAATTCCTTGACCATGTAATACACATGTGGGACTTGATCTTTGGCCTTGCTCAATTATTTTGTTTTAATTATGAATTATTCTCTACTTTTTATAGTACAACTTGTAGCCAAGTTCATGTTGTTATCTGTAGTGACCTGATATAATTTGCAGGTGCCGTTACCTGAGGACAGGGGACTTGTAACTACTTGCAAGAGTCAAACAACATAAATGAATGGCATGTTATCTGCAGCTCCTGTCCCAGATCCATTCAGACACTGCCCCTGGATCCTTTCCCAGTAACAGAAACTTTTATTTCAACCAGGGGTTCTCTCAATGTCAAGTGATGAAACCTAAAGCCCACTTAGGTCTGTGTCATGGAGTGAGCCTCAACGGCCTCAGTCCAGTATATCTGAAGGAGCGTCTCCGCCCCCATCATTCTACCCAGACACTGAGGTCCAGCACCGAGGGCCTTCTGGCAGTTCCCTCGCTGCGAGAAGCCAAGTTTCAGGGAACCAGGCAGAGGGCCTTCTCGGTAGTGGCACCCACCCTGTGGAACGCCCTCCCACCAGATGTCAAAGAGAACAACAACTACAAGACTTTTAGAAGACATCTGAAGGCAGCCCTGTTTAGGAAAGCTTTTAATGTTTGATGGATTACTGTATTTTAATATTTTGTTGGAAGCCGCCCAGAGTGGCTGGGGAAGCCCAGCCAGATGGGCAGGGTATAAATTATTATTATTATTATTATTATTATTATTATTATTATTATTATTACTATAACAGACAGGGCCAGCTCTTTCATTAGCTGCTTGCTTCAGCCAACTAGTTTTGGGTGTCATGGAAGCAACTTGTTGCAATCTCAGTCATTAGTATATTTTTACTGCCAAGGAGGGAAGAGATTGTGAGATTTTGTGCCTCATGAGTTAAAATAACTGTGCTGATTTGACAGGTGGAGCCATTTGCTGTTCTACCTCAGGCAGCAAAAAATCTTGGTCTGGTGCAAAAAATCTTGGTCTGGTGTTTATAGAATGGTCCACATTCCTAAACATCTGCAACACAATTTATATTAGCATTATGGTAAATTCAGAAACCTAATCAAGTTGTAATCATTCATTGTTTTAAGACCTACAATATCCCACAATACAAAACAAGCTAAGGCAACACTAAATAAGAAATTAAATGGTTTTGTGCAACCCTTTGAGGATAAGATAATTCAATTCCTAACAGTCATTTGTTAGTGCTTGCTGAGCACCACTAGTATGCTTGGCACAATATGCTCTATACGACGAACATTTACATGCACTTAAATACTTACGTCTAGCATTACGATGTGATTACTATTATTAATCTTAGTATCCAAGTAAAATATTGTCTGGACATGGCCAATTACAGCTCTCTTTTGGAAGACTGCCGTAGGGTCTTTGGCTTCCATTTCAACCAGCATTAGCAGAAGGCGTTTAGAGTAATATTTTACAACTATCATTTCAGCAAATGCTATAAAAGTCCTGCCAACAACTGGAATGCCTCTAAGTTCCCTGGTGCACCCAATCTTTGAACAAAGGTTCTTTTTTCTGAGTCACCATGATCACACCATTTCTAAGATGCTGCAGACTACAATTATAAGAATGGATGTGTGCATGTAAGGCTCATGCTTTCTTCTACTCCTTATTTTTACAGTTTGAATGGGTTCTAAAGAGTCTTGTTTGTGTAAACTACCTCCTCTCTTGGGAATTCCTGTTTGCCTTAGAAAATCAGATACTTGGCTTACTGTCTCTTGTCGTTTTACATAGGCAAGTTGTGGAGGGTAAAACACTAGTTCTCTTCCTCAGTGAAAGGGGGAGAAATTGTGTGAATAACAGCTGGGTGGGTTGGCTTGTATTGAGGTCATACATCTTTTCATATGTAAGGGGCATTGACAACATGTGAGGCAGGCAGACATGGGATAGAGAACGTAGCAAGTGAAACAGATGAAGCAGGTATCTGACAACCCACTGATTGATTGCAGGACTCAATAATTCTGCTTAGGGTATAAATTCCTTCACTGATCAGGTAGCCAATCTTTTTTTGAATGACAACATCAATATGAGACAACTCTTAATGTAGATTCCCATGGTCAAATCTAGTCAGAGTGATCTCTTAGTCATGGTATCTTCCCAAAATTTGGACTATAACTCCCATCAGCTCTTGCCAGCATAGTTACTAGTCAGCGATGATGGTAATGGTAGTACAAATAATCTGAAGATAACCAGCATAGGGAAGCCCATTCTACAGAAAGGAAGCCACATACTAAAAGGTGAAGAGACCCGGTATATTTTTCCTATGGAAAATAAGACTAAAAAGACAATGAGATCACTTAAATAATAAGAAAAAAATACTAAGGACAAGACCCGGCATCCCCAAACTTTGGCCCTCCAGGTGTTTTGGACTACAATTCCCATCTTCCCCAACCACTGGTCCTGTTAGCTAGGGATCATGGGAGTTGTAGGCCAAAACATCTGGAGGGCTGCAGTTTGGGGATGCCTGGACAAGACCAATGTCCAGTGTTTCCTACTCAGGAATAGGTTAAGCAGCAATGACCTCAAATTGCAGGGAAATGAATTTAAACATTAAGGAAGAACAAAGTGTATTTAGTTCTAAGGGGGAAATCTTAGAATGGCTAAGTTTTTTTTTGGAATTGCCTCCCTAGGTTAGAGGATACATTTTAGGGCTCTTGCCTTCTCTTGCCTTCAGGCCTTTTCACCTCTGTAACTTTGAAAAAGCCAAGCAGTTTCTTCTTTCCTCTGTCCCTTTTTAAGTTGGAAAGAAAGAACAACGAAGATTGTGATATGATAAGCATCATCCTGAAATGTCACTGAAGACTCCTTCAGTGACATTTCAGAATGATGCTTATCTTATTGCAATCCTCGAATTGCATGAGAGACCATTTCCAAAACCAACCATTTCTACAGCAATTGGGTGCACTTTAATATATCACTCCCATTTTATATGCAGAGAAAGTTGAAGACAATATACTTCCATTTCAAAAGGTTGTGTGAATGCATATCCAATAGTAGGTTGCAAAAGGTTAAATTTAGAAACTGAGCAATTGAGAGTATCATTGCAAACACTGTTGCGCTTACGTGCACATACATTACAGCTGATGGCAGTGTACACTGTAAACCAAACAATACATTTGCAAAGTCAAATCTTATGTCAACGGTACTCTCTTTTGGGATAGTTTGCCACCACGTAGCAATGTCAGCTTCAAAGCTAAACACAGTTTTTTCTGTGCACATAGGAAAGATTTGAGGGGAGTACAGGTTCAATGAGGGAGAGGGCAGGATGAGTTTGCAGTAGCTGAGGCAAAGGGCATACATAGCATAGTACTGCTATGGCCTTATCCCTGGGCTGCTAGGGTAGAGTTGCCCCATCTTACTCTGTCCATTGCAAAGAAGCTGGATACCATGAGATCACCATGCTTGCCAGTGACTTTTATTACATATTTTGAGAGGAAGAAAAAACCCATCTGTTTGCTAATTGCAGCGAGAAAGCATTATTGTCTATCGTATTACAAGCTCAGCCTGTCTTGTAATGAGGAATAGAGAGCTCCTTCCGCCAGTGCTTACTTTCCCCAACAACAATAGACATAATTAACAGCAAAGCAGACAAGATTAATTCCACCCTGTGTTAATCCACCTCCATTCGGATTGGCTCCCTTGATTAACTGCATATGGAAATAAGGGCAGTAAGATGTCAGGAAAGCCCCAAAGATTTGACAGTCTCCCTAGGAGACTCCCTCAGAGGGAGCGTGCGGAAAGATAAGGAGTGCAAAAGGTGGCGGTTTCAAAGCCTTATTAAAATGCTTTAAAACATAAATAAATTAAACCATTAACAACTACGATTCCAGTACAACAAATCTATGTACGGTAAGTTTGTAAGATCGTGCATCTCCTACTGAAATCCTGCAACAGTAGCATAAGCCAAAGATAAAACACGAAACTTTTAACTGACAATTAACTTTGTGGATCAGATTCCCCCCGCAGTGGTCTAAATGTTTCTTTTGTACTTCTAGTTTTAATCTCTGTTCACAGTATATGTTATTTATTAAACGCCTGTCTGCCTCAGATGTTCCATTTGCCTTCCATACACACAAAAAAGCAATAAAACCAATTAACTTCCCATTAAAAGATAACCACCCCAAAACCATGCTAATAAAATGCCAAATCACATTTTAAAAACATACAGATTAAGCTCCCGTCGTCTTGTGATATTAGCCTCTATTCAACAGGTCAAACCGTGTGCGTTTTTAATGCAGTACAAGCATAATTATAGCTTGATAATGCTTCTTAAAGACACATTACAAGTAATCAACATTACTAACATTGGGATGTGTTGAATATATTAGCTTGACCCTCCAGTGTTTGTACTCATACTCTGGCTGTATTTATTGCCTTATTCATTACCCCAGCCCATGGAAGTCTTCCTTTGACATCTGTCTACATCAGGGATAAGGAACCTGAGGACCAGGGCCTGAGTGCAACCCTCCAGGCTTCTCTTTCTGGTTCCCCTGCAACATACCTTAATGCTCCTATATTCACAATTATATGCCTAGTTAGAACATTGGTTCCTCTAGTTTGGTACTGTATTGCCAAAGGTGGGGAATCTATGGTTTTTCAAATGTTGCTGGATTCCAACTCCCATCATCCCTGACCACGGGCTGGAGCTGATGAGAGTTGGAGTCCGACAACACCTGGAGGGCCATAGACTTCCCATCACTGTTGTTTCTTGACCAGCAGTGGCCCTCTAGGGTTTTAAACAGGAGCCTTCCCAGGAGTCCTCCCTGTGAGCATGCCTTGCCCTCGTGCTACTTAATAGGAATAGAACATTATTACATCTTTAAGTTAATTATCTTGGGTGGTATTAACTCCTGTGACACAAATGCTGCATTTATGTCAGTAGAAAGGGTGGAGGGGTTGATGGATAATGGTATTTCCCCCATTCTATTCAAATTATTTCAAAAGCAATCTCTCTCTCACTCACTCTCACACACACCCTTTTCTTTCTTTCTTTCTTTCTTTCTTTCTTTCTTTCTTTCTTTCTTTCTTTCTTTCTTTCTTTCCTTCCTTCCTTCCTTCCTTCCTTCCTTCCTTCCTTCCTTCCTTCCTTCCTTCCTTCCTTCCTTCCTTTCCCACTTAAGCTCTCTTGTTGAATTTGTCTGTAGCTCAAATCAGATAATTATAATTCAAAGTTATAGATTTTTGGCAGGTCTTTATAGGCAGCCAAAATTTGTGCACACCATTGGTGCCATCCAATTCACAGCATTTTGTCTGTGCCATCATGCTAAATGCCATAGGCTTGCCAAGGGCCTCCAGCACGAAACCTCAAAGAACCTCAAAAAGAATAATGTAGTAAGTTTTGCTCTCTGTGGCTCAGTGCAACTTCAAGAATGATTCACTGTTGTTTATTGTTCAGCTTTAAACTATATGTATATGTGTGTGTGTATATATATATATATATATATATATATATATATATATTTCTTTACTTAAAAGCATCCATAAACCACTTAACATTTTAAAAATCTCTACGCGATGTTCTATTTATATTGCTATATTGATTTGTTATATATTTCCACAAGTTAGCTTGGGTCACTTTTAGAGGAAGGCAAACTAAGAAATTGAATGAATGAGGCTGTCATTGAGGAATATCACAAGTCAAGAAACTAACTGCCTAATTCTTCTTAAATAACAGTCAAACAGAAAGTTTATCCTATAACATCCATTAACTTCATCAAACATGGGGACAAAACATGAAGGGAATAAAGCTATACATGGCACCATAGTATACTTTCAGGTGACAAAAGAAGAAGCTTTTGGGGAATGGGAAATGTGCAGGTTTCATTGATTTCTGAAAACTTGAAGAACAAGCTTATTATCCCCAGGTTCTTAAAACTATCAAGCCAGTCAACAGAAGGTGTAATACTCCATCTCTTGATTCATTGTTTAGGAATGTGGACCAAGCTCAAGACTTTCCCTGGTAAATGTCTTTTCCCTAAAGATAAAGACCACATTTCACACTGAGGAAAAGCTATCACGGGTAATTCAATTAAAGGTATTTCAAGAATAGTAACAATAATAATTAATATGACAGTTTGGTTTTCAAAATGAATCACCACTTTATAATAATTCTAACATCAAATCTTTCTTCCAATGAGTATGGCATTTTCTTTAGAAATGAGGAAAATTAAAAGATCGTTTTGGGCACCACTTGTAGAAATGCCCTAAAATGTTCATATCCCCCCCCAAATATGCACTTCACACCAGCTCATTTAAGTAATATCCATTTTATTTAGGACAAAAAGCCACCTAAAACTAGGGATTTCTAGTAACTATTGTGAAATTGTTACCCAGTAAGAATAATATAGAATTGTCTCGGGAATGTAGAGTGGGGGGGGGGAGAGCACTGCCCAATGTATATGTAGCAATTTAGACAGCAAATGTGTTGCTTGAGTTTTAGCAGTCTTAAACACAGTGAGGAGCTTAACCTTATCTCCCAGTGCCACTGCCTTCCTGCAGTAATTGATGCTTGGAGACCCCAATTTCATATAAACCAGGCCACTATGTTATTGTATACAGCAATCTTACTGCTAGCAGAGGCAGGAAACTGTACTGAACCCAGATCAATAGACATGTCAACAGTAAGCTGCTTAATCTAATTCTGCCTATCTCATCTTGGAGCACAGAGTTTGCAATTTTACTGCAGAGGTCCCCTCTGGCAGGAAAGGGTTTGGAAAGTTTACTCTTAAGAAGTTGATGGGCGATATGCTTATCCTCCAGGCCCTTGACTGTTTATTCAGCAGAATGGCCATTCTAAATGTTTTATAAATGGCAGTAATGTAAACAAGGCACTTCCAAGTACTTTTAGATATGGGCTTGGAAATGCGACTTTTAACACTACCAGCCAGTTGCAGTTAACAGAAAACTGCTTTTGTACAGAGACACCAAGTTAAAATAAACTCTGACAATCACAACAGTTCTGTCTCTCCTCTCGTGGCATCGTGCCTCATTGTAAACACTTCTCCTTGACGAATTACACTTAACTTGCTTCTGTTTTTAAGGCAAATATCAGCATATGTCTAGTATAAATGCCATAGAAATAGTACTGAATCATAACTGGTGAGCAGAGATTATTTTTGTTAGGTTTGTACATGTGTAGGCTGTACTCAGAAGTTGTGGCTACAGTGGAACCTCGGGTTGCGAACGTGATCCGTGCAGGAGGCACATTCGCAACCTGCAACGTTCGCAACCCGCAGCGAAACCCGTGTGTGACGCAATTTAGCACTTCTGTGCATGCGCAAAGTGTGATTTAGCGCTTCTGTGCATGCGCAAGAGCCGAAACCCGGATATAACCCGTTCCGGTACTTCTGGGTTCGGTGCGTCCGTAACCCGAAAACACACAACTCGCAGCGATCGCAACACAAGGTATGACTGTAATGTGTTGAAGTGAAGAACAGAGTAAGCTGATGTGGTTCTGCCTTCCTCCATTTGTTTGTCCTCCATGGCCATGCAGTCTAAACAGGCCTAGGGGGAATAATTTGTGCTTCCTCTGTTTGTGCTTGCTGTGCAGGGGCAACACCATAAAAAACAATAATTTGGGGAAGTGAATGGGTAACAAAGACCATTAGGGGAGCAAGGATACACACCCACACCTGGTTTATGCACTATGGCTTCATGGACGAGCAAGTGTACTGATAAATATTTGGAAAACTGTGACCACTTTGCTCCCCTTTCAGTTCTGCAGCTGTCAGGCTACCGACAGCTAAGCCATGGTTTGGTTTTAGCACTATGTGCAAACCAGGGTTCGTGGTTTGTCTCACTCCAAACAAACCACGAGATTTGTTCTCGGCTTACGGCTTGTTTGTTTGGGAAAGACAAACCACGAGCCCAGGTTTGCACATAATGTTTGCTTGTTTAGGCTAAACCATAGTTTGGTTTAATGTTATGTGTTAACTGAGCCTATGACTGAATGCCTGGGAAGCAGAAAATTTTATTGGGATGTGTGTGATTTTGGGGAATGTTAGCTGCCTTTGTTGTGTTTTGGGAGTCAGCCCTTTTCTCTCTATACAATATGAAGCAGATATTCATTTGCAACCCCCACCCCCTTCATATTTCCAGGAGATTAGCAGCTCTTCCCCACATCCTTAAAAATTGGGACTTTCCAGCACATCGCGTCATGGTTCCTCAGAAATAATAGCCATGTCAAGCAGCATCCAGCAGCAGCATAGACAATGTTTGCAAGGGAAAACGTGGGGCAAGCAACTCTTTGAACACACAGGAAGGCAAAGCCTGTGACTTGGTTTCTCAAGGAATAGAAGGGCAAAAAATGATATTTTTGAGAACATGTAGTGCACATTTTAGTCATCCTACAGAAACATACTGTTCTTATTCACAAGTAAATAGGAAACTGTGGGGCTCTTTCAGGTTGAGGGGGACACAAAATAATTTTATGGTGAGAGGGGAGACTCAAAGCCCTGTTGCTTGATATATTTAAGATTAAATTGCATACTTATTAAAGAGCACTTGTGGTTCTATATTATATTTCATAGTAGCCAGAATGTGTGGTATGAAACACAGGGGTGAGACTCCCTCTTCTCCCTAAAATGGAAGCTCCTCTTTCTAATTTTCAGAAGGTATCCATTGTCTCCTCTTATTATACTTTGTCAACATGTACGTAGTTGGAGAGAGAAAATGAATGTGGCTTCTTTTATGTGATTTCTTTTGCAAGTCTGCACTTGCAATTGTATAATTGTTTTAGGAAACATGCAGGAGGGATTTATAATAATATAGATACTGCCTATAATGCAGGTCTACCTTAGCCGCTCATTGCCACCCACTCTATCCCTTGGGGCAGAGGGATGACTCCGCTGAATATCTGGATGGATTTGACACACATAATGTGGGCTTCATTCCAAATAATCCAGTGCATCCCCTTGAGCAATGGCCCTCTCATAATAAGAGGCATATGTCAGCGATGTTCCAGCAACACACACACATATATATTCACCATTCTTTGGCAAGTGTTCATGGCCTCAAAATGCCTGGGGATTTTTCATTTAACATGGATCAAATCCAAATTGTGTTTCTCCCCTAAAGGGTTCAAGGTTCCAGACAATTTTGAGGGACAAGTGCCACGGCTGACCAAGGCAGAAACTATTCGATTGCCGTTTGCTCTGAAAATAGAATTAATGGCTTCAGTCCATAACAAACCTTTAAAATGCTTTGACAGTTACTTTATCACTGGAGAACAAGTGTAAACTTGTTTAGAGAGAAAGGATGATGCTATGCTTAAGGCTTGAAATGAAAGAGAACTAGCTGCAGCACTGAGATTATGGGCTACTTCTCACTTCCCCGTTTGCACAGAATCATAGAATTTTAGAGTTGGAAGGGACCCAAAGGGTCATCTAGTCCAAAGCCCTGCAATGCAGGAATCTCAACTAAAGCATCCATGACAGATGGCCATCCAATCTTTAACTTAAAAACCCCCAACAAAGCAGAAAGAGACAGACAGACAGACAGACAGACAGACAGACAGACAGACAGATGATAGAAGATAGATAGATTAGATAGATAGATAGATAGATAGATAGATAGATAGATAGATGATAGATAGATAGATAGATGATAGATGACATGCCTCCTATTTTACAGGCCTGCTGCAAAACCTACCAGGAAAGTCAATTAAGTCAAACAATGCTCCTTCTAGTACATACCACATTCTATTATGGAAAACCAGAGTAATGGCTTCAATGGTTTGGAGCCAATCCAAAGAGCCCCTTTGTACACTCGACATGATAATGCACAGGCAGAGGGAGGGTTTTAGCTGTCTTTCCCAAACTTCCTTTCCTGCACTACATTTTAAAATCCCTAGCCTTTTAACAGCTGTTTGTGTAGAGTGTGCTTATCATGAGACACAGGGGGTGAAAGGGGAAAGGACCTTGCTGTACATATGGACTTCTCTTTTTATATCTTTTAGAGTAGTGTAACATCTAAAGTCCAGTGCAGAACATGCACACACACAAATGTCGTGGGAGCTCTCTCTCTCTTCCTCTGTATACGTATACAATAAGGAACATGATAGCTTGCTGAGCTTAGAAGGTATTTATTGCAAGGAAGCCCTGTTATTGTTCAATTAAAAAAAACCCACACAAAACAAACACAGACTGAGGGTTCAACTAATTTGTGTTGCTACGTAATGTAATCATAGGGAGGAGCAGGGAAGAGAGAACACAGCACATTACAACTGCAGCTCTTAGCAGTTCATGTAACTGAACCTGATGGCACGCCAGATGAACTGGGGGTATGGACTGGGTCAGGAAAGGAAATATGATAGCAACAGGGTTGCCTCTAGTTGACCTAGTATATAACATGGGTCAGTTAGAACCCACGGAATTAAATTACCCGACCCACTGATCGACTGCTTTGTTGACATGTCCCACTGATTCCTATTGAGCATGCAAATACAAATCAGCTGGTCCCAGGATACTAAGGAAGCACAGATTTTGTTTTATGTATCTTACATTTTGCCTACATCAAATGGCTTGTTTAAACTGACAGAAAGTGTTCAATGAGAAGTAACTCAGGATCTTTCCAGCCAAAATGTTCTTATCTGTTCAGTCTCCCTTCTCACTGCAGACACAAGGCTGCCAGTCTGTGTATACAATATGGAGCCAGATGGAGCAACGGTCTGGCAAAATATAAGGTATGTTCCTAAGCTTCAATAACTGCTCAAGGGTGCCAAGTGCTGAAGTTGACACTGCATTCTGAACATATATATTTCATATCCTTTGTTCTGGGGAACAGCAATTGCTCAGTGATACAGCACTGGAGTATTGTGTCCAGCTCTGGGCACCACAGTTCAAGAAGGATACTGACAAGCTGGAACGTGTCCAGAAGAGGGCAACCAAAATGGTCAAAGGCCTGGAAACAATGCCTTATGAGGAACGGCTTAGGGAGCTGGGTATGTTAAGCCTAGAGAAGAGAAGATTAAGGGGTGATATGATAGCCATGTTCAAATATATAAAAGGATGTCATATGGCAGAGGGTGAAAGGTTGTTTTCTGCTGCTCCAGAGAAGCAGACACAGGGCAATGGACAGGGCCGTCTTAAGCATACCTGGCGCCCTGGCGTGACGGATCCCTCCGGCACCCCCCCCCGCCCTGTTTCACAGCGCGGCTGCCGCAGGCGCAGCTACACTGCGCCACCCAGCCTTCCGTAGGGCCGGCCCTGGGCCAGGGGGCGCTGCCCGCCCCCTGTTGCGACGCCCCTGCGCACAGCGGCCCCAGGCCAGCACACCTCCGGAGAGCGGCCTGAAGCCGCTGAACAGCTGAGAGGCACCTGGGGCTGCCTCAGCTGTGCCTCTCAGTGGGCGCAGCGGCGCCCCTGGTGGCCTGGCGCCCTGCGCCACCGGACCCAGGCCTAGAGACGGTCCTGGCAATGGATTCAAACTACAAGAAAGAAGATTCCACTTAAACATTAGGAAGAACTTCCTGACAGTAAGAGCTGTTCGGCAGTGGAATTTGCTACCAAGAAATGTGGTGGAGTCTCCTTCTTTGGAGGTCTTTAAGCAGAGGCTTGACAGGCATATGTCAAGAATGCTTTGATGGTGTTTCCTGCTTGGCAGGGGGTTAGACTGGATGGCCCTTGTGGCCTCTTCCAACTCTATGATTCTATGATCTGCTTTCCAATTCAATCCCTGGTATTTCCAGGTAGGACTGGAAGAGAATCTCTGCCTGAATTCCCAGAGATCTGCTGCCAGTCAGTGTAGACAATACCAAGCTAGTTGGACCAATGGTCTGACTCTGTCTAAGGCAGCTTCCTATGTTTCCTAACTGCTCGACTGGAAATAAATATGTATGCCCATTTTCTCCCACATTGCTCTTTTCTACACCATTTAAGTGACAGGTAGCCCTTCTATAGGTTTGATGTGATGCTTCTCCAGGCTCTACTTGTGCTTTCCCCACTTTGCCTGTATCTATTTCTTTCTGCTTGCCAGCAAATGGGAGAATATTTCTGGTATATTTCCCAACCAATGGGAGATTTTCCATTAATTCACACCATCCTCTTGTCCATGTTAAGAGAATGTATGTACACAGGAGTGACTTAAAGTGTCAAGACACTCAAATTGAAAAACAGCTTTTGGTTTTAATCTTTTCCCTCTACCAGATGCTTCATTTTGCTTGTAGCTGAACTGAGATGAATGGTTTGCAAATTAAACGAAACATTTTTATGATTCACTTCAGTAGCTGGATCTTTTTTATATATTAAAAAAATATGCAAGGTTAAAAGTGACTGGCAAACCTTTTAAGGTTATTGAAACTAAATTATTAACGCTGCGTTTCACCTTTCTTTTGTCCTCCTCCTGGCATTCTCCCTGATTACTTGCCGCAACTCCCTCCTACAAGTTGTAAATCAAATGAAAAATCTTTAGGAGTACAAAAACATCTGATTAAAATTTTTATCCGTAGGGGAACTGCAGATATGAAGAGAAACCACATTGTGCATTTTATACATTTGAAACTTCTGACACTCTCCCTTTCCCTCTTTTTCCTTTTATAGAAGGGGGGTGTACGGAGTGAAAATTGAGCACTTTCATCTTGGTGAGTAACAAGAGAGAAGTTTCTCACCTTTAAATCCCATTTGCAACCTTCAAAACAACTTTGAAATTTCCATCTAGTGCATGACTGCACTTGGCACGTCATCCCTCCTGTGTGGCATGACACAGAGTTATGTTGGATAATGCACAAGATAAAAAGTTGCATTCCATATCTTAAATCTGAACAATCCGCAGGTGCAATGAGATCATCTAGCAACATGTGGGCTGCTAAATGGAATCCTGAAACAGTCCATGACAAGCCCTTCTCCAATAATATAAAATAAACCTATTATTCCTTTTACATTTGAATGCTTTCTTGAACAAAACAACTTGTGTTCTTTTTTAAATGTGAGAAAATCAATGACCCTGTCTAGAAGCACAACCATGGATTATTTTGCATGCTTTCCTTACCCAGAAAGTGATTTCTGTTTTTGTTTTTTTATACTTGTTTCTTCTCTGAAAATCTGAAAGCAAGTTTCCTGCAAACAACGTCCTGTACCTACTGGCCATGGTGGCTGATATCCAAAAAAATAACAACCCTGTAGAGGAGGGGTAGGGAGCTTTTTCTGGCCAAAGGGCCGGATCTTTATCTCCCCCACCCCATGGATCATTGTTTTTGTTTGTTTTTAACGTGCATTGTTTCTTTTTTGCATGCAGTGATGATTGTTCCTTAGCTTCCTACATATCTGCCAACCTTTCCCAGCCTATCTGCAGGTAGTGTAAAGACAAGTATGCTCTAACGCAGTGCTTACTAAGCTTTTTCCTCCATCGACCACTTGAAGATTACTGAGGTTTTGCTGGACAATTTAACACTTTTTGCCAGTTGTAGAAATTGTCATGTGCTGTACTAGGCACTACCAAGGATCCCAGTTTGGGAATGCATGCTCTAAAGGCAGGGAAATTTTCAATTCAAGTGCAAAGACAGTAGCCAAGCCACCTTACAATTACCACAGACCCCCCCCCCTCTTCAATAGCTTCATTTCTAGTACACCATGGCTTTACAATTTGTGTGTGTGAAAAAATCCTTAGCTAGTCTCATTTGTTTCTCAATTGGCAGAACCAGCTATAAGGTTTCTTAAACTGATAGAGAGTTGTGTGCCCAAGGCCTCACAGGCTGTAATCCCATGCAACACTTACCCGGGAGTGATCCCATTGACATCAATGTGACTTACTTCAGTGTAGACATGTAAAGAATTACACTATACAGTAAGTGGATGTCACTGCAGTACTGGGGGGGGGGAAGGTTAGGTATTATACCTCATTTGTTTTGTGATTGGAAAAATGCATTTGTTTCATTTGTGTAAATTTAATTTGTTTCACAACTCACATTTGGTTTCTCCCATCCTTTTTTAATTTACAAGTTGTTGTTGTTGTTGATGTTTTGCCACCCATGGCAATGGATATGGCCTGCTTTACTCAGAACACCCTCAGAACAATGTGATATACAAGGCATACTTGGGAAATAAAATGGCAGAACCAGCAGCAGTTGAAAGCAGTTCTTGGTCTCCTGTTCCCAGAACAATGTAGGCAGCATAAGAGATGGGCAGGGACAGAGTAACAAAAAACAAAATCTTTGTGCCCTTTGCCACTTGATGCATTTATTTTAAAACAAAGGTACATAGAACGAAATGGCATCCACTCGGTCCAAATTTCCATTCGTTCTGAAATGAATGCACACTCCCTTATTCCATAACTAAACCAAACACCGTACTCCAACCTCCCCCAAAATGGTGGCTTCTAGGCATTCTGGACTACAACTGCCATCATTTCTGACTATTAGTTATGCTGGTTGGTGTTGATGGGAATTGTAGTCCAAAATATCTAGAGAGCACAAGGTGGGGAAAGGATGTTCTATTCATTGGAAACACATAATAAGTAGATCCTGCAGTCCTTATTGCATGTGTACATGAGTGTGTTCAGTACAGGCAACCATCAGTTTATTCATGTCCAACTGACATGCAATTGTGCACAGGTGTACAGTGCTAAACTCGGAAGTCATTAAAAGGCTGGAATGGGGCAGGGCAGAATGCTTGATGGGATCTCCACTGATGTGTGTGTGGGGTCCGGAGCATAACCCCTGAGAATTGCCTGTACTTAGTTGCTAGACTTTATTACACAGGTTTATTAAGAAATGCTCAGATATTCCATTTTATTTGAGATTTGCCATCTCTGTCTGTCTCAAATTTAAAATGTAGATGGCAGGAAATCCCAAAGAGTGTGTACCTCAACTTACACATCACCAAAAAAGAGGACAAAAGAGAACATATTTGAATCTACTAATTTCTATGTACAGATGCAAATTAAGTTATAATCACTGTAATTTAACAGAAATACATCTCGCCATAGTGAGAGTGACTGTGACCTATGTGCTTGCTCAGACTATTGTCCAGATGCTAACTTTTGATGAGCAACTTCAAGGACCTTGCTCTCCTATCTTATGGTTCATGTATTTTAATTATGGGTAGTTCTATTTTTACAATCTGTTTGTTACTTTGGTATTCCGCCTCAAAATGAAAGGTAGTATTTAAATAACAACAAACAACTTTAAAGTGGGCTTGGGCCAGACAAGTCCAAAACTTACAAATAGAGGCATCTGACAAGAAGAAAATTTAAAATGTGCCTTGAAAAAGGAGGCCAGCATGTTGAATGCATTCAACAGTCTTATTGGCATGGGGAGGACTGTCGCAATATTGTCACTACCCTTTTCAGCTAATATATCACCAGTCATGCCATCCCAAAGAACAGTAAGGAAACTGGGCTTCTGCGACACATCCTGAATTTAGCTGATATGCACAGAGAATCCCACAAGCATCACCATTGGCCAGAGGGCACAATCCTATTCCCTAAGACCTGAGTAGCTGGGCAAAGGGAAGGGTGAAATGTCAGGATACAAAATTAGTTGTGTCATCTTGCAGCTGCAAGGAGGATAACTGCCAGTTGTACTGGAAGCTGATTGGAAAAATATGTATGTATCTTTCACAGAGCGTGTTTCTAATTTTAATCCAGAAAAAAATGTGCCTCAGGTGTGGTCTGGGAAACATTATTCTAAAGTTTGAATATGGGAAAGAGAATGATGTTAATGGCCTTACAAGCTTTTCACCAAGTATTTAAAAAATGGAGCATCCTTCCGGATAAATTAGTTATGCAGAACATTTTGGCCAGGGCAGGTCACTTGAGAAACATTTTTATGTGGGAAACTTTGCTTTGGGAGACTAGAACACATTCTTGGAACAGTATTTCATTGTTCCCTTTCAGTCTTTATTTTGACCGAAGATTATTTACTTGTTAATGCCCTGACCTTGACTTCTGTGCTACTGCTCCTACAGCTAATGCAATATCCTCAGACAATAGCAACTATTGCTAGGCTCTCCCAGTGATGTCACTGAACTCATTAAAGGTATAGAGTTGGTGTTTTGACTCCTGGGACACACACACACTTATAAAATGCAAACCTGGTGTTAAACAATAGCCCTTGTTGATAAGCTGAGTAAATAAATAGAAAATGTTTTCATATGAATATAAAAATAGTACTTGAAAGGACTTGGCAGTGCTAAGGTAATTGCCAACAGGTATGTTGTGCTGAGATAAGAGGGCATTTGGTAATATCAATTACATGGATTTTTGGAAGTCTAATTCTCAAAGCAATTCATGTAACAGGCACACATATTTCAGTTACCGTTTTTTAAGAAGCGTATATCTTTATAGATGTGTCTGTTCACATGCATGTGCTTACGTGCGCGCACACACACACACAGGGTTGGCCCCAATACATTTTGCAGCCAGAAGCAAAGGACAAAATGTCTCATACACACATTTCATGTGTACACAAACAGACTGGGCTGACAGTTAAATCTAATTTCTACACTGGAAATGGGACACCATCTCCGCCATACCACAGTACACCAGAGAGTAGGGAAGGGGGAAAGCATATACTGTGGTAAAGTGTGCATACAAGTGCATATATTGGCGATAAAAAGCATACAAAAATTAATCATGTTAGGGAAAGCTGCATGCAAATATGTGCCTATTAGCAGAAATGCACACTAAAATGCTGGCGAATCTTCATGATGCCTTTTTTTAACAGTAAAACTGCAGACTGATGGGGAGATGCAGAGGACTGAACTTAAAGCTGGAAAAATGAAAAACAGAGAGAAATTGAAATTGGCAGATTTTCTTTTACACATTTCTTAGCTGGAGAACAACACTGCAAAATTCAGAGAATTTTGATGGCTAGTTTTGCTTCAGTTCCTACATTGTTCCAGAAACTGTGAATTTGGTAGGTTTGCCTTTAACTGCAAAATGAATAGAATTTCCCACCTGAGATACACACACTAGTTAAGCAGGTACAGGAACTATGGTACAGACAGCTCTGTCATCCAGCAGAAGAGAACACCTGAAAGGGCTCAGAAGGAACTGCTTGGGGGAGGGGGGGTTTCTGCCACTACCCCACAGCACTTGCTGCCTGAGATGGTTGCCCCCCTCTGGCTAATGGTAGGGGCAGTCCTATGTCTCCCTGCCTAAGCGTAGCTCAAAAGAAAAGCTCCTGCTAATAAATAGTATTTGGTATTTTTATACAGTATATTAGCTTATTGCAATGAATGCAACTAAGGCTCGTTGTAAATGGTGGCTGTTAATTATGATATATGGCATGAATGGACACTTCTTTTTAATAAGTATTCAGTGACACATGTTGTACTTCTGCATGTATTCAAACACACCGATCTCTGCCAATACTGGCTAAACACCTTTTAAAAAAAAAAAAATCTTCACAGCACATTACTCACCCTCCCACTTAGCATATGCTGTCAAATTTTATCACAAAGTTTTTGCCCTAAATTGCACGTATTTGTTTAATAAAACATGGATATGAATATTGAAAGCTTCTGCAATTGTTGGAGTAGTTTTTTTTTTTTTAGTTTTTTTTAAAAAAGCCCATTCGCAGAGAATGGATAATAAATCTGTCACGTACTCCACAAGATAACATTCCCACTGTAGTCTCCACCTTTGTGTACTAATACTCATATGGCTTGAGCCAAATCTATCAAATCTCACCCTGAGATATGAACATCTAAAATTCATCATGACCTCCTTGCCTCCTCCTAACTTTCTGTCCTTCATTTCTACGTATCTGCCTGTAAACTTTGCACCTTCAGCCTCAATCAGCCAATAGCCCCCACTGCCTTAAAGGTAGAGGGACCCCTGACCGTTAAGTCCAGTCATGGATGACTCTGGGGTTGTGGGGCTCATCTCGCTTTACTGGCCGAGGGAGCCGCCGCACATCTTCCGGGTCATGTGGCCAGCATGACTAAGTCGCTTCTGACGAACCAGAGCAGTGCACGGAAATGTCGTTTACCTTCCCGCTGGAGTGGTACCTATTTATCTACTTACACTTTGATTTGCTTTCAAACTGCTAGGTGGGCAGGAGCTGGGACAGAGCAACAGGAGCTCACCCTGTCGCGGGGATTTGAACCGCCGACCTTCTGATCAACAAGCTCTGTGGTTTAACCCACAGTGCCACCCAGGTCCTCCTCCTTTTGTACCAGAAGATAAAAAGTGAGGATCATAGAGTCATAGAAATGCAGAGTTGGAAAGAACCACAAGGATCATCCACTCCAACCCCCTGCAGTGAAGGAATCATTCATCCGACGTGGGGCTCAAATCCATGACCCTGAGATTAAGAGTCACATGATCTAACAATTGAGCTATGTGAAGGAAACCATTCTGCATTCTTCAGTGAAATACTTTTATATTGGTTTCACTTAAGTGTCACTTAAGGATAAACCTTTTTAAAATCTGAAGTAACAAGAAATGATAAATGAATGATTGGAAAGTTAGTATATGTTATGAATATCTAGTATCCACACACCAGTGTGAAAATAAATGTACCCTGGAATTAATACCAAATTGTGGCTTTACTGAAATGTTTCGGATTTCCCCTGAACCCAGCTAGCTTCCAGCTTGTAAACTATTCCTGGTTAGATTTGATAAGGTTATACTTAGCTTGCACAGCTGCACTGGCCTAGAACATTGAACCCGCAAAGGTTTGCTTTCAATTGGTAAGAGAAAAGCATTGACAGACACAGGGCACGAAACAAAAGAGATATTTAACCCAAGGTTTTCTTCTCCTGCGCTGCATTGATGAGAGCTTACTGAACCAACCTTACTTTAGAAAGTTACAAAGCCAATATTGAGCACCTGTAAACTCACAATTAGTTCAGAGCCATTCTTGACCACCACTTCCCCCATCCTGCACTCAAGCGAAAACCTCTCTTGTAAAAGGATACTTTTTGAGATTGATTTTTTCTTCTGTCGCTTGGCCAATCAGGGCCTAAGGATTGGCTTCAACAGGGTTTGCAGACTTAGGAAAAGGCAATAGGTAAATTAGCTTTGGTAGCGGTATGTTGCTTAGCATGTAAGTCAGGGAGGGTAACTCCTACTTATTATGTAACTTAACTGTACTTTTATCTGTTTTCCGAGCATTAAAATTGCAGAGGTACCATCCTGTGCTGGTCACATTTTCTACTCCCTGGAATGTGACTAATCCAGTATACTCTCACAAGAACCCTGGGGTTAGTTTTGATTTAGCTTGGGTATCAAGATGTATCCAAAAGGACTCCTCTATTCCAACCTTGTTAGCAGTGGGAAATTCAGCATCAAAAAAAAAAAGAAAAGGAAAAGGGGGGGGGAGAAAAGGAAAAAAAGACAGACCTAGCTGTATCCATGTAAAAACCTTTGGTTGTTGCAGTTGGGTTGGTGGAGGGAAAGCAGACGCTGAAGATGAATGGAAATGCTGCTTGTATAAGACCACCTAGTGAGTTTACTGTTGACACCACATTTGAACTGTGGGCTTCCTGTTTCAGCCACTGCAGTACAGCAGTTCTCATGGGTATATTCTTTCTTCCATACTTCTATAATTTTGTCATTACGAACTGCATCATTAATATTGAAGAGCCTAACTTGCCTTGATCACTCACCCTGAAATCAACATGTGAAAGAAAAAAAAGCTTATTTGCGGGAAATGTACTAGGAGAAACTGAAACCTGCTGAAACAGAAGTGCACTCTTGACCACTTCTTGTAAAATTTTATTGTTTGTTTGCACTAAACAATGCTTTGTTTGCTGATCCAAAGGTCATCCGTGAGTAGCTAATTTATGAAGAAACTGAGGGTCGTAAATGGAGAGTTTGTAAGCAGAAACAGACTACTATAGGGATGTATAATTGAACATTTCCCACAAATGCTATTGTTTAAATTAGATAAATAGTTTAAGATGCATTGTGACCTTCAAGGATGCATAAATTGTAAGGTTCTTTATGGCTGGAAACAGTATGCTTTCTAGTCAACAATTTGTGTTTCAGACTGAACTAATATGGATTAGGATGCTCTTTCTTCCAACCCAGGTTGTGAAAAGAAAATATATCTGGGACTTGCACAGATTTAATGCAGAATTGGGAGCAAGCCAAAGTCTACGTTGACCAACACTTCCCCTGAGAGGGTTGACTTCAAGTCATACTCATCATCATGATTAAACATCACTGAAGCCTGAGAATGCTCATAGTAGAGACTGCTGGCCATCACATCATGAGATTTAATCCCTGCACTGGTCTAGACAATCAAACACACACCTAGTCTGGGGCAAGCTGCTACTTCAACCTGTGTTTCCATTTATAAAGCCACACAGGTCTTTCCAATCAGGGCAGTCTCGAGCAGGTCGGCCACCCTGGCGCTGAGGGGCGGAGATCGCTCCGGCGCCCCCGCCCTCACAGGGCACAGCATGGTTTCCGCACAGCTTTGCCGCACGGCGCCCTGCCTACCGGCCCAGCGCCCTGGCTCACCGCGCCACCGGGGGTCTACCTAGAGCCGGCCCTGTTTCCAATCCATCTTCACAATAAAATTCACAAGTGCTGTGTCTTGTTTGTTTCAAAATTAAGACTGTATTATTTACAGTGTTTCTAATGCACCCTTGTATACCACTCTCAGTAATCAAGTACATGGAAGTAATGAGATAATCATAATGATAATAATTTTATTATTTATACCTCACCCATCTGGCTGAGTTTCCCCAGCCACTCTGGGCAGCTTCCAGTACATATAAAAACACAATAAAACGTCAAACGCTAAAAACTTCCCGATACCTTTCAGAACCCAATTTGTAAGGAACAGCACTGATCTTTTCTGAGACAGAACCAAACAATACTTGAGAGTGGAGGGAAGAAAACCTATTGTATTGGGTATCCCTAAGAAAAGCTGGAGCAGTTCAATCTGAACATATGGGTACAATAAATTAAACTAACTTAAAAGAGGGCAGTGGGGTGGAGGCCGCAGGCCAAATCAAAGATCACAGAACAAACTAGCAGAGAGTTATACTGAAGACATGCAGAAGCTGCATTTATGATATGATGAAACCCTCCCTAGCTTTTCATATATTAAAACATATATTAAAATGTATGAGTATTCACAGGTTCCCCATCAATGTCCTCCAGCTATTTTAAATTCCAAGGAACTTCTTTCTAATCCAATACAATCTTCCCGACTCAGTGTTTCAGCAGCTGTCTTTCATGATTTCTAATCAAAGCTGATGATAACCAGCTTTGGCAACAGATTGTAGTACCTCAAATGAGTAATTAAAGAAAGAAATTTGTTCACTTTTACCTTAGAACTGCTGGTGCATTTGGTAGTCTTTGTATCTCCAGAGCCAGTCAAAGGGGATTGATGGATTTTATAATCTGGTCAACACCCTTAATATATTTAATGAACAAATGTCATAGGTTTGTGGTATTTGTCTGCTTCAGAAAGTAGACAGCTACATGACAAAGACGAATGCCAACTTTGGAAACACACACACACACACACACTTGAGCACAGCAATTTATAAGAGCATACGATAGAATCCTTTGCTTGCAACTGATTTATGAGTGATTAAAAATTAGGCATACACAGACAAAAATAATGACGTGAAAAAATGAAAGTTCTCAATCTGGCTCATTTTAAAGTACTTGTTAAATGAAAAAAGGTAAATCACAACAAAATAACATTATGTGGAAAACAATATTGATTTGGAAAAGCACAAACTAGAAAATAACCAGGAAGTGGGTGGACAAAACTCATCAGAGCAACTCATCAGAGCAACATCAGACTTGGGTTAGATTGATCAAAATCCTGTGATGTCAATATGTATAGTACAGTATAAAGATAAACACTTTGATGCATAACTGCAAAGGCTTGCACCAATGCTATTGCCACAACATCCCGTAGTAGTGTATCTATGTGTCTTTCCATGAAGGCACAATATCAACATATGAAACCAAGTTAGCACAAATTCATGACCTTACACAAGTTGGACTATTGGACAATCTAGCTCAGTATTATCTAGTTTGATCAGGTGTAGCTTTCCAAAGATAATTTAACATTTAAATTGTAATTGGACGTTCGGGGGGGGGGGTTGTATTCAACACTGCTGTGCCAGTAGTACAGTGGTACCTCGGTTTGTGAGGTACCGAATCAGTCGCTCCCCGAAGGCGCAGATCGTTTCTGCACATCCGAGTGCC